>NC_045432.1:50938739-51281027 GCF_902635505.1 Sarcophilus harrisii | reverse complement strand
CAAGAGCAGCATCCAGAGCAATAATGATTTTGATAGTGCTTTAAGACTTGCTAAATGTTTCTTCTCAATAATTTATGAAGCAGACCCGGAAAGAAGAATTATCCCCATTTTGTAGAAAAGGAAACTGAGTCTCAAGATAGGTGCAGGGTCTTCTGACCACAAGTCCAATGCTCTTTCCTTTTCACCGTTGTATCTGTAGAACTCAGAAATTATCCCAAATCACACGGTGAAAATTTAAAGATTGCTTCCCGAGATCCTCTTGTGATAACTGGAGACATCTTGGGGTATAACAAAACAAGGCTCAAGAATTCCTGCCCTAGCAAATGATCAGGTGGACAATCCGTAAGAAGAAGAAGTAACAAAGCCTCCCAAAAGATCCTTCTACTGTGTGCTGTAGGTTGACTATGCATTTCATTTATTCAAGGCCCTGAATTCAAGGCTCATTGTCAAGTAAAATATGTTGCCTTGCAAAACCGTCACTTGAGTTATTCTAAGATTTCTGAAGTCCAGTAATTTATAGCCATGGTCCTTGTAAACTTATAAAACATTAATAAGGTCACGTGACCTCTAATAGACTATTGGAACAGGAAGCTCCTTCAGAGATCATCTGATCCAAAGTGCTCATTTTCTAGATGAAGAAACTGAGGCTGAGAGTAACTCCCTCCAATTCCCCTTTGAATGGCGGCAGAGCTGGGATTACAGCTTGGGTCTTCTGGCTCCTAATGTAATATCTTTTTGTTGTCCTAAGCTGTCTTCCTATGATTGTGCTTTTGTTTGAGAAACTTCCTTGTATCTTTGAAATAGCATGTGACCCATGTACAGGTAACCATGGAGAATAGAGTACACATATTTGGACTGAGTAGTAAAAAAAAAAGTAAATTTACTAAGACAAATGTCAGGGTTGATAAACGCTACTGAAGCTTAAGAAGCTGCCAACCACCACAACCAAAGTCCAGGCCTTCTTTCTCCAGGAGGTCGTTACCAGTCAGAGGTTCCTTTTGGAGGCAAGATGGAACCAAGCCAGGGAACACCTTTCCCAAAATATGTGGTAGCAGTTAAATGGGGAGACACCTCGATGTCAGAGCTCCTACAAAGCCAGCAAGAATGCTATTCCTGCTACACTTGCTGAGCAAGGGATCACAGATCTCCAAGACTATATGGACATCCATCGCCACCATAATGTCCATATGTCTAACAGTGAAGTCCAGAGTTAAAAACCCAATGTGTAATGCTCGTGGTTCCCCATTGAAATATAATTACAATCATGGAGGTAACCTGGTTGAGTTGTGGGTGCTGGAAGACTGTAGTTGCTGCCAATAGCCCTAGAAACAGTGCCAGCTTCTCTTGGACTATGAGTTTGCTTGTAGGCAGCAGATAAAAGCAAGAAAAACCAGAACATCTAGGAGAGTATCTTTATACTGGCCCATTATATTGGCTGGTTTCAGAGCTACTCATTTTGGAGACAGGGAATGAGCTGGAGACTGAAGTAGAGTAGCAGATACGACCTCTTGGTGACCCTGTAGTATGGTTCCCGTATTTCTAGGTGGTTTTTCTGGGGTGGCTCTAGCTTCTCCTTTGTCGGATGTGGTAGCCCCTCTTCTGTTGCTTCTCCCAAGCCCCTGTCATATGCACGTCTCTGAAGAAGTCTAACGTGCCAACCTGTGTTGTCGTCTGCCTAAGGTCTCGGACGCCGAGAATATCAAAGGACTCAAGTGGGGACCGAGGGATATCACATTCCCCTAGAGCTTCACCCCTTCACGACGTCTTCTGGACCCTCTCCTATTCTCTCCAGTGTGTCTATGTCAGACTTTTTATAGGACACAGGCACTGGAGAATGTGTGTATGTCAGACATCAGTACACATTTATTAAGCTCACTATATTTAGCTGGCTCTAGTCACATTCCATTTCTTGCCATCTGCCCTGCAACAGCACAGTACTATCTACTCCTACCCCTTTCTAGCTCTGGAACCATCATCAAGGCAATATTGCTGTTGCTCCTAGAAAGGATGTGCCGTGATTCAACTCACCTCTGGCTACGTCCGCTGATCTTCCCGGATCCCCATGCTATTCCTCGGGTACCCTTCCCCTACTATTAAACTCCCGGACGAGGGGTATGGTTTTGCTTGTGTATCTGTACCCTCGACGCTGAGTGCATACCAAGCACTTAGATGTTATTTTCCATTCATTTATTTAACTTGTTCTGCCTCAGCCTAGAGGACAAAACAAGGACCAAAGGGTAAAAGATGTAGAGAAACCAGATGGCCTCTGAGATTCCTTCCAGTTCTGAGACTCTGTGATCCTGAGATACTCTGAGACGTTTTGGATGAAGAAAAGTTATTTTGTTCATTTGGATTTTTGTTTTGATCCCTCAAGTATTTGTAAATATTAGTAAGAAATTTAACCCAAGTTTTTTAAGGTCTTCAAAAAGTATGTAGGCTGTTAAAGTTTGTCTCAGTCCCACCATAAATCTCTAGATATTCCTGTACTGTGAAGGAGATTGAGGAACAGTGAGTAACTATTCCAAAACTATCTTCTATGTCTCAGATAGGGGAAGAGAAGACAGTGAACCAACTAACTTATTGCTAAATGCTCTGTTAGGGTCAGAGGTCCTGATCTGCAGGATTTCTTTGATTTGCTTTATTTTACAAGAGATTTAGATAAATGGAACGACTAGCAGATACATATTAATTAATACAGATCCTCTGAAGGGATAGCGACCTCAGAAGAGGAAAAGAAATAAAGCACCCAGCTGAGGGTTGGAATCCTAATGTGTCTGTGTTAGGATCCCCCCGGGGGGGGGCCCCCCAGACCCTTTGTACCACCATTTTTCAATCTAGGAAATGGAGAGGGTGGTATGGTAAGTAAGTTGTTTGTAAAGCACTGGCAGGAAAAGGTAAGTAAATTTCAAGTAAAAAAAAAAAAAACCAACAACTTACTTCCTTTTTGAGAGGAGGAATTACTTCTTGGCTGATTGAGGCTGATGAGAATCATTAGGAAATTAGCTGGATGATTTTTCTGCACCATGTTCTTAAACAGTTTTAATTTTCTTGGGGATGTTTGTTTCTATAAGTATTTTTAAAGCAGTGCATTGGAAGTGAATGTAAAATTGTTAAAATATTGATTGTGATTTTTCTGGCAACATCCTGATTTTTTTTTTTAAAGATGCTTTAAGGAAAAAAAAATGCCTTCATTAGAGGACAGTTAATTAAAGGGCTTTAGAATGGGCCGCATTGATTTGGACATGAAACCAGAACACTGTGGATACAAGTCAATTTTTCTCTCCGTGGCTCATTGTGGAACATGAATGCCGGTCTGGGGATGACATAGGTAAGGCCATCAAAAGCCTAGATTCAAATGAGAAATGGACATGTGTACATTTAAGCTGGGGTGGATTAATAATTTAGGGAATGATCTCAATCAGGATGAATGCCAGCTTCCATCCAGTAGCTGAAAGACCCTCTTGGAGTTGGAAGGTGGGGGGTTGGAGAGGGAAAGCCAACTGTGGACTTGTTAATTACAACTCCTCTTTCAACAAGATTTTTTTTTTTTCCGAAAGGCATAGGCAACACGCTGGCTCCAAATGTGAAGAATGTACAGTTGCTATTCCTGGGGCACTTCAATCCATTTACAATTCTTGTGAACAAACATGCCTATTTAACATAGTCAATTTCCAGTCTTTGGCTGGGATAACAATCAGTTTAGATGATTATAATAAAAATTATCTCTCTAGCACTTTAAGTCTTAGAAACTTCTTATAAATGGCCCTGTGTTGTAGGTAGTAATGCAAGTATTAATAATCCAGGTTTTCCAGATAAGAACCATTTACATAATGCTTTCAGGCATGCAAAGCACTTTACATACATTATCCCAAGGGAGTCTTAGAAAACCCTCTTTCACGGAGATTAGACAGGTATTCTCCCCATTTTAGAGATAAGAAAACTGAGGCTTATAAAAGGGAAGTGACTTGCCAATCATTGCATAGCTAGTAAGGCAGGATTTAGGATTGGATTCCAGGCTTTGGTTGACTCTGAGTCTAGCTCCCTTTCCGCCTTCCCCTGCTGCTTCTTTCTCCCAGAGATGAAGACTCAGAGAAATAAGCACTTGTTCAATTCAACTTCAGATCCTACTTTTCTCTATACCAATGCTGCCTGGTGTTTCCAGAAACTACCGGGACTAGCTAACACAGCAGAAGTCCAACAAGACACCGTACATTTGAGCAGTTTTAAATAAAGCACATTTGTAGAGCGGGGTTGAACTGGGTGACACGAGGGCCCTTCAGACTCTCCAAATCAAACAGGGGTGTGAGAGCCCTGGAGAAAATTCTATTTGGAGAATTCTAGGCTCTGAGTACGAAACCTCCCCCGGCCTGCACCGTTATGTACTCTAAACTATTTCTGGGGCCCAATGAGAATGAAATCTTGGATACGGGCATGTGGTCCAATATGCATGAAATAAGTAATATGCAACACGCTGAGGTGAAGGCAAACCTCCACAGTGAGTAGGGTGTAGGGAGAAGAAAAAAGAACCGAAGGCCAAGAGGAACGGGATTAAGGGAAGAAGTTTGTCATGTGCTGCTGAAGCAAGAGGGAGCAATGGGAGCCAAGGACTGAGGAGACCGATGAGGAGGTGGGAGAGAGCCTCTTCTTAGTGGAGCTTCTATCTGGGCCAGTGGCTCCCTTTGTAATCCTCCCCTTAGATACAGCCTTTTCTTGTTCTCTCCCTGGCTTCTGGGTTTATCAGCCTTTGCTTCAATGCATGACTCAAAGCCATCCCCACAGTCCAAGAGTGAGCCAGCGGAGCCGACCTTAATGCATATTGCTCTGACAAACCCAAGAGCAGAAGATCTGTTTCATATCATAACAAAATCAGAAAGCCATTTTCTGTCCCACTGTTTCAACTGTGGAGGAGCCGGGTAGGTGGTTCGCTAATGAGTTCAATTAGTTGCCAGCACAACTGTTCAATCACTATTGTCACGCTCTTGGATTATGGTGATTTGACAGTACATAGTCACTGTGTGCTTTGCTGCACCCTGGTTTGAGTTTTCAAAGAGAAGAGAATTCTTTCTCTTTCACTTCATTGCCTTCCCACAAATTGTCCCTCCGTGTCTGGAGTGTTCTCCCTACTCATCTCCACCTCTTGGAAGCCTTTGGGTTTTGGCTTCTGGGCTACCTCCTCCGAGAGGTCTTCCCTGATCTTCTTGGTTGTTAGTCCTCTGCCTTCTCCATTTTTTTTTTAAATGATCATGTGTAACTTTGGGATCTCCCTGCTGAGAGGCATTGCCATGGAAACCTGAGGCACCTGAAGCCTCATCCCCCAAAGATATTTACCCAGAGTTTCCCAAGTGCCTATGCCTTTGAATCTGAAGTACTTCTCAGAAGGAGGTCAGCCTTGCTGAGGAGACTAGGGTACAACGTGTTACTCTGACCAGGGCTAAATACAGACGGTTCCAAGAAGGGACCTGAGTAATAGCAAGCAGACATTGCTCGGTATGTGGTCTCAAGTGAGGATCACAGAGATCGAGACAGAGATTGTGGAGCAGGGCAAGGCACAGACCAGATGAGACTGAGAGAAACTCATGAAATAGACACAGCTAGTCCCTAACATTTTCCTCTTCTCAATTCATGTCCGGGTGATCTACCTTTCCTTTACCAGTCTGATCTAATCTCTGTCACTCCTTGACAGCTCTCCCCACTACCGATGAAGAAGAGAAAGAAGGGCGAAGACAAAAGCCAATTTTGTTTCCGATCAGTTATATCTCTGTGCTTCTGGCTCAGATGAGCTATTTCTTAATTCTTACTATGTTATTTGAGGTTGTTGGAGGAACACTCGATGGCCATTGACTCCAACTTGGTTGGCTATTAAATGCATGCAGTTTGAGAACAACAGAGTGCTACTATTTTTTTTTAAAGAGATGGGAGATGTTATTACCTCGATAGAAGCTGAGGCTGGGGGCCAGAGCCAATAAGAATGAGACAGGTACTTTTTAGCACTTTTCTAAGTACATAGGGATCACATTCATTTCTTCCACACAGATAGATCCATAGGGAAAGTGAGCCAAAGAATACTCCATGTGGCTTGAGTAGGAGCCGGAGCCACTATTTTAGCCCCAAAGGCGATGAAGCTGCTGGATTTGGGGTATTCTCCCTACTCATCTCTGTCTCTTAGAAGGCATCCTTACTGAGGATGGCCTACTAGCTTTGGGGTGCTGAGCTGACAAGGCACTGGGGCTGCTGCTATCCTTCCTCCGTGTTAGAGGGCTTCTGGTAGCAAAATCAGACACCTATCCTGCAACACACACACTCACTGACACACACACAAACACACACACAAGAGGCTTATATATGTATATACTTCCCTGGTGATATGTTATATCTCTTTTACTTCCTGCCTCTTTGCCCTGTAAATGTTAGCTGTCTGTGGGAGGGATTGTCTTTGGCTCTTCGATACTTGGCCCATAACTTTGCACATAGTAGGCCTGAATAAATGTTTGTCGGGACTAGTTTGATTAATTGCGGTAGGGTACACTAGCAGTTGCCAAGAGGAAGAGAGCGATACCTCGGATTTACATGGTATCGTCATGTATGTGCCATTCGAAGAAAGGAGTTTCAGAGAAGGCCAAAGGCGTGCTTTTTTCTACAACCAAATTTCCATCTCTTTGCTATATCGTATGTAATGTGAGCCTCAATTCTAAATAAGACACACACATGTGGGCATCGGTTGATATTAGTTGAAAAACAAATGGCTATGGAAATGAAATGATGTGTCCTGGTTAGCAGATGGCCTCCTCATGATCTCGAGGTGGTTGTGGTTCTACATTGATGGGATTGAGTAAGAGTGAAGGCCATACAAGTCGAGATCTATCACTCATCCAGAATCCTAAGCTACAGATTTTCACGTGTAGCTCTTAGGTATCGCTGTTAGGCACTGGCCTTTGCGCGACCACAACAAACAACATACTCGTATGGCGCTACTGCGTCCTTTCCTTTCCCCCACCTTCCTGTTTCAGTTCCCATTGCCAGTATTATCACCCTGTCTCCACAGCTAGAATAGAATTTGAAAGGAGTTTTATTTCCTGAAGAGCAAAAGTGGAAAAATCCCATTTTCCAAAGCAACACCTAGGTACTTTGTTTCATGTGGCTTAGGAAAACGGGCCGTGAAGATCTGAACAAGAGTCCACCTCTAGTTTTTTAGATGCTGAAAATCTTATGATATGAATAGGTTTTAAATTTTCCTGTATAAATAGTGCTCAGAGTTAATGGTAAGAATTCCATTTCACGAACCAGTCCCAGGCAAGCAATATCTTCTGCCCCATCAATGACTGAAAAACTATCCTTGTTTTTCATTAAGGGGGTTTCTTCCTGGGCGAGGACCGTTTGCTGATGAAACGGATACTTTTGTCTGTATTGCTTAGCGATTTATTAGCAATTATTGATTCCCAAATTGTGGTTTCCTGGGGTTATGGGATGGATCAAATCCAGCATATCTTCCCCTAAGGCTAGGTATCCATTTGCTGGAAGCTGTGGTCTCAGATGCAGACAATTCATTTGTCCCTTCCTGTTCAGAACTCTGAAAGTATGGGGTGCTACTTCCTGCTGGCTGGCAATTTGTGGTTTTCCAGTTTCCAGCCTCGGTCACCGGAAGAAGACTACATCATTTCTGTTCCACACCATGTACTACGGATGGGATTTGCTTGGACTTCAAATGCGCGCTTTTATAGGGAAGGGAATGAATCATATCACCCATTGGATCTTTTTCCTCCCCTAAGCTTATCCCCTTCTGCTCCTTGTCACTGAGGATTCCCATGGCCTGCTCAGGGACCAATTTCCTACATGAGAGTGTAGGAAACTGGTCTCTGAATTCCTGGCCAGAGGTCACCGGTGATATGTGAGCACATAATAATAAGAGGTGATAATTCTTTGGCATTTTATGTACATTAGGGAAGGCAGGTATGATGGAGATTTTTATTTTCATTTTTTACAGATGAAGTCCAGGTGGGTGAAATAATCTGCCCAGGGATGGGAGTCAAATGACCTAACTCTAAATCTCCTATTCTATGTATTTATTATTCTAAGTGGCTGGATACACCTGGGATTTTGAATGATGGACCTCCCCAGTCAGGAACTCTGTGAGAAGGACATAGTATAATATTAGTAGATGCCTAGGATAATCTAAGGTCATATAAGCTGCCTTTTACATAGACTCACTCCTGTACAGCCAGTTTTATTACTACCTGGGTTTGATTTTAATCAAGTCAAGAAACATTTGGGTTCCCTGGCTTCTAATCATTTACACATCACATAGAGTTCCCTAAGGTGGTATAACAGGGAGCAGAATAGCAATGGAGAGAGAATATGCCTTGCCTTTTCCTTGGATTTCCTTTTTCTGGTCCCTCCCCTTTAGTTTGGTGGAACTGGGAGCCAAAACTGACTAAGCCTTTACCGAGAAGAGGAGAAAGCACCTCTTGCTGCGGGGCCTAGAGTCCAGCCTGACAGCTCTTGCCAACCGCCTCTGTCTACCTACCATGCCTACTACCAAAGAGAGTAATCAGGGTGAAGGAAATATGGCAGGTAAAGCAGCCAGAAGTTCCCAGAAGACAGATCATCCCCAAAAGAGTTAGTAATAAAAACCCTGGTCTTAAATGTCTCTATACCAGTATCCGAAGGACATAAAAACCAAAGGAGTTAGAGTTCATAACACAAGGAAGTAAATTTGACCTTATATGTATCACTGAGACTCGGTGCCGTGAAATGCATGACTAGAATTTGGCTCTGGATATGTACATCTTATGTGGAGGACAAATAAAAGGGGTGACAATGGCGGGGAGGGCATTTTATATGAAAAAGGTACACTGGTGAAGAAATTTGAGAACAAGAGGAGAGCAGAACGGTGGAAAGCATTTAGGGGAAGATCAATGAAAAAAGCGATTTTGTTATCAGAGTATACTACAAACCACCTAGCCAGAAAGAAGAAATAGATGAAGAGTTGTGCAATCCTGGGTGATCAAAAGAGGATTCCTTTCAGGAATAAGGATGTGGGTGTACAGGGACATCCTGTTGTACTCTGTCGTGGTCACATCCCATCACAGGGTAAGTAAGAGAGACCCTGAGAGGCTAAAAAAACATCCAGAACAGAGCAACCAGAAGGGTGAAAGTCTTTGAATCAGTGGAACAAACTGGTGGTGGTCAGCCTGAAGAAAGGAAGACTTGGTAGATACAAGATCTCTGTGGAAGAGAGATTAGGCTTATTCTGTTTAGTCCCAGAAGGTAGAACTAGGTAGGGAGGAACGGAAGATGCTAAGAGGCAAGTTGGATGTCAGAAAGACATTTCCTAGGCGAACAAAATGGAACGGATTTTCACAGGGGATGGTTTATCCTTCCTCACTGGAGGTGCTTCTGGGTAGGGTTCAGACTAGATGGCCACTGAGTTCAACTTGAAAATTGTTATCCCTGAAAACACCCTTCGCTCCTCAAATTGGAGCTCAGATCCTTGCCTCCTCTTAAATGTTTATCTGGTTGGGAAATACCGTGGAATCCAAACTGGATTATCTTTTCGTCGGTGCTGGTCGGAGCGAATCCTCATTCTAGCTCTCTCTACTTCTGTGTCCTCTGTAAATTTCTATACTTTTCTACCGGTGATTTCCCAGAAACCAAGAATCGAGGAGCCAAAAAGGACCTCAGAAGTTAACTAGTTCAACTCTGACCTAGGATAGAACATCCTCCATAATACCCCCGGCCAAGTAGTCTCACGGCCTCCCTCTAAAGGCCTCTAATGAGGGGAAATCTACTATCTCCCGAAGCTGTCTATTCTACTTTGGGATTGTGGGAAAGGTTGTTTGGTGAGTGTATGTGTTTTTTTTTAAACAGATCAGAGAGGGTGTGGAAGATTTCTTGGCCATTGGGTCGGCTCTTACAAATGAAAGGACATTTTCGTTGGATGGGCTGATCACGTGGATACCCTGGGCTGGCCCTTCCATGGGTAGCTGCAATCCTTTCCACTCTACCCTCTAGCTTAACTGGTTAGCACTGGGTTTTTTTCATCTGGAGCGCTAGTGCTCTTTCATCTAGGCAGACACTTTTACTCTAGCTTTGACACACATCTCTCCCTCTTTAATTACCTCAGGGCCTGAGGTTTACCACCTAGTCACTAAGAGGTGGAAGACATAAAGCCTCTCATGTTGAATAGCTTTTTTTTTTTTCCTCAAGGAGGGAACCCACCTTTACTTATGGTGACCAGCCAGTTCCATTTCCCAATTTTCCATTGGGGTCTTATGTAAATGACTGGCTAAGGACAAAGGCTTTGGGGCAGCCTGTGCTCTGGGGCAAGTTCATTGTCTTTATTGGTCTTTTCATGGAAGCTATTCAAAAGCTCAGCCCCTTTCCAAGATGCAGAATGTTTCATTTACACATGAAAGGGCCTCTCTATTATATTTCATTGTTTCTGGCTTTGCCCCTTCAACTCTGCTGAAGTCTAAATGGGGCACACAAAGAAATTCTACGGAACCACCAGTGTTCCATTGAAATGGTACCTTTAACCAGGTGACTACAAATTTTTTCAGTCAAAGATATTTGAACACGAAGACTACTCAATTCATTTCAAACAAATGGACGGAAGGAATGCAAATACCCTATTGGACCCTGGAGATGCAGGTTCAAATCCAAACCCTGTGACTTACTAGCTGAGCAACTATTGACAACATTTTAAATTTCTTGGTCTCAATTTTCTCAAATGTAAAACCCTTGTGCTACCTGCCTCAAAGGGCTATGGGAAAATACTCTGTAAGCCTTAAAACCCTAGCGGGAGGGGCACTGTCACTGAAAGGCAACAAGTTTCCGAAGAACAAGTACTAGAGTTTGCAGATATTACATTTCGAGCTGAAAGGGCCCTGAGTGGTCATTTCATAGTTAAGAACACCGAACCCAGTGAGAGGACTCGCCCGAAATCACGAATATAATAAGTGACAAAGCAAGGATCTAAACCTTGGTCATGATTCCAAATCCAGAAATCAGGAGATCAGGTTCTCACATTTGCTGGCTACAAAATCATGGACAACTCACTTGATCTCTCCGGGCCTCAGATATTTTATCTCAAAAATAGAGATAAGAATAAAATTTGGATGATATACTCTGTAGAGTTGTCGTGAGGAAAACATTTGTAAGCCTTCAGAGTGCTACAGTTATTCTTTTTAATATGCCGTCACTTGCCTATCTTTCTCAGAGGAGGCATCTAAGAAGATGCCATCTCTGCTCCCAAGTATACCTTTACAGTGGGTGCTTACCCATGAGGCTGTGCAATCTGGTGGTTCCCCTCTTGACCCCCGTCCTGATGCCTCTGGACTGGGGCAAACTGTGACCCTCCCTGGGTCCCCTGATTTCCCTGATCACATGGACCCTGGCTTGCCTGTTTGCCTTCTTGGATCAAAAATGAAATTGTGTGCTTTTGCCCAGGCACCTTCTCACCTGTAGGCCTGGTCATCATTTCCTAATTACTGCAAGTGCAGAATTAGACGCTGACCCTTTCATCTTTCTAGCATTTGGGAAAGCACGAGGGGATCCCCAGAAAGTGAATTTTCTAGACAGCTAATACCTATCTTCCAGCGCCAAAATGTGAAAATGCACCACTTTTTTTTTTGTAAATCAAGGATACTGAAGATAGTATAGCTTTTTGGGGGGTGGGGAGGGTAAATGTCCAGAGTCATTAAGAGCATCCATGATTTCACTGAGGTACGATTAATATCCAGCACAGTTCTGCAGCTGATCTTGACTTTGCCAACCTGTCTCCCCATCAGGCTGTTCTTAGTTGTTCCTTCTTACTGTTCCAGCAGTTGCCTCACTTTTCCCTTCAGCTGTTTCTAACATGCTGTGGGCTGGGAAAACAGAACATTCAGCTTGTTAGAACTCTATGCTAAAGGAGAGTCAATCAGGCTCCCCAGTAGCCTAGAGTCCTGGCTTTGGTCCGGCCCTCTAGGGCAGCTCTGTAAGCTGCTCCAAGGCCTTTTCCCCTTACTTAGCAGAAGTCTGACTCATATAAATAGATGCTCGAGTTCTCCCCACAAGCCCCATTTTAGTTTTTCCACCCCGATGGATAAGCCACAGTAGCTAATAGTGGGACAGAAACTGCACCTGCCGGTACCAGTCCAGGGGGGCTTTGTTTGCTTGTGTTTCTGAAAGTATCTCAGGGTTTGGTTTCCTGTCAGGGTGCACTCAGCTCTGCACACCCACTAAATGCTCAGCTGTGTCTGGAAGCCTTGCTCTGGGGGGTGGGGTGGGGGACAAGGGCTTGCCTCCACACTGGGTCTGGGATGTCAGTGGGCGACCTTCCTGATATATAGCTTTTTTGTCACTAAGGACTGATGCAGGCAAGGCAGACTCCAGAAAGGCCCAGTAGGCCCCGATTCAGGCCCCGCCGCCCACCTGAAGCAGCAGCCGGAACTCTTCTCTCTTGGACTTGTTCTATAAAGTGTAAAACTGTCGAGGGGAACTCTCACCAAAATGTTACAGTGAATGCACGCAAATAATTTCTATCCTGTCCTTTCAGCAACACTCTGCTCGGGTCCTCAGGGGCTCAGATCATATTTCGAAGCTTTCTTCTACTCATCGTATTATTGGACTGACGGAGGCCTTAATTAATTCTCTGTTGACTAATGGTTTTCTGGGGCACAGTGTGTGGGGGCTGAGGGAGGAGGTTCCCTCTCGATATAGAGTTTGAGCCAGTGGGTAGGATTTGACTTTCCTGCTTGCTTTCTGTAAAGCAATAACAACAACGGCAATGACAACCAGAGCAATGGCGGCACCGGGCGGGCGGTAGCAACCGCCGCCACCGCCACCATGCCACCAAAACCCAGTCACAGAACGATGTCCCTCGGTAAGGAGGGCATTGCGGCCTGCACCCAGGGTCAGAGGCAGAGGAAGAAAAACATTTGCCGGAGGGGCTTCGGAGCTCCCTTTGGGAAGTTTGGGACGGCCGCTTCTAGCGGTTTATTCCCCATGTCGCTGGGAATTTAGTGGGAGAAGGGTACGACCCCCCGCAGGGGCTCCAACAGCTGAACTCACACTTCAGGCATTTCTCTGGGCGGGGGAAGGGCAGCATTCTTCCACATCTTCCTTTTCTTGTTTGAATGCAGGCTTTCTTTCCCTCTGTCTCTGCCTCTGCCTCTGTCTCTCTCTCTGTCTCTTTCTAGCTCTTTTTCTGTCTCTTTCTCTGTTTCTGTGTGTGTGTATACACACATGTACCTCTGTCTCCCTGTCTCTTTCTTTTTCTGTCTTTGTGACTCTCTCTGTCTTTGTGTCTCTGTCTCTCTATCTCTGTCTCCATCTCTTTCTGTCTCTGTGTCTCTGTTTCTTTCTCTCTCTGTGTGCCTGTGCCTCTCTCTCTCTCTCTCTCTCTCTCTCTCTTTCTGCCTTTGTCTCTGTCTCTCGGTCTCTCTCTCATGCACACAGACATATACGCTATTATTCTAGAAGGGCTGGAATTCTAGGAAGCTATGGAAGTATGTATTGACTTTTTTTTTTTAAAAAGAATTCAATGGCAGCTTGTCTAAAAATTACAGGGCATTAAATTCACGCTAGCTCAATTTTCTATGGTACTTTACAAACTATTTCCTCACAGAAATTATATTGAAGTAAATAGGGCAAGCATTTCTAGCAACGCTTCACAGATAAGGAAACTGAGGCCCAGGGAAGTTCAAGGACTTGTAGTCCCACAGCCACAATGCGGACAGCTGGAGCTCAAATCCAGACCTTCTGATTCCAAGGCCAAGGCTCTTGGCTCTATTTTCACTCTCACAGCAATGAATTCTTGGTAGCCTCAAAGCACACCATTCCCAGAATACTTTGTTTTTGGTCTCTTTCCCAAAATCTCTTCTTTATATTAAACTTATTTATCGTCTTGTCTTTTTCTTTTATTAGACTGTAAATTCCTTGAGGGCAGGGATGATATCCACTTCAGGACCTAGAATGTTGTAGGTTTGCCGAATAAATGAACCCTTTTGGGATGGATCCAAGGGGACCTCTAGGAAAGCATCTTAAAACAAATGGGAAGCTGGGAAAGAAAAACATGGATGTAGCTAAATTCCTTCAGGAACACCTATAATGACCAAAGGAGTCTGGGTGCTTGGAAGGTGATGTTTAACTTTCCTTTAAGTCATTATATTTAGATTTACTGGGGAGTGAATGAGGGGAGACAGCCTATGGCAGGTGGGGGGGGGAGGAGAGGGGAGAGGAGGAGAAGCAGACCCTAAAGGCCTTAAATTGATTCACTGTTGAAGGTAACTAACTTTCTCTATCATATGCACCTCTTCTCTCTCTTTTCCCTGATTGAAGTTTCTTCCTTTTCTTTTCCCTTCTTCTTTCTTTCCCATCTGTGTTTCTGGAGTATTTATGGGTATTTCTCACTCCTTGACTTCCCAAGCGGCATACTTGGGGGGGGGGCGGTGAACAAAGCAGCTAGATTCTGGATTAGAATCTTAAATTCAACCGTGGACTGAGAAATCGAGTTGGCCTCCATGTTATTTCATTTTGTTTTTATTTCCCAGTTTGAAGAGATTCTTCGAGCAGACTCCTCACTCCACCCCAAAGTGAAATTAGCAATGCTCACTTCCATTTAACACCGCCAAATGAAATGGACAGGCGATGACTTCTTTCTACTGATTCACAGGGGAATAAAAGTCCAGCTACTTACCAGGCTGTCTAATCAATGAGGAATCGCTTCAATTTAATTGGGAAGATGGAAAGGATGCTGGATTGGTAGCCAGAGAATTTGGGTCCAAATCTCAGCTGTCCTTGTGAAAATCAGTCGTTTGCTTAATTCTTTTAGACCTCAGTTTTTCCACCTGTCAAGTAAAGCTCAAACCTCTAAAGTCCCTTCTGACTTGAAATCTCCGGCCTATGGTCCATCTCATGGCCTTAGAAGAAGGACAATACTACTGAAGTCAGGGCTCCTAAGCTAAGCTGTGCTGATGGAGGAGTATGGGAAGCCTGAGGTTTGGGTTTGGAATTCCGGAACTGGAAGGGGTCATGGAAAGGAAGATCCAGAAGCCTCCAGAAAGGAAGAGCTCGACTTTTCAAATGGGTTAGTCTCTTAATTGACAGCAATTGAGAATTTCTAACTTTCCCTTCTTCATCATCCTGTTGCTACATTGTCATGATTATAACATACAGATTTTCTGAGTAAGAGGGTCTGGTGACTAATGGTGCAAAAATCTAAGTTTTGAAATAAGATAATAGAGAGGAGTGCTGAATAAATCAAAAAAGTTAAATCATGTAATGATTTTGGAAGACATATTGAAAAGGTCTCCAAGTCTATATGGTCTGATTTCCTTATTTTAGAGGAGGGAACTGAAGCACGGAGAGGGAGAGGGAGTTGGCCAGAGTCACAGAGCAAGTATGTTTGGGGTTGGGCATGATCTTCCCAGGATACCGTGTTGCTCCCGTATGCTTAAAAGCACTATGTAAGACACTCCAAAACTTGAGTCTTAAATCAGCAAATGTAAAAAGTGGCTCAGTAGGGTAGGAGACACTTGGGAACATTCCTTCCTTTGGGTATAACTGGGCCCCAGCTGGTCCTTCTACTCCCCAACCCTCTCCCCCACCCCCATTTCGTAACAGGGTGGTAAAGGAAACAGCAAGCATCAATATTAACATGACTCTTGAGTGGTGAGACCCTGCCTTCTCCTTAATTTGAACAGTGTCACTGGATGGCTGAGCTGCCTATCAGTATCAGGTCAATAAGCTTAGCATGACAACCATTTAAAATCAATGCTGTCTGGTTTATGGCTGACGGACAGCTCGGTTGGCCAGTGACATTGGTGGAAGGAGAAGGAGGGGCCCCTTCATATAAATAGCTATCTCCAGGGCTCTGTGAACAGACAATTCCTGTAAATGGCCCTATATTTTCCAAATTTCCCCTCTGTCTCCCTTGCATATAAGGGAATATTTCCTCTGCCAGCTAAAGCCAATGACAGAATTCTGTCTGCTGGACAAGCTCAAATCTTTCTTCTCAAACTAACAGAATCTAATCTAAAGGGACTCTGTCCTGGGCCTTCTCATCTGCCATAATAAATTCTCATTAGGATTCAGATCCTATTTATGGCAATCCAGTCACATGTGCTTTCTTAGAGAGGCATTATGACTACAGTATAGGGCCTGGAGTAAGAAATCCTGGCTTTGAATCTCACTTCTGGTGCTCAGTAGCTGTGCTACCCCAAATGAATCCAAGAATGGCACAGATGAGCCAAGAATCAGAGATCTAGAATCTGTTAAAGAGAACATTTTGCCCAATCCTCATTTTACAGACAAGGAAACTGAGGCCCAAGGGGGTTAAGCGGTCTGCCCAAAGTTACCCAGATGGCACATATCCAATTTAATAGATACCAGGTTCTGACTCTAGAACCCCTTCTCTTTCCACTATACTACAGGCCTCCCTCAATTTCTTCATCTATAGAACTGGGATTCCAATAGCTACACTATCTAACCCTCAAAGCTGTTGTGAGGTCTCTATGAGATATCTATAAAAACCCTTTATAAACCTTAAAGACTTGGATAAAAGCCCATCATTATTATTGACTGAGATTTCCAGATAAACAAAACTCTGTACTTCTCCTTACCAGATCACCACAGACCAAACCAATCAGAAGCCTTGTTATTTTGTCTCTCTTTCTAGCTTGCTATCCTGCTCCGTGGTAAGAAATTGGCTTTGATCACTGTTTCCCCGAATCACGGAGTTCTCATAATCAATCTGGCGGTTTCCAATTGCCTATAGGATTGACCTCAGCCTCTTTGGCCTAGCATTTGAACTCTTCCATAATCTTACTTTTGCCTAGCTTTCCAGCTTTGTTTCGCATTACCTGCCCTTTCCTTCGCCTCCACCTTCCAAGGATTCCATATTCCAGCCAAACTGGACTCTGGAGTTATGGGTTCAGATCCCACTTCTAATGCTTGGGCATTAGAAGTCTTCTTGGGCAGCTCGATTACTTTTCTAAGTTTACTCGTAGGTAAAACTATGTTTGATGTTATGTAAAATGTTAGATGGCCAGCCTCTGAGGTCCCTCCTGGCTCTAATGATTCTCTCAGGTTTTATCTAACTTTGACTTGCCATCTTGTTCTTCCATTCATTTGTACAGACTTGCGTTCTCCCCGCCTCCCTTTGTCTATTAAAACCTTTCTCTTCCTTAAGACCTCGGGGAAGTCTTCCACCCTCAAATATTTCCGGAACCCTTTCTTTGGACCTCTTACCAGGACAATCCACGTTCTGTTATACTTCTGTCTATGTATCTTGTTTCCTCCCTGTCCCCCCCGGTAAACGGAAAGCTCCTCGAGGACGGGGACGGTCATTTGTCATCCTCATCATCCTCAGGTCCCCGTCCCGAAGTGTGCTCATGGTAGGGGTTTGAGAAATGTTTGTTGAATTTGTAACTATGACCTGCGTTCTGATGATAGAGACAGACATGTGCGTAAAGGAGATCAGAGGATTTAGAGCTGGAAGAGGCCTTATGAAAGAATGTATTTGAGTTGGCCCCAAGAGAAGAATTCTGTCCCAACTTGAAGGTATTTTCACATAATATTCCAAATATCTGTCTCAGACTTGGGTTCGGTTTAGAATGCAGATGGTTTTAACTGGTTGACCAAAGAAGAGGAAGTTTGGGGAGGCTGTGGTGGAGACTGTGTGTGTGCGTGTGTATGTATGTGTGCGAGATGGGGAGTTCAAACAACTGGCAGATCTTCTAGGCTGCTGCTGACTGCTTGGTTTCCTGAGGGGGGCAACTTGTGTCTCTAGATTCCTCTGTTGGCTTTTTATTGTGCTTTTGGATCTGTCGGCCTCTGCTAGGTCAGTCCCCGGTACTGGGACTCCAAACCACCCCTGACAAAGCCTGGAGCCACTGAAAAGGTCTGGGTGGCCCTCTGCATTCCACACTGATGACATACTGACCCAGAAATACAGTAGAAACTCATTCGAACACTGGGGTCGGGGATAAGAAATGCTTTCCAGAGCAGTAAGAGAACTGTCCTTTGCATCTCTATGCATACAGCAGTCATGGGAGTAGGGAAGAATGGCTGGTCAAAGCACCATCAGGCAACTCAATTCAATGGGAAAACATTTATTAAAGTCTAGGCAATGGTGAGAGCACTCGATTTATTTTGGGAATTCCTGGGTACAAATCTTAGTTCTGCTATTTACCGTATGTGTGGCCACGGGCAAAGCAACTCCTTTGTTTTGTTCTCCATCAAACCCCTTATGGGTTAGAAAACAGGATGGCTAAAATACCTTCCACCTCTAAATCTTACAAGACTCTCTCACGTTAAACCCTGGAACTTCTAGCAAACAACAACAACAATAACCTGAAATATACTTCTTTCCTCCCCACCCTTATCCTAAACACCCAGGCCATTCTCATCCTCCCCTACTTGAGACACATAACACATTCCCGGGACCTTCAGGGATAAAAGGGAAAATTCTTTGGTCTGAGAAAGGGAAAGACCAAACTTAACTAGGGACTCTAATGTATACAACCAATGTACCTAACAAAAACAGCTGTCACTGATGATGGGATCTGAACTATTACTCGATCCATGGTGTTCATGGTAGTAAAGTAGCAGTTGCTTAATAATAAACTACCCCTGACTCCACTGTGTCCTATCTTTCTCAACCCTCTCTCTCCCACATCCCATCTGTCTACCCCTTTAATTGTGACCTCTGGAATTCTTATCCTACAATTAAAAAACCTTTCCTTTATTTTGGACCCTTCTTCTCAGGCTCCTTTCATCTTCTTACACTAAAAGAGAACTGGCTTCCTCCATGTGACAGAGAATTCCCTGGCCATCCTCTCAAGCACTGACTGTCGTCTCATACCTCGTCACATAGGTCTTGGGATGGGAATAGGAATATTCTTTGCTCCCTTACCGATGCTTTGAGAGTCTCCTTTTGTGTTTATCACTTAGCAAACTCTCCTTTGAAAGCCATTCTATCAAAGTTGAACACCTAATCTATATCACGGTGGCTGTTATTTACTCTTCAACTCCTTACATTAGGAATTTCATCATTCGGGTTAATGCTCCCTCAAATACCCTAATCTTAACCTTTTCAAATATCATGGCTTACTTTTCCGCTTTATCTCAGCCACAAACTTAGGAATAGTCACAGTCTAGAGCTCACCATCACCCACAGGTCCTTAATCTGTCTGTCTGTCTGTCTGTGTCTGTCTGTGTCTCTCTTTCTTTGTCTCTCTCTCTCTCTCTCTCTGTCTCTCTTTCTCTGTTACAAGGACATTCTAGTGAAGTCTATGGTCCCCTTATCAAAATCAGATTTTAAAATAATTGAAGAGGCTCAGTTTCTGGTAGAAGTTAGTGAAAATCAGATTTCTTTTTTAGCCATCCTGGTTGATGGATCCTCTGAAATCTATCACAGTTGTGAGGTCCTAGCATTCCATCTCTCTCTTTGCCTTCTGCATCTTGAAATCAATTCTTTATTTTCAGCGTAATCTCTACTTCCAGTCCTACAAGCCCTTTCTTCACCCATATCCTCTACTCTCACTTGATTTTCTTCTCTTTCCAATCTCCAGCTTAACTCTTGTCCCTGTGTCCTATCACCAGTTGGGCCTTGCCAAATCCCAAGCCTGGATTAACACTACCATATCACTCATTTGCTTCCATTCATAAAAAAGGAACTGGGGGAGTCATACAAGTGAGCCGCCCCCTTCCACTACAAATTTCTGCTATCTAATCTCAAATGGCTTATTGAAACTTGCTTCCACAAATCAGTTCCTCTACTTCTCCCCGAGTCCCTCTCATGCCTGCCACAGCTGCCGATTCCGTTTTTTCCCTCATACCTTACACTCTTCTCTTCCCATTAGCCTACGAGCTGAAGACTTCTCCTCATATTTTATTGAGTAAATGGAAACCACTCATCACAGTCTCTCTCATTCCCCTTTCTCTTTGTTTCAGCCCCTCTGGTTTAGCCTCTGTTCTCTTTTATTCCAGGCTCTCTCTTAGAGGAGGCCTCTCTCTTTGCCAAGGCCCTCATCCTTTTACGTGCTCTTGATTCTGCCCTTCATCATCTCCCTCCTTTGTAATCTGTCATTTTTTTTTAATCTAATGTTTCCTTCAAACATGCCTAAATCTCTCCCTTCCTTTAACAAAAACCAAACCCAAACCAAATTTCACTAGACCCCATAACACCTCAAGCTGTCAACTTCTATCTCTTCCCTTTCCTAGCCAAAGCACTCAAAAAACCTGTCAGTTCTCATTTTTTTCTTATTCTCCTCTCATATCTCATAATTTGGCTTCTGACCTCAACTCGATTGAAACGTCACCCTCCAAAGTGATCAAAAATCTTGTCATTGCCAAATATGTCGATCTTTTCTCATTCTTCATTCTCTTTGACCTCTCTGCTTGCATTGGCCACCCTCCGCCCTGGGTTGTTGTGATTGTTCTCTCTTACTTCTCCTCCCAACTGACTGTTTGTTCTCAGTCTCCTTTGCTAGCTCACTCTACAAACTTTTATTGTCCCTCAAGTCTCTGTCCCGGGCCATCTTCTCTTTTTCCTGGGTATTTGCTCCGTGATATCATTACAGGTTCAGTGATCTCTATGCGGAAGACTCATGTAGCTGGATATCCAGCCCCAATTTCTTCCCTGACCTTCATTCCCACATCACCCATGGCCTTTTAGACATCTTGACTGACCTCAATGTCCTATGGCCATCTCAAACTCATGTCCCAAACAGAACTCATTCGATTGCCCTCTTAGGGACTCTTCTATTTAGACCAAGACTCCCAGGTTCCCAATACCAGCATTTTCTTCACATAGTCCATCAGTTGCCAAGTCTTGTGGTTTCTCTTTTCGCAACATTGCTCACCTCTGCCCTCTTCTCACTATATGTATAGCCCCCACTTTAGGTCAGGTCCTTATCACCTTTAAACCTAAGCTGTTATGATGACTTCCTAACCATTCTCCTTTTTTCAAGTCTCCCCACAGCTGCCAGAATGATTTTCCTTGAGCACAGCTCTGATCATGTCACTTTCCTACTCAATCAATTCCTGTGGCCTCCTATTGTCTCTAGGATAAAATCTAAGCTGCTCTGTTGGGCTTTTGATGCCTTTCTCAACGTACTGTTCCAGTCTCATTATATAATACCTCCCTCTCTGGACTGCCCATTGTACTCCCTGCACTCTATGAAATAACCAAACTGGCTTTCTTGCTATTCTTTGCACATGGCACCCTATGTCACATCATCATGTCTTTGCACCAGCTGTCCCCCACGCCTAGAATGTATTTCCCTTCTCATTGTCATCTTCTCAGATCTCTCCCTTCCGATCAAGACTAGGTTCAAGCTTCATTTTTGCACAAAGCCTCCCTCTCCTGATACTGACAACTAAGCTTTCACTCAACCACCTCTTATTTACTCTCTATATACTCTAGAGAAAGTTATATACGTCTGTGTTATCTTCCCCAATAGACCGGAAACTCCTGTAAGAACAAGGACTGGTTCGTTTTTGTCTTTAACAGCTAGTTTTATAGCAGGCACTTGATAAGCACTTGTCAACTGCCTCACTCCGGGCATGATTTCCTGAAAAACATCCAGAAATTCTGGCCGACCTCTCTTTGGAAACGTGACCGAATTGATGTTCAGAGTGTTCTCACTGTGGGAAATTGAGGCCGGGATCACTGGCTTCATTGAGAGTCTTGAGCAGAAGTCTCTTAAGCTTGGAGAGTCTCCTCCAAAAAGAACTTATGGAGATTGAGGGAACAGCTCCGGGCTGTTTGGATGTATCCAAGATAGTCTAACGATGCCCTAACTCCCCCGACCCCGCAACTGAGATAGTGCTTTCCCAGGCAGCAGATCCAATCCTAGCTGCTTAAGTGTTTGAGCCCATTAAAGAATCATGGAAGGGTAGAATCTGGCTGACCCTAGAGACTGAGTCTGATCTTCTCATTTTAGAGGTGAGAAAACTAAGACCCAAAGAAGTTCGATCCCTCAACCAAGGCCGCTCATCAATTTGGGGGCAATGGAGAAAGAAGATTGGATCTAATGCCCAAGTCTCCAGAATTAAAGTCTGGTACTTTTCCACAAATGGATTCTAGGGGAGAAAAAAGGAGTGACTAAAATTTCATTTGTCTGGGAATCTGCTATCTGGGGACGGGAAGGCAAATGGAAAACAATCCCTGCCTTGAAGGAGTCTCTCATGCTTCATTTTTCAGCTTTATTTCATAGATATGGAAATCGAGGCACCCGAAGGTTCCTTATTGCCCTCAGTCCTGTAGCAAACTGATGGTAAAGTAGAAGAGAATCTGGAATCCAGGTCTCCGAGCCTGCCTGTTGGTGATAAACCCAGGACAAGTTGTTCTGTGCCCCAGATTCCTATTTTTCTGAACGAGCTCACTAACACCCAGAAGAGTTGAGTCTCAAACCCCTTAAATGCAACTTAATACCACGTCACCGGGGCCGTCTTAAAAAATGGATACAGTTTTCCCTCTGAAGACTTGAAACTTTTCCCCTGCCCTTAAACTCTCTGTGGGGTTGAAGACAATACAGGTAGTTTGAATGGTTTACTTGAGTTATTATGAAATGAAATCTAATCCTGAGATGACAAGGCAGCCCAAAGAGAGGTCAGGGTACGCAGGCGCATATGCGCGTCCGCGTGCACGCGCATCCACGCACCCACAGACACACAAGTTGGCCTGGTGGGAGGTTTTATTGGTTTTTGCTTTGTGAGGACTGGCTGTGAGCCCACACATTTCTTGAATACACAATAGGGAGCTGGGCAAGACTGCAGAAATAAATTTTATTAACACACAATCACTGCGGCACCAGATAGAATACTCTTCTCTGGCAGGCCCTTCTTTGTGCCAGGCCAGGTCAATTAGTAGACTAATGCAGACCAGGTCTGATTTTTAAAGGGTTTAATTAAAGTTTTGATACAATGCACATGTAAAACACCAATCTGTCTTTTAAGGATATGTATTAGCTAGAAATTGATTTT
Organism: Sarcophilus harrisii; assembly: GCF_902635505.1. Taxonomy (NCBI): domain Eukaryota; kingdom Metazoa; phylum Chordata; class Mammalia; order Dasyuromorphia; family Dasyuridae; genus Sarcophilus; species Sarcophilus harrisii. Next base: position 51,258,056 of record NC_045432.1, on the reverse strand, counting down.
AGCTTAGGTCCTAATTTATAGTCTTTCCCCTCTAATAAGTGTAATTCCTTAGAAGATATTAAAGGCTCCTATTCCCTTTGCTCCCTCACCATAATTTAACAAGTAAACAGAGCCACAATTGCACACATCACTCAGTTGCTAATGTTGTATAGGTCCCTGTGGTCTGGGGAATCGAGTTCAAATTCCTGAGGCCCTCTGGCTCCCATCAACCTTTCCAGTCTTACGTCCCTCGATTGTCCTCAATGCATCCTGTGCTCCAGCCATTCTGGCCTGCTGGCCATTCCTCCTACTTGTTCCCTTTTCTCCCGGCCAGACATATATGTACCATTGCAATACTACTTATTCTAAGTCTACCTCATCTATACACTACTCTCTTCGTGACGCATTCTGTGATCTTCCTACCTGAAATGGTCGTCTTCCTCTTTGAACTTTGCATTATCTGTCTCATTGATTATATTTTAATAATAACAATAATGATTATATTGTTAATTATATTTTGTCTCTACTTCCGATCTCTCCATTTTTATTATAATAATAACGATGACGATTATGCTGCTAATTATATTTTGTCTCTATTTCTGATCTCTCCATTTGAGTGTATGTTCCTTATGGGCAGGGACCATGTCTTCTTCTCCGGATTCCCCATGGTAATTAGCACGGGATTTGGCATAGAAGAGGCCTTCAACTTCATCAGATTCTAGCTCTATCTGTTATTGGTAGGCAAGTAACTTGACCTTTTTCAGTCTCAGTTTTCTCCCTTGTCAAATGTTTGTACTTAATGATGTCTAAGATTTTGCCTAGTTCCCGATCTAGGATCCCATTATCTTGCAGACAACAAGGTTTATAGATTTTCTGCCTCGATATTTCAAGATGTAACATATTTTGGCTGCATATTCACCCAGCTCCTTCTTCCAAAGGACAACGGATTATTAGAGTCATTAGGGTAGGAGTGTAATTCCCCAGAGAACATAGACCAGGGTAGGGAGGGCTTCATGGCTGCCCTCCTCCTTCTTTCTGGCTGCCATTCATTTGTTCATTCAGAACATTTGTTAAACACTTATGGAATGTAAGGCCCTAAGCTAAGCCCACAGTTTCTATGCCAGAGCACAGAGTTTACATTCTATTGTGGAGGGCATTGGTGAAACCAATGGTAAACCCCTAAGTATATTAAAAAGTAAGGGGTGACCAAAGGAAAGTCAGGAAATATATGAGCTAAATTACAAAAAACTTTCCACACAAATAAAGTCAGACTTAAACAATTGGAAAAATATCAAGTGCTCCTGGATAGGTCGAGCAAATATAATAAAGATGACAATCCTCCCTAAACTAATCTATTTATTTAGTGCTATACCAATCAGACTTCCAAGAACATATTTTCATGATCTAGAAAAAATAACAACAAAATTCATATGGAATAATAAAAGGTCAAGAATCTCAAAAGAATTAATGAAAAAAAAAATCAAATGAAGGTGGCCTAGCTGTACCTGCTCTAAAACTATATTAAAGCAGCAGTCACCAAAACCATCTGGTATTGGCTAAGAAATAGATTAGTTGATCAGTGGAACAGGTTAGGTTCACAAGACAGAATAGTCAACTATAGCAATTTAGTGTTTGACAAACCCAAAGATCCTCACTTTTGGGATAAGAATTCATTATTTGACAAAAACTGCTGGGATAACTGGAAATGAGTATGGCAGAAATTAGGCATGGACCCACACTTAACACCGTATACCAAGATAAGATCAAAATGGGTCCATGATTTAGACATAAAGAACGAGATTATAAACAAATTGGAGGAACATAGGATAGTTTATCTCTCAGACTTGTGGAAGAGGAAGAAATTTGTGACTAAAGACGAACTAGAGACCATTATTGATCACAAAATAGAAAATTTTGATTACATCAAATTAAAAAGCTTCTGTACAAACAAAACTAATGTAAACAAGATTAGAAGGGAAGCAACAAACTGGGAAAACATCTTCACAGTTAAAGGTTCTGATAAAGGCCTCATTTCCAAAATATATAGAGAACTGACTCTAATTTATAAGAAACCAAGCCATTCTCCAATTGATAAATGGTCAAAGGATATGAACAATTTTCAGATGATGAAATTGAAATTATTACCACTCATATGAAAGAGTGTTCCAAATCATTATTAATCAGAGAAATGCAAATTAAGACAACTCTGAGATACCACTACACACCTGTCAGATTGGCTAAGATGACAGGAAAAAATAATGATGATTGTTGGAGGGGATGCGGGAAAACTGGGACACTGATACATTGTTGGTGGAGTTGTGAACGAATCCAACCATTCTGGAGAGCAATCTGGAATTATGCCCAAAAAGTTATCAAACTGTGCATACCCTTTGATCCAGCAGTGTTTCTACTGGCTTATACCCCAAGGAGATACTAAAGAAGGGAAAGGGACCAGTATGTGCCAAAATGTTTGTGGCAGCCCTGTTTGTAGTGGCTAGAAGCTGGAAACTGAGTGGATGCCCATCAATTGGAGAATGGTTGGGTAAATTGTGGTATATGAATGTTATGGAATGTTATTGTTGTGTAAGAAATGACCAGCAGGATGAATACAGAGAGGCTTGGAGAGAATTACATGAACTGATGCTAAGTGAAATGAGCAGAACCAAGAGATCATTATATACGTCAACAACGATACTGTATGAAGATGTAATCTGATGGAAGTGGATTTCTTTGACAAAGAGACCTAATTCAGTTTCAATTGATCAATGATGGACAGAGGCAGCTATACCCAAAGAAAAAACATTGGGAAATAAATGTAAACTGTTTGCATTTTTGTTTTTCTTCCCGGGTTATTTCTACCTTCTGAATCCAATTCTCCCTGTGCAACAAGATAACTGTTCAGTTCTGCACACATACAATGTATCTAGGATATACTAGGACATATTCAGCATATATAGGACTGCTTGCCATCTAGGGGAGGGGGTGGAGGGTGGGAGGGAAAAATCGAAACAGAAGTGAGTGCAAGGGATAATGTTGTAAAAAAAATTACCCTGGCATGGATTCTGTCAATAAAAAGTTACTATAATAAAAAAAAAATCTAAAACAAAAAAAAAAAAAAGTAAGGGGTGTTAGAAAATGCTCTGGGCAGACTGCAGGAGAGAGAACACTTTCAGCTGAACAGCTCCCAGAAGGCTCTGCAGAAGAGTTGATACTTGGGCCTTTAAAGGAAGAGGGGGATTCTGGAAGCATCCTTCACCCATATTAAGTAAAATGGTGAATACCAGACTCAAGGGCAGTTAGGATTAGCAGCCAAATCTGTTGGGCTCCTCTCTGCTGAACCCCAGGACCATAGCTCGGAATCTGTTTACCCTGCCCTAAATGTCCCCCACTTCTCAGCCCTGACACAGATACATGTGCAAGGCCCTGAGGGTGATACCGAGATGAATAAGGCATAGTCCTTGACTCATAGAACTTGCAGTCTTGTAAGGGAGATAACACAGGGACACAGATAGTGTCCCTGTGATACAAAATAAATGTGAGAAATATGAAAGACAATTACAAAAACCAGAAATTCTCATGGAATGAAAGGTCATTCTTGACTGGGGAGACTTGTTAGATTCCTAGATGCTGAAACTCAATCTGTCTACATGAAAACCTTGCTTTTCATGTCCCCTTTGGCCCGTATATTCCTCCCACACTTAAGACTTGGTTCTCTTTGCTGGATCTACCGTGTTTTTGCATCTTTCTAGAATTTTAGAACTGAACCCCAGAGGGATCATTTTACCCCGTCCCCTCATTTTACAGATGGAGACACTGAGGCCCAGAAAGGGGAAATGACTTGCCCTAGATCACACAGCAAGGAACTGGCAAAGCCTGAACTTGAATTTGGGCCTTTGGAATACCATCCAGTAGTCTTCTTAAAATACTTGATTTCTCTGCAAGAAGAGAGAAGCTCTAGATCCAGCAGCCCACCCCATTCTGTGGTCATCCAAGAGTCAAATGATATGGCAGAAGCTACGGATGGGGGAGAAATGAATGCGCTGGTCTGTCCCATTCAAGAACATGCTGAAAAAGGTCAGCATGCAAGTGATCCAACAGAATTCAAAGCATTTCAATTTTAGTGCTTTCCTCCTGACGCCCAAAAAATCTCATTGAGGGAAAGGGAAAGCAGGACATGAATCAGTGTTGATGACCTAAGAACAGTGCAAACAAAACCCATTTTCATTACAATTTTATGATTATAATCTAGATAGCTGCACAGAAAGGCCTGCCAGAGTGAAATGCCACTCCATTCATTATGGGACCCGATTTGGAACTGAGGAGTTCCACCTTATCTCTCTGAAAGTAGAAAGGGAGAAACCCAGCAAGGATCTTACAGCGCCAGGAGCGTCATGCACTCTTCCAACACTTCTAGGTCAGGATCAATGAAGGGGGTTTCCCGACCAATGCCGTCTGTCTTTAGTTGAACCTCATTGCAACCCCTCCTCTATTATATCTCCCCCCTTCTTTGCTCCTCAGGAATACCATCCTCAGTAATGAATGATATGGGATCAATGGGACTTCACTACAGGCTCCCCCTTGTTTTCTGATTCCAGGACTAAACCATTGTTCTGGTGGCAACTTTAGCATCAAAGGCAGGAAGGGAGAGCTGATCGCTGAAGATGAACACTATGCTATATCCAAAGTAAGGAACTATTTTGAGTCTCCTGAGGGCTGATTCTAACACAGAGCTTTCCTTATACCCAGGGTTTAAACAAAAAGCACCAGGGATTCTTATCTACATATGCTGACTTAAGTCCAGCAATAACTTTATTTTTGCTCTTCCTTTAAGGCTCAGCTTAGGTATCATCCCTCCATGAATTCTCCCCGATATCCTCAAGCCAGAGTGTGCTGAAGTCAGTTTGAACCAGTTCACAAGAGCTGATTGTTAATTTTTTTTTTCTGTAGCAATTGGGGTTAAGTGACTTGCCCAAGGTCACAGAGCTAGGAAGTGTTAAGTGTCTGAGGTCAGATGTGAACTCAGGTCCTCCTGACTTCAGGGCTGGTGCTCTATCCACTGCGTCGCCTACCTGTCCCCGATTGTTAAATTTTAAGCGTGCTCATTTATAACTCAGAAATCAGCAAACACTACAAATCTGGGCTTGATTTATTGTTTTGCTGATTGGACTTCAGAAAGTTATGAAGACAATACAACTAATGCAGATTAAACTGAAAAGAGCTGCTTGTTAAATATTTACCAGCAGACCTCTTCCTTCAGTGGAAAATGTTCTCTTCTTCCTCCAGTTTTCATAGCTTCTCTCCTTTGCCCTTGTCACTTCTTAAAATGATTTTTCTGTATTTCTATTCTGTTTTCTCCATGTCATAGTAGAATTTAACTTTCTAGAGGGTAGAAACCATGTAATTTTTCATCTTTCCATCAGTAATATCCAGTACAATATCTGGCATACAGTAAGCACTTAGTAAATGCTTGTTGAGTTGAATTGAGAATTTACCCAGTACCAGAAAAGGTAAATGTATAACAAAAGTGCCCATGGTCTCTGTTCCTCTCTGGTCCCTGCTGCTCCACTGTCCCAAGGACTGAGGGTTTTCTTAATTTTTAGCTATATTGTATTCTACATCTTTCTTTTAATATGTCATCACCCATAATACTCCTAAGTCTGCTATTTAAAGATATCAGCTTTGATTTAAAAAAAAAAAAAAGCTGTTCTAAACTCAGAGAGAGGTCAGATAACTCCCGCCTACAATGAATAGCCATCCCCATGTGGGACTTAAGCTACAAGGTAGCGGAGCAGAAAAGCAGGTATGGATGCGAGATGTAGAGGTAGAATCTATATTTGGCAATCTCTTGGTTGGGGCAGGAGTGGAGTGGGGGGGAAAGAATGCGAAGATACAAATATGGCTCCAAAGTCAGGACCTGGCAGAATAATTGTTTCATTAACAGAAATAGGTGAGCTGGGAAGAGGGACACATTGAGAGGGAAAGATGTCCAGTTCAGGTTTGGACATGTTGAGCCTGAGATGCCAAGGGAACATCAAGGTGAAGATGTAGAACAGGCAGTTAGAGAGAGGAGGCTGCAGCTCAAGGAAGAGATTAGAAATGGAGAAGTAGACTGAGGATTTGTTGGCGTAAAGATGTTATTCCAACTCATGGGACGATGAGATCACTTGTTTTGTCCAATATTAAAAAAAATGAGGGCCTAAGGTAGAGCCTTAGGGGTTACTGGTGCTTAGTGGACAGGTGGAGGACAATGATTCCACAAGGAAGATCCAGAGACAGTGGGAATATAGGTAGGAGACCCAGTAGAAGTGTCATGGAATCCAAGAGAGGAGAGAGTAGATAGGAAGAAGAAGTAGTCAGCAGTACCCGATGCCACAGAAATGCTAAGAAGGATGAGGAACGACAAAAGACCACCAGATTTCATGATCCGAAGGTCACTGGTGACCTTTGATGGGATAAATTCAATAGAACCAAGAGGTAATAAGCCAGACATAAGGGGTCAAGGGTTATGTGGGAGTTGAGAGAGGGAATGATGAAGAAGTGGGATGTGTGTGTGTGTGTGTGTGTGTGTACATGCACATGTATATGTGAACATATTTTAGGTATTCTATGTGTATATATATATATATATATATATATATATACATATATATGTAGGTCCAGGGAAGGGTGTTTTTAGAGTAGGGGAGACCTGAGTACATATACTTAGACCGCATTATTGCTCAGTGTGGATTTTAAATTGCCAAATCTGTACTGTTTCCCTGTACTTCAAACCTTGTTTGAGTTTTCCAGTTTGGCCCGATGCCATCAACTCTGACTTTCATCCTACCCTTGTTATTCATATTAATGACCAGAATTTAGAAAACGTTTTAAAATTTGCAAAATGTCTAATATTAATTATATTACTCGATTCTTACAAGATCTTTGTAAAGGAAGCACTACAAGGATTTAATCAAAAGAGAGCAGAATTTAAAGAATTCTATTTGGCCGAAGAAGGAAACAACATTGGGAAAGCTCATTATTCTGCAAGATTGAATTAACCTTAATACTTACATCTCATCCTTCTGACTGAACCCTCTGATTGGAGACCAGGGCCTCCAGTACCTCCATTTAAGGTAAGGACTCAGCAGTCTTCTCTCCTTTTCCTACCAGCCTCCTACCGGCCACACTGTTTTGGGACTTCTTTGCACTTCTTTACCATTGCCCCGCACCTAGTATTCTCTTTCCCCGGTTATAGCTTCCTTATTCCTTAATGCCTCCCTCTAGGAGATGGTAAGCTCCTTGAATGCAGGGACTGTGTTTATTTTATTTATATTTTTATCCCAGCACTTAGCACAGTACCTGGCATATAGTAGTAGGTACTTAATATTTATTGACTGTTAGCTATTATCTGCATCTTAAAGAAAAGGAAACCAAAGGAAGTAGATTGTTATTTGCTTATGTTCACATACCTACTAAGTGTCAGAGGCAGGATTTAATGCCAATTTTCTTCCTGCTCCCAACACGTTACCTACTACATTGAACTAACACCTTGTCCCAAGTGTGGTGAACACACACACATTTATATTAACTAGTTCCTTGGTCATGAACTTTCCCCTCCACACAATTTTTGTCACTCAACCCACTGGCCAGCCTTAACTCTTCCTTCTGCTTCTTCCTATTTGAGGTGCTGCTGGAGATTCAGCTTAGCAGCATCCAAAGGCCCCAACCAGGATCTCCATGAGTTAGCCATACTGGCATGAAGTATATGCTCTCTGCCCTTTCTGGAGCTGTTTTCTCATTGGTGAGCTGGACCATTAGGTCCTTGTCCTCCTTCCTTCTCCATACTCATTGTATATAGACTGATTACCGAGTGCTTGTTAGGGGTATTGGAAAGGAACACATTTCATAACTACTAGATGTTATTCCTTAAGAGCTGAGTACTTTACCTGACCCATGCTGACTTCTCTCACTGTCCCCTTGTCCACTGATTCGTAGACCTCCTGTGAGAGGACACCCAAGGTTCCTTTTCTCTCAAGCAGAGTTCTTGGATATCTGAAGTATCATCAGTCAGTTGTGAGAGCTGCTTCCCACCACAGAGGCTGAGACAGCCTATTATATCAGCAGGAAGGAGGCTTTATTCAGAGGACTCTGCAGAAGAGGAGAAATGTCACTCAGATGGCCAAAGTGAGCCAGAGAGGTGAGAACTCCAGAGAGGCAAGTAGAGATTTATACACTACTAAGGCAAGGAGAGAAGGGAAGGGGGAAGAAGATGGGCCTGTGGCTTCGTTACTCCCCATTTTGCCCCATAAGTGTTGACAGCTACTCCCGAAAGTCCTAGAGACCTGACAGGGACTCAGCAGCACCTTCTGACAAGTGCGCAAGGTTACTGGCAATGCCAAATCCACATCACTCGCTAGTCAATGCTTTCACAGCCAGATGTCTAGTCAACTGGATGGAGGAGAGAAAAGAAACAAAAAAGATTTCTTCCCCCTTCTAAATTAATGAGATTAATGAGTTCCTTAACTGGTGAAGAAAGCTGTTGCTAGAGAAGCATCGATTGGGAACTTGGACCTTTTGCGTGGCAATATTTACAATATCAGACATTGTTTGGTGTTTCCTAGGCCAAGCTCAGTTCTAGCAGCCTTTCATTCCTTGGTGCTTCCTCAGGTCCTGATTGGTGTGTTGAACTTGGACAGCAAAAATGGTCAGGGCTGTTTTTATCTCGACATCGATTTGGAGGTTTCACGGCTCATGACGTACCTTGATTCTAAACGAATGATGGTGGAAGGGAGTGAATTCGAGCAAAGAAATTCTACAGAATTTCAGTGTTGGAAGGTTATCTAGTCCAGCCAGACAATCTACAGCCAGACAGGAAGCTGCTCTATGATATCTGCAACACACTTGTCAGCCAGTCTTCACTTGAAGTCTTCTGAGGGGAAGGAGCCTCTATGGTTGCCCCATCCCCACTGCTGACTCATATTGGGACTGCAGGCAACTCAAACCCCCTAGAGCTTTCAGTCTAATCAGACCTTTCTCATCTTGTATTTGAGAAGCTGTTTGTTTATACTCAAGTGAAAGTCTTGATATTTATCCTTGCTGGATTTCATCTTGGGCATCTAGTTGGATAGGGTGCTGGGCTTGGAGTTGGAAAGTTCTGAATTCAAATCTTACCTCAGACACTTACTAGTTTGTTGCCTCAGTTTCTTCATTTGTAAAATGAAGATGATAATAATATAGCACCCACCTCAGTTTTGCCTCAGTTTCTTCATTTGTAAAATGGAGATGATAATAATATAGCACCCACCTTACAGAGTTGGTGTGAGAAACAAATGAGATAACATTTGTAAAGTTCTTAGCACAGTCCCTGACACACAGGAGGTGCTAGAGAAATGTTAGCTATTATTATTATTATCTTATTAAATTCAGATTTATGTTTTCCATTTTGGGGGGGTCTTGATTCTATCTTCCAGTGTGTTAGCTGTTTTTCCAGCTTAGTATCATCTGATTTGATGGGCATGCTATCTATGCCTTTAACCAAATCATTGATAAAAATATTTCACAACCAAAGCTCAAGTATAGCTACCAGGAGTAATCCACTGGCGATGTGCCTCACTGACAGTGAACCACAATCTACTACTCTCTGAATCAGTCTATACAATTAGTTTGACTCCATCTATCTGTATTAATGCCTAGCCCTCTGTCTCTCCATCTCTACTGATCTTATCAGTTCCTATGGGTTCAAAGATCAGTTTTAGGCAAATGATTTCCAGATCTCCATATACAGCCCTGGTTTCTCTCCTGAGATACAGTCTCCCATTCCCAGATAACTGCCTTTTGGGCATATTCTATAGGCACCTCAAACTCAACATGTCTCAAACAGAACTAATTTTCTTTTCCCCCAAATCACTCCCTTTTTCCAACTTCCCTATAACTGTGGAGGGAACCATCATCCTCCCAGTCACCTGGACTCACAACCTAGATATCCTCAACTTCCCGATGTAATTATCCACATATCCAATCTGTTGTCAAGTCTTCCGATCTTAAACTTCATCATATCTTTCCAATGCAGTAAATCCTCTACTTTTTCAGGGGTAATGCTCCCAGAAAACCTTATAAAAGTCAAAAATGTGAATGCTGATACATTGAATCTATGGGAAATAGGGGATCAGGTTCCCATGACTATGTAATTCTTCATTATAGATTACTGAAAATACACTTTTCTGCATACAAACCTTTATAACAAACGTTAATTCTGACAATATGTACTTTTTCTAACCCACAGAAATCACCCATCAAATACCCGATGAAATAATCCAGAAAATGCTCTTCACAAAAAAAAAAAATTGGTAACATGTACAACATTTTTTTCTCCCCAGTAAATCCCTAGAAATCTGTGACCTCTTGTACAAACACCTCAATAAAAAACCATTGATTTCAGACACTATTCACTTTTTACAAAGAAACATAATTTATAGTACCATAAATGCTGTACAGCAAATAAAATTCTTAAAACTAAAACATTTTTTAACCCGAATCTTATACCATATACCATACCATCATTAACCTCTCTAATTTGGCTACCCTGTGAAAGCCAAGGGAGAGTTTTCTAGAATTTCAGTGGCTACTGTTGGAAGATGTCAAGATTGGAGAGGTCTTAACATTACCTCTGATACTCTGTTCTTGATGGCTGGTGGATGGCATTGGAAATCATGAAGGATACACCAGCTTAATCAGATCAGCAGGGGCATAATGACAACATAAAACTTGAGTTTTAAAAAGAAACAATGAAAATATGCAGTGAATATAGGAGGAACTTTTTATTTTGCAACTACAGGATGAACAAGACCAATAAAGTGCCTGATAGGAAACAGCCACTCTACACATTTAATTTTTTTCCTCTACTACATAGAAATTCATGCTGTTGCCAATGTGAAAGTGAAAATGAGTTTACTAATAAAATTATGTGAATGCTTGAAGTCATGATGTTAAATATGTGCATGTTGAGAACTGAGTATACATCTACTCTCTATCCAGATAGGTCTTATGCTGGTGCAAGCCATCATTGCCTAACAGCTGGACTATTGTCAAAACCTTCCAAATAGTGTCACTGTCACAAATATCCCTCTACTCCGATCCATTCTCTACTCAGTTGCCAAAGCGATTTTCCTAAAATGAAGGACTCATCACCATCACACCCTCGCTCCATAAATTCAAGTGACTCCCTGTTACCATCAGGATTAAATACAAAATCCTTTGTTTGGCCTTGAAAGCCTTTCATAGTCTGGACCCATTTCTTCAATCTTACCACTTTACTGCTCTCCATGAACTTTATGATCCAGTTTATTTGCTGTCATTTGGTTTATTTGCTGTTCTTGGCACATGACTCTTTACCTCCTAGCTTGGACTCTTCCTTTTCACTGGCTTTTTCCCTATGTGTGCAATGCTATTCCTTCTCATCTGCCTTCTGCTTCCCCTGTGACCACATTTAGTATTCTCTCAAACCCACTTATCTATTCTTTCTCTAACAAACTTTTCATTTTCTAGAACCACTAATCTATTAGCAATCTAGTATTGACAAACTGCTCTTCATCTTACACCTTTCTCTCTCATTTTTTTCTTACTTTCCGACACTCATGGAGAACTGGCTCTCTCCAAAACATCTGGCATTGATGTCCATCCTTTCCAGTACTGAATGTGCTCTTTTTTATGCTCACCTACTATGACGCACTGTTCCTAGATGAAAACTGACATACTCTTTGTTCCTTAGCACCACATCAGAACCTCCCACTGCCATCAAAACTTAGCAATCTCTCATCCTTTGAGGTTCATCTAATCCAGATATTCCACCCAGCAGAGATTTTGATTATAGTTATAGATTAGCCTTGTAGGCAATTTCTTCTCTTTGCTCAAAGAGTTCAGTGACTGTCTCAGTTTTCCTTTTCAACCCTTTCCCTGCCTTTATACTGGGAAACATCAACATTCCATGACTTATTCCTTCATATCATCTCAGTCAGATATGGGGACAATCATATCCCTGATCTCAACATCATGCTGCATTTCCATGATCAAGAATTCTGAAATTCCTTTATCTGATCATAACCTCCTATCATTCCATCTCTCCTTGTGCATCAGCCATCCAAAATCTATTCTTCATCCTTCTTATGACTTCAGTGTCCCTACCCCTTAGCATTATTCTGGGCCATCGCCACTGTTCATTTTCCCCCTTCCCCATATTGACTCTAGAGTTAAACAGAATAATATCATATTGTCTCTTTGCTGCTTGTACCTTGCCCAATCCCAACTGGCTTACTGTCCCCAATCCTCATCCTCGTCTACTCCTACTCAGTGTTGCTGAATGATGCTAGAGGAAGTCATTCTACCATGCTGCATGGATTCTTTACAAATGTAAATTATTTAATTTCAACTCGATTCTCACTTCAGCATGACAATTTCTTTATAAATCCCTAACTGATACTTTAATCATATTCCTCAGAGAATCTATACTTCCTGTTTTCTATTAAAACATTCCATACTGCCTCTCCACCCATCCTTTTAGCAGAAGACTTCTCCTTATACTTTATTGAAAAAAAAAACAGAGGTCATACACCATGAGATCCCTCTTCTTTCCAACTCTAGATCCTAAAATTCCATAGCATCAGCCCCCATTCTTTCCTTCTTTTACTACAGTCTCTGATGAAGAGGTGGCCCTTTTCCTGGATGAAACCTTGTACCCCAGATCCCATTTCCTCCAATATTTGGAAGGTTTCCAATTAACCCCTTTATCTCTCTAATCTTCAATTTCTTTTGATTTACTGGTTCTTTTTCTACTGCCAGAATGGCCTGAAGATTTTAACTCTTTCATTTGAGGAACTTCTTCTACTATCCTGCCCCTATGCCAATGGCTGCTCCTCTGCCATCTTCTTGACACTCTTCACTAACTGTCTTGCTGAGAGGCATATGTGCCCACTCTCACCAATTCTGGAACCACTGATTGAAGCAACTCTGCCATTGTTCCTTAGAATGAGTATGTTGACGTACTCCTCCCTCTATAGTGCTACTGACCAACCTTGGACTTTTCCAAACTAAAATACCCCTCCCTGGCCACTAATCTCCTGTATGTGTAGTCTTCCACTTCTAGGAGATAAGTTCCTTGATGTCAAGAGCTAGCTTTTCTTTTCTATTTGTGCCCCCAGTACTTAGCACAGTAATCTGCACATAACAGGTGTTTAATAAATGCTATTTATACTCATTGCTTCCTCTTCCCCTAGTCTCACTTCTTAGCCTCTTTCAGCCTCATCACTTAATAGGAACAATCGTCTCCGAAGTTACCATTGATTCAACTGCCAAATATTGATGGTCTTGCTCCTCATCTTTCTGAATCTCTTATTTTTGATTTCATTAATCTCCCCTTTTATTTTCAGAATTTCAAATTTGGCATTTAATTGAAGGTTTTTAATTTGTTCTTTTTCTGGCTTTTTTGGTTGTAAGCCCAATTCATTGATCTTCTCTTTCTCTAGTTTATGCAAGTAAGCATCTAGAGATATAAAATTTCCCTTTATAATTGATTTGGCTGTATATCTTTCTAAATCTCTTTGCAGAATTTAATACTGTTGGTTACTCTCTCCCTTCTCCTAGATACTCTTTCTTCACTAGGTTTTTGAGACACTTTTTCTCCATGGTTCTCATATGACTCCACTCTTCTATATCACTCTATATCAGATCAATCATATTCTACCCCCTAACAATGGCTGTATCTCATGTTTCTTTTCTGGAACCTCTTTTCTTTCTATATATAACTTTTTGTTGAACTCAACAGCTACCCTGGGATCAATAATCATCTCTGTGTAAGTTTCAGATTGATATATTCAGTCTGTTTCTCTTCTGACCCCCAGGCGCATAACACCAACTTTCTATTGGTTGAAATTGGATTTTCCATAGGTACCTCAAACTCAGCTGTTCAAAACAGAACTCATCTTTCCTCTCAAATCCACCTCATCATCTTTCCTCTCTAATTCTATCATATATCATATAGGAGTTCTTAACTTCCACGTTTCTGTTGACGGCAACACTATCCTTTCAGTCACCCAGGTTAACAACTGCAGAGTCATCATTAACTTCTCACTCTCCATCACTTCACATATGCAATCAGTTGCCAAGTCTTGTCAATTTTACCTCCTAGACATCGCTAGTGTCCACCCACTTCTCTCTATACACAGTGTTCCCATACTAGTTTGAACGAAATATAAATTACCTGATTAGCAATATTATAAAACTGCTTTATGTTATGGGGCTTGTAAGTCTAATGGGTTTTCCAAAGTTGTAATAAGAGAAGGAACTATTGTACAAATGTGAATTGTGTATGGCACAAGTAATTTTTTTTTTTGCCAAGACAGTTGGGGTTAAGTGACTTGCCCAGGGTCACTGGAAGCCAGGAAGTAGGTGTTAAGTGTCTGAGGTCAGATTTGAACTCAAGTCCTCCTGACTTCAGGGCTGGTGCTCTATCCACTACATCACCTAGCTGCCCCTAGTAATTTATTCTTAAATAGAAAAAATGCTAGGCAGAAAAGAATCACAATGCTCATTAACAGAACCATTAAAAGAAAATTCAGTAGCATAACTTGTAACTAGAGTTACACAGTTGGGAGGCTAGTATTTAAGTCTCATCAGAACATAAAACAGTTTTACAATACTGCTAATCAGAAAACTTCTATTTCATTTCATTGACCACTGTCTGAGCACACAGCCAAGCTTAAGCTTTATCATATTCCCAGCGGCCGACTTCTCTGATGCAGAAGTTTCTTCTGTCATGGGCCACAAATATGCCAGTGATATCACAGCTTCCATTTTAGATGCCTCTTGGGACCATCAGTTCTTTTAAAATTCATAAGTAGCAGTCCTGCATATTTCTACCATGGGATGTTCACTTGCCTACGATCAGAGAAGAATAAACAGAAATGGTCAAAGGTAGCCAGGGCTCCTAGTGTAAGCCCACTTAGGTTGTTGTACATAGCGCATCGAAAGCAGTGGTAGGGTCACCATGGTATTAAGGTCAGGAAGGAATATCCTGGGCTGTACTTTAATGTATACATATTGACTTTCTGGATAGGATAGAAGTTATCTGAAGATCGAGATAATTTAATTTTTGTCTTTGTATCTCCAGCACTCTAACACATAGGAGGCACTTAGTTAATGCATATTGACTGATTGATTTAAGTACAATTTAACTATTTTGATGACTGGGAGCTTAGAGTTGTCTCATTAGTGATTATATTTAGTTGAGACACAGATTTGTGGTCAAGAATGCAGCCCCCAATTATAACAGTGTTCCTTGAAGAAATCCAATCCATTTTATAACACTTAGTTTTATGTTTTCAGGGTAGAATTTGGGTAAAAAAAATGGTGACCACTTGACGTTTAAAGAGGAAAACACTCCTTTGAACATGGGAATTCTGGCATATTTGTTTAAAAGCCTACCTTCTAATACTTCTGTTGCTGAGGTTACAGGTCTGAAAGAGTGTAAAGGAGGAAAGGGAGAAAGGGAATAACCATTTGCATAATGGCTGCTACATGCCAGGTACTGTGCTAAGTGCTTTACAAATACTATCTCATTTGATCCTCACAACAACCCTGGCAGATAGATACTGTTATTTCTCCATTTTACAGTTAAGGAAACTGAGGCAAAGAGAACTCTTTCGATTAAATTAATCTCTACTGGTCTCAGACTCCTCATTTATAGAATGAAGAGGTTAGCTTACTCTTAACTGAATGGTCAAAGGAAGGAAGAATACATACAAACACATAGAGAAGTCGACTTCATTTTATAGGGAAATAGGAGGGAAAGAAGAGAAGAGAGAAAGTAAATTAGAGAGAGGGCAGATTGGTGAGGGATTCCAAGGCTGTAAAAAAATATTTACTGCTCTTTTTGAAGAGGCAAAGAATGGAGATCTGTGGGGGGTTTCCATAAATTGATGAATGGATGAATGAGTTATGGTAAATAAATGGGATAGAATACTATTGTGCTGCAAGAAATGATGCAAGAACTCTCAGAAAACCCGGGAAGACTTTTATGAACTGACAGAGTAAAAGGAAAAGAACTATGAGAACAGTTTATACTGTGACAGTAATATGGTAAAGGCAAACAATTCTGAAAGAATTAGGAACTTTGATTAGTATAATGATCGACCACAAATTTCCAGAAGACTAATAATGAAACAGCTTCCCACCTCCCGAAAGAGAGGTTAAAGACTCAGCGTGCAGGAGATTGTTTATTTTTGGACATGGATTAACTGTACAAGTTTGCAATGGGTTTTGTTTTTCTTTTCTCCTTGGTGGGGAAGGAGTGCTAGAAGGAGAGGTAGGTAAGAAGGTGTATTTTTGTTGTGTAAACAAAATCTAAAAATACTTAGTTTTTTTTAAACCAGAAGTTGGATTCTATTATATCTCAAAAATCCTTTCCAGCTGAATGGATGCCCATCATTGAGGAATGGCTAGATAAGTTATGGTATATGAAGATAATAGAATATTATTTTTCTATAAGAAACAGGGAGTGGGATGAATTCAGAAAGCCTGGACTTAAATGGACTGATGCTAAGTGAAGTGGCAGAACCAAGTGAATATTGTACATAGCAACTACAAGATTATGCGATGATCAACTGGGATGGACTTGGCTCTTCTCAACAATGAGGTGATTTGGGCCAATTCCAATAGACTGGTAATGGAGAGAGCCATTTGCATCCAGAGAGAGGATTACAGGGACTGAATATGGATAACAATATAGGATTTTCACCTTTTCTGGTTGTTGTTTGCTTGCTTATTTTTTCTTTCTTTTTCATTTTCCCCCTTTTGATCTGATTTTTCTTGTGTAGCATGATAAATATGGAAACATGTTTAGAAGAATTGCACGTGTTTAAACTATATTGGATTACTTGCTGTTTCGGGGAGGATGGAGGGTAAAAGGAGGGAGAAAAATTTGGAACCCAAGGTTTTGCAGGAGTGAATGTTGAAGACTATCTATGCATGTATTTGGAAAATTAAAAAGCTATTACTATTTTTAAAAATACCTATAAAAACTAAAGTCCTTTCTAGCTGTAAGTCTATGATCTGATGAACTGATCAAACACTTTTAATGACAATGTGCTTACTGGTTCATGCTTAATTTCACTGTTGGGAAGTTCTGGTTGTTAAGAAGTTCTTTCTAGGACAGCTAGATGGCAAAGTGGATGAAGTACTGGTCTGAGTTCAAATCTGAACTATGACATTTAATACTTGCTGTACGATCCTGGGCAAGTCACTTAATTCTAATTGCCTCGATAAAAAACAAAACTTCCCAAACCCCCAAATAAACAAAAAAAAAACCCAAATAAACCAGAAGCTCTTTCTTGTGTCAAACCAAATTTTGCCTCCTTTCAAACTTTGACCCATTAGGGATTGTTTTACCCTCTGGAGAAGCCTAGAACAAATATTCTCCCTCTTGTCTGTAACTTCTGGGCCTCTGAAGTTACTTAGAACCAGAGAGTCATATTATATTAGTACTAGGAAGAACCTTAAGTCTAAGCTTGTCCAATTTTATTTGACAGATGAGGACACCAAAGCTAAGGGAGAGGAAAAACCATGTGCAAGGACACAGATCTGGTGAAAAAGCTGCCACCAGAATCTGGGCTTTCTAAGCCTCAGGCCAAAGTCCTTTCTACTAGTCTTGCTTGTCTCTATTCTTCCCAAGGGAATTTTATTCAATAGCAAGTGTGAATAGCATCCAAACTATACCACTAAATTGTCAGTCTATGACGGCAAAGTGAATTTATTCATTAGTCTTTGCGATATGTTTGAAGAAGACCACAAGAAAGTGTTAACATCAATCCAAGCTGACTCCCTTCCAAACTACATGGACAGATACTGACAATATTTCCCAGCCCACGAAGATGGGAAGACAGCTGGGAGGCATTTCTGGCTTGGCTCCTCTGACCAGGTCACCACACTTCATTACATGAAGCTCCCAAAGGGAAAACTGCACTGGGGATGCTCTAATTTCAGGGGAAAAAATTGTGCTTTCCTATCTTCATTGCCTAATCTCTGGAACAATATTCAGAAAGGACATGGACGTGGCTCATCTGCCAACTATCCAATATGGCTACCATACCCATGTTCCTGGGAAGCCTTCGAAGTGCTTCATGAAACCCTGAGCTTCTGTGGCACAATCTGAGAACCAGTGGCCTAGTCTAATTTCTCCTACCTTTACTTAAATTGTCTGTTTTGGCTATTTTAACATTTCACTTCATGAGCTTCTGCTACAATTTAGTGACATTCTGGAAAATTGCTGGCTTGCTGCTGATGACTGGATCATTTATATCCTTTGCAGAATTACCGCTATAGGTCATAATGACTATAAGAACAAAATAATGGGACAAGACACTGAGTTAGAGCCTTTTTGATCTAGAGGGAGAATCTCATTCTAACCAAAGAGTAGTGGAACTGCACATGACAGAGGGTTGTGGTAAGGAAAGAGCTTTGGACACCATAAGTACTGTGTAGTGAGGGATCTGCCATTGTTGTTGCTGTTGTGGTTATCGCCGGGACAAGAAGATAACGCTGAACCTAGCTGACAATGTTCCCTCTTCCAGGAATTTCTGGGCTCCCCTCATGATGCAATACAAGTATTCCTGACTCACAGAAATCCAGAATTATTGGCAAATGCTAAATCAGATCCAAGTGACTGGATTACCTTGTCACAGTTCGTACAATAGTTTGAATCCTGGGGGTCCTTTACCACATTTTAAAGACAGGAAAACTGAGACTGGGACAACTGAAGTGACTTATCCATGGGTGTGTCATATCTGACTCTTCATGAGCTCATTTGGGGTTTTCTTGGCAGAGATACTGGAGCGGCTTGCCATTTCCTTCTCCAGCTCATTTTACAGTGGAGGAAACTGAAGCAAATGGGGTGAAGTGACTAGCCCCGGGTCACACAGTGAGGAAGTTTCTGAGGCTGTACTTGAATTTAGGTATATTTTTATTTTTATTTATTTATTTATTTTAAATTAAATAACTTTTTATTGACAGAACCCATGCCAGGGTAATTTTTTTTACAACATAATCCCTTGCACTCACTTCTGTTCCAATTTTTCCCCTCCCTCCCTCCACCCTCTCCCCCAGATAGCAAGCAGTCCTATACATGTTAAATAGATTACAGTAGATCTTGGATACAATATATGTGTGCAGAACCGAACAGTTGTACTTGAATTTAGGAAGAGGAGTCTTCTGACTCCCAGGCCCAGTGCTCTATCTACTGCAGCGCCACCTAGCTGCCCCATAGGAACATACCTGATAAATTAAAGGTGGGAATCAAATCCAGGTGTCCTGATCCCAAATTCAGTGCTTGTTACACTAATCCACATTGTCTACCTTTTAAATTACATTAAAGTCCCATGGTAATTTGGCTATTATTCATTTCTGTGTATATCATTATCAATCAAGTGTCTATCCCCCTGTATTACCTCTGTGTCAACACCATACCATAAAAGGAAAATCATTATGCCTAGAGATTATCTAGTCTAACCAACTAATTAAATAGATGAGAAAACTGAAGTCCCAAGAGGACTACAATCTAGAACTCCTGACTCCCTGAGTCTGTTGTGCTATGCTGCCTTTCAAATGATCAATTGATCAACAAGCAATTTAGTAGTAGGGGTGCAAAGGGGTCAAGGATCTTACATTTTAACAGGAGAGACAGCAAGTGTAGAGGCAGATAGAGAATCTTGGGCAATGACTAGAAAAGTTAAGGATAGCTCACATCCATTTCAGTCACTCTGATCTGGTCCTGAGGAGAGGCCAAGATAGCTTTCAAAAAATATTTTCAAAAACAATTTAAGCCCTGCATCCATGAAAGCTACACTCCAGTTCAGCTTGTTTACCCCATCATGGGCATCAGCTTGAAGAAGGGCAGTCTAGGTGAAAACCAGAAACGTCATGGTGATTCGTTAAGAACATTTTGGACTTGAGAAATCAAACATTAAAATGAAGTAGATAAGCTTTTACTGATAGGAAACAGGTAAGATAATTACTCATTCACTCACTTATTCCTTCATTGATTATTTACTGCGAATTCAGGGACATAATCATCTTAGGCCATTTGGGAAGCAGCCTTTGAATCCCATCTTTGGCATTATCTATCAGCTGTATACCCCTGGGCAAGTCTCTTAACTTTTGTGAGTCTCAGCTTTCTTATTTCTAAAAAGTACACAATAATATCAGTAGTTTTAGTACAACAACATCAATTTAGTACAATAATGTCAGTAGTTGGCAGGGGATTCAAATTTATCCCCACTGGGACAAGCCGAGGAAGCCACAGAATATCAGAACCAAAAAGGACTTTAGAGATAATCTCATCTTCCAGAGGAGGTTTTACCAGCTAGTACATTTTATATGTCCCATAACACACATTAGTAGAAACCTTCTACGAGTAGCCACAGCACATGTTATGTGTAAGACTTTTGAGTTAGGTGTTGCTGAAGACACAAAGATGAAGACTTGGTCTTTGCTCTCAAGGATCTTACAGTACTATTGGGGAATCAGATCAAGATACACAGAACGATAAGACACAACGTAAATTATGATTAAGACAGATATGAACAGTATTGTGGGAATTCACAGAAAGGAGAGATTACTTTGGCATCTCCAATAATTCATCAACCGTAGCCACACCTAGTGCATCACTGAGGATCTGAACAATCAGTGGTCTTTGTAAAAATGACACATCCCTATTAAAAACCCTCCAATTTATTCCGTGCTGAGCTCTGTTAGTAATATTTATGTCCCTATATAAACATGCAGTCTTTTCTTTCTTTTTTTTCCCCTTAGTCTATTCTACTGCACGATGGCGTCAGACTCACTTTCGCCTCTAGCCAAGTAAAATAAAGACAAAAGTACATTTCTTGAATGTATTTCCATTTTAACTACAGAGTTCACTATTTCCAGTGGGAGCATCAGAAAAATTTGTCAAAAGAAAAAGAAAGGGAGCTGATTTTGAGTTTGAATGCCTTCACAATGTGGGAGTTCGGTTATGGCTTGATATTATTGTCCATTACTGGGAATTGGAAAACTACTTTTGCTAAATTTAGAATCTACTGAATGTTCAGAGGGCTGGAGTATTCCATTGGCCTCCTAACATCTGGGGTTTGAGCTGGGTGACCCTGTATTGTGAAAGAAAAAAGATTTTTTAACCTACTTTGTAAACTGGCCTGAAATACTTTGGGGACATTAGCTCTGAAGTAATATATTTATGATTTGAATGTAAACAAGTCAAAAGCATGTAGATTAAATTTCCCTCAAAATACACACTGGTTTCTAAGCTGCGGGAAAGGGTGCTTGGCAAAAGAAATACTGGGTTTTGCTCAACTCTGAATATTTGAAAAATAGTTGGAGATATGTGACAACTCAGAAGGTGACTGGGTCCAACCAATTTGGTTCCCAGTGGAGGAGAGTTGAAGTCAGGTCATTCCCTTACCCATGCTCTGATTTGCAAGTTGTAGACGCTGTTCCTCTACTATGGTGAGACAAAAAAACTCCTTGGTCTACTCAGGACTTTCTTTATCCCGTTTCATAGCATTTCTGGGCATATATACCATCCTTGAAGCCTTGGGGAATAGCTTCAATGACTTCTCACTGCAGACTTTTGCAGATCTCAGATGAAGAACTGGCTCAAAGGGAATCTCCTCTCGGCTCTTAGAGATCATTTAGTTGTATTCCTCAGCTATAGCTCTGATGGCTCTGGCAGTAAGTTCCAGGAGGGTAGTGACTCCTCCAGAAGGTAAATAAGTATGTTCTTGATAGCTCAAAGGATAACCTGCATTTCTATTCTTCTCACAGGACAGAATGGTCTGTTTCTCTAAAAGAGCTAATTAATAGTCAGTTGTATCATTGTGCCCCCCCTAATTTTTTTGGAGGGGGTGTGGAAATAGAGAAAATTAATCTGTGATTTCATCCAAACTCTCATCGTGGAAATCCCATGGGCCGATAATTACCAGCAAGTTGTCTGTCAGTTGAATGGCCAGGTTAAGTGAATCGCCCATGGAAACAGTCAGTCAGTCAGTCAGTCAGTCAACATTTCTTAATTGCCAACTACGTTGTCAGGCACTGTGCAATACACTGGGGATACAGAAGCAGGCAAAACATAGTCCCTGCTCTGAAGGAGCTCGCAATCTTATGGGGGATTCAACAAGTAAACAGATCTGTACAAACAAGCTATATACAGGATAAAAAGAAAATATAAACCAGCAGAAATAGGAAGTACAAACAAGTTATATTCAGGATAAATGGGGAATAATGAAAATTGGGAAGGCATCAGAGTTAAAGGGATCAGGAAAGGCTTTCTTTCCTGATGGGATGGGACTTTAGTTGGGGCTTAAAAGAAACCTGAGAAGTAAGCAGGTAGAGATGAGGAGGGAGAGCATTCCAGGCCTGGGGGACAGCCATAGACAATAGCCAGAGCCAAGATGGAATTGGATTGAGGATTATGTGGCAGGGAGTCAGGCCTAAGAAAACCAAAAAGGTATGTGTGTTGGGGGGGTTGCCAGGTAGGAAGGGCTTTGAAAGTCAAACAAAGGATTTCGGGTCTTGGCCTAGAGGCGAGGGAGCCATTGGGTTTTATTGAGTAGGGGATGGTTATATGTTAGAAAAAGGAGTTAGATCAAGGGTCCTGACTTCAAGTCCAGTCCTCTGTCCACTGTGTCATGCTGTCTCACTCTCTCGGCAGCAGATATTTGGAATCATGGGAGTGTGCCATGAGGAGGTTGCCTTCCATCCTCACCTTCCCTAGCTCTCTAGTTATATCTGTATCATGGTTTCAAAAGGATGGGCAATTGGTATCAAATAGCTGAAAGAAAAATTATTTCCTTGATGGACAAATGAGACCACATTTCCTTGCAAATGGCTTTTGGGAAAGTTCTCCAGAGTGCCTTTGGGTTACCAACATGCCAATGGCAAAATACCGGTTAAGGGGACTGTACAGTGCTCCAGATGGGGAATAGAAACTTGACTTTAGATCACAGAGAAAGGGAGGAATTAGAGAATTATATAACGTCTGAGCTCAACGACACATCTTGGATCACCTCGTCTAAGTTTTTAATGTTTGCTGAATTGAACTAAATTATAGAGGAGGAAACTAAATCCTAAAGAGGGGAAGTGTCTTACCCAAAGCCTCATGGAACAATAAGGAGAGAGGAGGAATTAGAACTTGGTCTCCTGGCTACCAGACCCCAGTTTGCTTTTAAATATAGAACTTTACCAGAAAGTTCATCCTATGGGGTTGTTGGAGCTCCATGTGTTAGCCCTGCTTAGTAGGTGTCAAGCAGAGTGAAAGCACAAGGCAAGGGATCACAGAGTCAGATACAGACCAGAGGCAAATGATGGAGCAGAGAAGGAGGCCCAGAGATTGGGCATTAGAAGACTAGGATTAGTCACAAGGGTTTAGGGACCCAGGTAGGCTCGTGCTAACAGAAGTCAAAAACTTAGTAAAGAGACTAGATAAAAGTACGAACACTAATGGCCAATAATGGATTCTGGATTGAAAGATTTGTGAGCCCTGTTTGGGACTCAACAAAAAGTTGCCCCAAACTTCCTGTTTGGGGGCAAGAGAGGTTCCAGAATATGTGTCGGCCTGAGCCCGCAACAAGGAGACTTGACCAGTTGGAGAAGGGATTGAGGGTCCATAGAGTCAGGGAGTTCTTGACACAAAACCTGAGAACCGAAGAGACCTTTGAGGACGTCTAATGCGACAATCTCATTTTGTGAATAAGATATCATAGTGGAGTAGATAGAGTGCTGAGCATGGAGGCGGGAAGATATCATCGCCTACTTCTGACGCAACAGTAGTTGGACCACAGATAAGCCACCTTAAACTCAGAGTCTCAGTTTCCATTTGTAAAATGCAGTTAATAAGACCTAGAGCATGTATTTCTTTGAAATGTGAGATCCAATTTGTTTGTGTATACAAGGTGCTTTGTTCATTTTAAAACACTGAATAAATTTGCCACTCTTATTATAGAGAAAGAAACTAAGGCACGGAGAAAGTCACTTGCTTAAGGCCACAGGGGTGGTAAGGAACTCAAGTGCTCTGATTCCAAATTCACTGCTCTTTCCATACCATATTGCCCACACTGAATTTTGTAATCCAAGGGGACACTCTAGATCAGCTTTCCCAGGTGGAGGCCAAAACCCAGCTGAGAGCAACCTTGTTGTGGAAGTTAGAGTTTGTCCTCACTGAAGAAAGGAAGGTGTGGACTCTGAAATGACACCCAGTTGGAGTTGGGACTTCCATGATGCTCCTCCAGATCACTTTTCAGGTCTCTGTCCTGGGTCCTCACTCGGTGATCTCATCAACAACCCTGGATTTAATTGTCATCTCCATGCTGATGATTCTCCAAACTACTTTTCCTGCCTCAGTCTCTCTTCTAATCTCACATCTCCAACTGCCTTTCAAATCCCTCAAACTGGATGTCTAGTAGACATGTCTAAAACCAGATTCATTATTTTTCTCCCTAAATCCTCCCTATTGTTTGCTAAGGCAACACCATCCTCCTGGTCCCTCAGGTTTACAACCTAGGGGTCATCCTCATCTCTTCACTATTTCTCACACCCTCCCCCGATATCCCAACCCATTGCCAAGGCTTGTTGATGACTTTATAACATCTGTCAAATACTCCCCCTTCTTCAATCTCTCTCTTGACTCTGGGCATTTTCTCCGACTGTCCCCCTTGCCTGAAATGCGCTCCTTTCTCATCTCCACCTACAAGCTCCCCTGGTTTCTTTGAAGTCCTAACTAAAATCCCATATTCTACAGGAAGATATAACCTAGTGCACAGCACGGTGTCTGGCACATAGTTGGTGCTAAATAAATCTTTACTGACCTGCTCAACCTTTTTCATGCATCAAGGGCTCCTTTTGGAGACTGATAGAGTCTCTCGTCCCCTTCTCAGAATAAGGCTGTTAAGTAATTGAAATCGTGCTCTTAGATGAAGACATAAATTTCCCCATCCGATTTCATGAACTTATTAGAAAGGAATTGAGCTGCTTAGAATGTCCATTCTTTCTAAGCTGCACCATTGGGATATTGCTAATTGAAGGAACTACTAATTTCCCCTCAAGGAAGTAGTTTCCACCTAAGGGTAAATGTGTAACTCAGAGCAGGGCTTGTTAAACTTTTTCCAGTCATGACCCCTTTTTGCCTGAGAAATTTTTACACGACCCTGGCTAGAGGGGTATATAAGACAGGTATACAAATCAAACATTTACTGATAATAAATAATTTCACAACCCCCAGATTTCGTTACGAGACCCCACGTGGGGTCAGGGACCAGAGTTTAAGAAGCTGGGACTTGGGGAGAACTGAAGGAGACTGTGTGTTCTGAGATCGATGGAATATCTGGACTTGTTTTTGGAGCACCAGACCCGAAATAGAGTGAGTCTTCTTACATGAATCAGTATGGACAAGCATTTAAAAAAAGAACTCGAGACATTAGAGTCACCAAATTTTCTTTCACAAACTTCCAACCGAGGCGTTATGTAATTGGCACTTTGTCATGTATCAAGTACACACATTATAAACCTGATAAGAAAAGGAGGAGATGGAATTGCCTCAATGTGATGTATGCCTCACTTTCTAAGGTAGATCCCTCTTTCAAATTTGTACCTAAGCATCTTCTTACAGACCTACTTCTCTGAGCTATTATTAGTTGGAAACCAGGAGAAAAAGAAGTAGCCATGTGCTTGAACTCAAGAGATCGTCCTGTTTGTAAAACAGCCAAGTCGAAACTTGCTCCACTACAAGTGGCCCCGACAATGTCAGAAAACAGGAAGCCCTGCCTGGATTTCCAAGATGCAAACGTCATTCAGAAGGCTGGAACTCTTGGTTGCCAATGAGGCCAGTTTTCCTGGGTATGAAACTTCCACACTGTTAATTTCATAGATAAACGCCAAACCAGAAGATACCCAGATGATGGCAAATTGAAAATGTTGCTGAATTAACAAGGCAAAATCTAGGTATTAAGTTTCTAGGGCTTATAAGAAGTACTTAGCAACTCAAACATTACTCAATAACAAAATCTGATTAAACATCCAGTTTTGGCAAAGATCAAGAATATGTCTCCAAAGAAAGATTTGGGCATTGCGATCGGCTCTGTCGTATGTGCAGCTCTGCACACATTTGGAGTTCTAGCCAGTGAATAAAAAAAGCACAGTCACCTTATGTGGATGCATAGGGAACTCACTGACCACCTGAGACGTTAAAAAGATGGGAGCAAGGGAAGGTAGCAGAAGATGATCACAAAAAGGGTGGAAGAGTTCTATAATAATCTTGTCAAGAGTGCATAAGTTCAGAATGAGCTGAAAACTTAGGGAGAGAGTTCTAGATATAGTGGGGAAAAGTAAAGCATCAAAAGAGGGATAAGACTGTTTTTCAGGAAGGATGGAACAATAATAGCGGGGGCTTCTTCTTTCTCTGACAAGGAAAATAATCTTCTGACCAAAATTAAAGTGGCTAATAAGGAGTTGATAGCCGAGATACACAGGGAGATATGGAGATAGTAAGAGTGTTTAATTGCTCTGAATAAGTCAAATTACTTGAGCCAGATGAACTACCTCTTAGGAAGTCACCATGTCCTAGGGTATACATGTGTGTATGGGGAGGGGTGTTATATTCCCCTTCAGAACATCTCCTGCCCCTATAAGGGTCCAGCTTCAGGACTATCCCCAGAGCTAGTTTGTACTATAGACAAGATCTCTTTCTATCTGTGGTGCCGTAGAACTTTCCCTAGGACAAGCAAGGTACCTTCACCCTCCTAACCAGATGTCCATGCTTATACCTGCTATTGCTGATGTGTGGCAAAAACCTTCCTATGAAACAAGAGTTCCATAATAACTAGGGTTATCCAAAGTGGACTGGTCTGCCTTGGGAGGAAGTGGGATCTTCAAGCAGAGTGGATAACCACTGGTTGGGGCTGTTTTAGAGAAGATACTTATTCAGGTTTGAATCGATTGGTTTGACCTTTGGGGTCCTTTCTAGCCCCGAGTTTCTCTGTTTGTGATTTCTGGCCAGCAGGTAAGCAAGAAGTAAAGATTTCTCTTCCATTCCCTTGGAATCCCTCTTTCCTGCCATACTTGCCCTTTGTGACTGTTGACATCTGGGTCAGGTGGGGTCTACTCTACAGGCAGTCTTCATACCCCCAGCAATTTTTCTCAGAAACTTCCTTGATCTCTCCATGATGACTAACTTATTGGGAATGAGGAGCCCCTGGTCTCCGCAATTTAGCATGCACAATTTTCCTGAAATGTTTGCCGCTATAAGGCTCCAGCCCACTAGCAGAGAATGGCATAGGATTTAAGGCTAGATGAGAACTTAGAATCTCTCTAGTTCAATCCTCTTATTTTTTTTCCCATGAAAAAAACCAGGTCTCGGAGAAGGAAAAGAACTTGCCCAGCCAGCCCCCAAACCTGTAAGTAGCAAAGATAAAATTTAAAGCCTGGCCCTCACGCCTGATCCCTAGCCAATCTCTTGCCAATGTCTGCTGATTTCATCTTGGCAACATCTCTTAAGTACACCTCCTTCTCTCCGCTGTTACTGCCACCATTTTGGGGCAGGCCTTCATCCCCATATGCTCAGACTATAGACCAAAGCTCTCCAATATGACTTTTTCCAGTCTACTAATGGAGGCGGTTCTTTATCCTTTACGAGCCTCCTCTGCACAGCCCTCTTTCCACTGTATCATACAACTCCTTCATCATTTGGTTTTAAAGGTCAGAGGATTTGTTTTGTAACTCCAACCTCTCACTAGCTCCGATACTCTGATGTCTTCCCTTCTCGCTGTATGCTAGAATTTTAAAAAATGCTAATAATGATTTCTTATGTTTATATAGTACTTTCTAGGTTACAAAGCATGTCCATGGCCACTATCTACTCTGATTCTCACAAAAGACCTATGAGGGAAACAGGGGAGAGATTATAATTTCCATTTTGTGGAGGCAACAGTGGAGTCTCAGAAAAATGAAGGCCCCAAGCCATGGTGATATAGTTGGGAAAGAGCCAAGTCATCTGGATCCTTGTCCAAGGTTCATCCTCTTCTCCTTTACCATGTTTCTAAGCATATTCAGTGTTTAAAGAAGTAAATGTCTGATGTATTTAACTCCTCTCTGTCAGTTATTTTTAATCATTTAAGAATTTTTCGTTACTGTAAACCAAAAGAAGATGGCAAGAATATGTAGTTCACAGACTGGAATAGTCACATTCCTGTTTCTTCAAGCTGAGAAAAATTGCCTATCAGAGTCATCTGATCAGACCAAATTTCTCTAAGGTGACTGTTTCTAGTACCCTAACAGAATCAGTTCTTTACCATGTACGTGGCTTTTCTGATTTTGCTAGAAACACATATCCTGGAGAAAGTAGGATTTTATGGACGAAGTCAGAGACAACCAACAATTTTCATGTCCAGGGTAAGTAAGCAGCATGAAGTATAGACAAGTGTCAGTGGGAAAGGATTTTGCCTGGGGGAGAGAGAGAGAGAGAGAGAGAGAGAGAGAGAGAGAGAGAGAGAGAAAGGAAGCTTTAAAGTTTTTTGTTTTAACTAATTATTCTTGCTACCTGGATGCCAAGCTCATTTGTTGCTAAGTGCCAAAGGATCGTAAGGGTAAAACCCCAGTTGCCCCATTCTAGTGGCAGTTCTTGGAAGAGCAACAATGCACACATTAAAAGTATAAGGGCCATATTAGGTAATAAAGGAGAATAGGTGACAAGTTGTAATAGAAAAAGCAATGGACTTGGATTCATAGAACCTGGGCTCGAATCCCAGTTCTATAGCTTATTAGTTGGGCAAGTCACTTCCCTTCCTGTGGATCACAATTACCTTAACTTTAAAACAACTAGATGATCTCTGAAGTCCCTTAACTCTGACATTATGATCCAATGGGAGGTGTGGCTCATTAATGGAATCATTTTAGAAGATTTCCCTTATTGTGGGAAGTTGCTTGGATAAATAAGATGTTAATAATATGTGTGTCTGGCATGGGCTTAAGAGATAATAATTATAAAGGTAACTTTGAAGAAACATAATCGATGCAGTCTGATGACAAGAAGTTCATTCAGAAAGCAGAATAAGCATATATAATTGCCCCTTTGAGATATTTAATTTATTAGATTCAGGCAAAAAGTTAAACTCAAGTGACGCCAATGGGTAATACTTTGCATCCATCATCTAAAAATCATGAATCGTAAAGTTTTGCTCACTTCTGGTGCACTTATCAAATAACATCAGGTATTGTTATCTCAGCCAAGCGGTAAACATTTATTAAGAGCTTATTATGTGTCAGGCACTATGCCATGGGTTGAGGATAGACAAAGAGGCAAAACACAGTTCCTGATTTCAAGGAGCTCACAGTCTAATGGGGGAAATAACAAGTAAATATATATGTACCAAAAATCTGCTTGTAGAATAAAGAGGAGCTAATTAACAGAGGGAAGGCACTAGAATTAAAAGGGGTTTGGAATAGCATCTCGTAGAAAATAAGATTTCAGTTGGGATTTAAAGGAAGCCAGTAGAGGAGAGTTGAGGAGGAGAGCATTTTGGGCATGGGGGACAGCCAGAGAGAATGTCCAGAGCCAAGAGATAATCTCTTTTTCACAGAACATACAGGAGGGCATCGTCACTGAATGTAGAAATACATGTTGGGGAATAAATAAATGTAAGAAGACTAGAAAGGTAGGAGTGGGAGAGGTTAGGAAGGGCTTTGAATGATAAACACAGCATTTTGTACTTGCTCCTGGAGGTGATAGGGAGCCCCTGGAGCTTATTGAGTAAGGGAGTTGTGTGATGAGACCTGAGCTTCAGGAAAATCACTTTGGTGGCTAAATAGAGGATGGACTGGAGTGGGGAGAGACCTGAGGCAGGCAGACCCATCTAAAGGCCATTGCAATAATCCAGGTGTGAGGTGATAAGGACATGTCCTAAAGTGGTGGCTATGTCAGGAAAGACAAAACTGTGTATTTGACAGTTGTTGTCAAGCAATCAATGGTCTTGGAGCTGGATTGGATGGGGGGAGGGATCTGAGAGATAGTGAGGAGTTGAGGATGATCTCTAGGGTGTCAGCCTAGAGGACTGGGAGGATGATATTATCCCTAGATAGTAATAGGGAAGCTAGAAAGGGGGAGTAGGACTTAGGGGAAACATAATGAATTTGGTTTTGGACATTTTGAGTTTAAGACATCTACTGGACATCTACTTGGAGATGTCTAAGAGACATTTGAGGATGCAAGGTTAGAAGCCAGCAGAGAAGGTGGAGAAGGATGAGTAAAATTGAGAATGATCAGTATGGAGATGGTAGTTCAATCCCTGGGAGCTGGTGAGACCATCAAGTGAAATAAAATGGAGGGAGAAAAGAAGGGGGTTCTCATTCTGAAGAGCAATTTGAAACGATGTCCCCAAACCTTTAAAACTGCACATATCCTTTGATCTAACAGTATCTCCACCGAGTCTGTATTCCAAAAAGATCATGAAAGTGGGAAAATGACCCACATGTGCAAAAATGTTTTGTAGCAGCCCTTTTTGTGGTAGCAAGGAACTGGAAACTGAGGAGATGTCCATCAGTTAAGGAACGGCTGAATAAGAAATGATGAGCAGGTTGATTTCAGAAAAGTCTGCAAAGTCTTACATGAACCGAAGCCGAGTAAAGTGAGAAGAACCGTACACAGTAACAGCAAGATTGTGTCATGATCAACTATGATAGACAATTCCGATCGACTTGGAATGGAAAGTGCCATCCGCCTCCAGAGAGGGAACTATGGAGACAGAATTCAGATTGAAGCATAATGTTTTCCTTGCTTTTTGTTTTTTCTTTCTCATAGTTTTTCTCTTTTGTTTTGATTTTTCTTTTACAACGTGACTAATATGGAAATACATTGAAAATGACTGTATATATATAAGCTATATCAGACCACTTGCTGTCTTGGGGAGGAGGGAGGAAAGGGAAGGAGAAAAATTTGGAACTCAGCATCTTACAAAAATGAATGTTGAAAACCATTTTTATATGTAAATTAGAAAAAAATAAAATGCTATTAAGTAAAGAAAAAAAGAGAAAAGAAGAGAGTCCAGGAAAAAATCCTGTGGAACAGAGTTACAGGGAGTGATCTAGATGAGAATCCAGCAAGGGAGACTGAGACTGAGACTGAGATGAAGCGGTCAAGATAGGTAGGAGAACCAGAAGAGAGAGGTTTCCCGATAAACAGAGAAGAGAGTTATCAAGGAGGAGAAGCTGATTAACAGTATCAAAGGCTGGAGAGAGGTCATGGAGAATGGGGATTGAGAAAAAGCTATTGGACGTGACAACTAAGAGATCACTGGTTAACTTTGGAGAGAACAGTTTCAGTGGAATGATAACATTGGTAGCCATATTGTAAGGGATTAAGAAGAGAGAGAGAGGAGAGAAAGTGTACATGCCTTTTCAAGGATTTTAGCCACAGAAGGCTGAAAAGATATAGAATTAGACTTAGCAGGTATGGAAGGATCCAGTATGGATTTTTTTCGGGATGTGGGAGACACGGGCCTGTATGCAGGCAGTAGGGAAAGAGACAGGAGACAGGGAGAAACTGAAGATAAATTATAGGCAGGTGTCAGAGGGGGCAATCTGTTGGGAGAGACCAGATAGGATGGGATTGCTGCACAAGTAAAGAGGTTGGTCTTGCTAAGGAGTAAGGTCACATGATCATGCAAGACAGGGGTGAAGGAGATACTGACAGAAGGGATATATGAGTGATGTGAGTTGAGGAAGAGAGAAGAGAGCTCAATGTCAACAGTCCCATTTTTTTCCTGTAAAATTGGAGGCGAGTTCCTCAGCTGAGAAGATGAGGGGAAGGGGAGTCATGGGTGAAAAGGTTTGGAAGAGCTACTGTGGAGAGTAGGAGAGTGAGCAGGTAAATTAGGATTGCCTAGAAGCAGTAAGGGGGCAGTGGAGGTAATTATCAGTGTTATCTGCAGGGGTATCTTATCCATCTACCACTCTATAAATTCCATGAGGGCAGGCTCCCTGTCTTTTTCAATGATGAGTGCAGCGCTCAGCACAGAGTAGGCAGTTAATTAATGTCAAGTGAGTTAATGAATGAATGAATGAATGAATGGAAACAGAATGGAAAGGGCTTTCAGTAGAACAGTACTTCAAAGCCTTCTCCTATTCTTCTTCCTCATCAAAAAAAAATCTGGGAGTAATGTCTCCTTCCATTGAATTCCCATGGTACTTTGAACTTATTACACAAAGGAGAGAACCTGCTTAAGTCCCAGCCCTGACGCTTTTAACAAACTATTTCCCCCTCTCTAAGCCTCAGTTTTCTTATACATAAGCTGGGAAGAAGAATGCCTATGTTGCCTACCTTGAGTTTTATACTCACTTCACCTAACATGGATGGCCCCTAGCACATAGACGGAGGCAGTCTCCTTTGATTGTCTACCTAGCTAGAGTGGTTGCAAATTTAAAAGTGGCCAGGGCACTGTTTTTCTGGCTGGAGGCTTTGCTTGATGCTTCCAGAAGAAAAGGGAGGGGTATTACTTTGCCCTCCCTCCCACTCTGACATTTTATCCTCTCTCTGAGCAAAGGGCCTGTGGTTTTGTTCTGTTTCATTTCAGGTAATTCCCGCCCCAGACCCAAGAGTTGGAGCCATGGGGACCCAGAATCCCTCCACGGGGAAGTTGGGATATTGCTGTCAACAAGGCCAAAAGGGAAGTCAGGGTGCCTGGGACCTGAGCCCAAGCTGGAGTTTTAGGCTTGGAACTGGGACTGTGCTCTATATGAACCAAGTTAAGCTATGAAACTTCATCATTTCCTCTCCAGAGATTGAAGGGGTTTGGTAGGGAGAGATTAAACCCTACAGGTTAGGGAACTAAATTTGTGTGTTTGTGATTATCTCTTCTGAAGTAAATATTCCTTTGTAAAAGCTCATCTGATTGATAAGTGGCTAAATGGAAATAGGTTGTGGGAAGGGCCGGGAGGCTACCCTAACGCTTTAGGAAATGGGGCCAGAGGCAATAGCAGAGAAGTTTGACATCTTCCAATCCTCATTTAAAGGTGCCAGAGAATGCTGGGGGAGAGGTGAATGTAAGCTACCCTGACCTTCAGGTAGTGAAAGTGAAGGTGGTAAGAGTGACCTAAACAAAGCACTTTTAAAACCTTGCTATGCTACTGGAGAAACAAGATATGACACTCATTATTCTTAATGACACATTGCATTGTAGTTATTTGTATATATGTTTTATTTCTCTAGTAGACTGTAAGCTTCATGAGGGTAAGAACAGCCTTTTTTATACTCCCTTAAATAAATATGTGAACATACATCTTGACAGGTTGTGCAGATGGAAAATGAGTTAAGCTAAAAATTGAATAGGAGGAAGACAATAAATTGGATAGAATTCGAGAAACTGAGATGATTCTCATGATTCCAAGCTTTCCCGTGAAATGAAAGCCCATCTTTTTTTTTTAAACATCAATATTTTTGTGTTGGTGCTGTATAGCTATAGCTCATGGAATATCATAATCTCAGAGGAATTCAAATTTCAGGTCTCAAAGGGCAACGTAGAGATTCATAAAAGGTATAAATATGTTATGGCTTTATTACCAGTGCTGAATCGCATACAACAAAGCATTGTAAAAGACACCATCAAAGGATGTGGGATGGTCATTGGCAAGAGCAACGGATGCCTGATGGATAGCTCGTGTGCTTTATCGGTATTCATATAATGTCAAGAAACCTATAGAAAAACCTCCAACATGTTGGCTGGACCCTCTGTGGCAGACAGGAGAATGTGGACTAGAGTTACTCAGGACAGATAGACACATATAGGCCGTGATCATTTGTTGTTACCGATCATCCTTTGTTTTCGAAAAGGACCAATGACATCACAGGGTGAGTTGGACATGCTGTGATCTGTAATTGTTGACAGGAGTACCCCTGCAGAGTACCCGGACCAAATGTCTAAGTATCTCCTAAAATGAGCTCGTAAGGAAGAGAACAAGTATTTATGAAGTGCCTCATGTGCCAAGCACTGTGCTGAATGATTTACAACATTATCTTATTTGATCAGATTGTACATAGTAGATGTTCAATAAATATTTGTTGAATAAACAAATAAATGAGTTCAGAGTCAGAAGCAGAGATTCTTACAAGTTGGAGGAGACTCCAGATATCATCTTGTCTAATCCGTACTTGAATAAGATCCCCTCTCTGACATCCTCACTAAGTGTTTGAATGATGGTAGCAAGGGGGAACTACTACCTTCTGAGGTGGCCCATTCCACCTTTGAATAACCTTAATTCTTAGGAAGTTGTTACATCAAATGGAAAACCACCATTTGGTAACAACCACCCCTTATTCTTTGCTCTGACCCAACGCCCCAAATGTCATGCCCGATCTTGGTTGAAATCTAAGATCCCAGCCGTCACATCTCCCCTGAATCTTTTCTTTCCCGTGCTCCCCCAGTTGCCTCGACCAGTCCTCTTATGACATGATCTCGAGGCCCTCTACTATCTTGATCACTCTCCTCTTGTGCGCCAGCTTATTAATGCCTTTCCTAAAATGTGGTGCCCCAGACCAAACACAGTACACTTGATGTGCTCTGATTAGAGCAAAGGGCAGCCAAAACAATGACTTCACTCATTCTGGAAACGGTGCCTCTGTTAATGCAGTCTAAGACTTAATTAGCTTTTTTGATGGCCATATTTTACATTGACCTTGCAGTCCATTATAATCCTTAGCCACTTTTTTCTCTCACACACATGAACTCACATCTAGCTACACCTTTCTGATCTTGTTCTTAAGATGTTGAATTTATTTTGTATCCAAGATATCTTGATCAAATTTCACATCGGCTATACACAGATCAGCATTCAAGTCTTCAGAATTTGGGGGGGTCTTATTCTGTCGCCCACGTTCCCTATTCCTCTTAGCTTTGTGTTAGCTACAAATTTGATGAGAATGCCATCCATGCCTTTATCCAAATCATTCATTAGTTAAAAAAAACCAGAATAGGGCCAAGCACAAATCCCTGGAGCGCTCTACTAGAGACTTCATTTAAGTCAACAAGAATTTATTAGTACAAACTCTGAGTCTGGCACGGTTAAGAACTGGGAAGATCAATAGAAACCAAAACTAAGACAATCCCTGCACTCGAGGAGCTTTTATTCTAATGGGGAAAGACATAAAGGGTATAATAAGAGAGTTGAAAATCTGGGTTAGGGAAGGAGATGGAAATGTCTACAGAGTCAAGAACAGAGCCTGGGGAGGAATGAAAGAGTGAATATGTTTGGATTGGGCCCTTTCCTTAAAACAGAGCTTTTGGAAGGAACTGATCAATCAGGGGGAAGAGCCATAGAGGGAGAAGGCTGCTATGGCCCAGTGGAGAGAGTAGTTCTAAAAGTCAGAAATAGAAGCCAAAGAGAGAAGATGGTCCGATTTTTTTGGTTTTAGTTCTGATTCTTCTTAAATGGACTATCATCTCACCTCTGTCAGCCAAACACAACTCCAACTTGTCTACAAGGATAGCATGAGAGACTGAAGTATCATGAGACTGCTCTTCATTTACATTTTCAAGATCTCTGTTACTTATACCCCTCATTTCGCAATTATTACATAGTTCCTTGTCTTGTTTGTACTTCTTTATATCTCCATGTAACTGTGGCACAAGACCTGGAATCTAGGCCCAGCTCTGTGACAATCAATGTGTGGTCCTTGACAAACCTCACCAGGGTAGTAAGTTTCCAAAGGTAGGAATTAAAGCCAGATTTTCCTAACTCCAAGTCCATCACACTTTCCATTATTAGGGCTTCTTAAATTTTTTCTACTCCCGACTGACCCCTTTTTGCCTAAGAAACTTTTACATGACCTCAGGTGTATATATATATATATATATATATATATATATATATAGGTATATATACATATATATATATAAATAGGTATATATACATATATACATATATATAAATAGGTATATATACACATATATAAATATACATATACATATATATATATATATATATATATATAAATAGGTATATAAAATCAAACATTGGCTGATAATAAGTCATAATTTTGTGACCCTCACATCTAGTTATTAGACCTCACATGGGGGTCACAAACCACAGTTTAAGAAGCCAGACATTAAGTCATATTGCCACTCAAGTCATTGATTTTTGATTCACTGAAGGTTCTCTGTGTAAGCTCCCTGAAGGCCGCAACAATTCCCATTTTGTATATAGAAGTATGACCTCTAGCCCAAATCCTGGCCATGGCCATCCACCCAGCAAAGTTTCAACCAATGTCGACTTCTTGATGGTATCTATAGAACAGGAGTGAAGAGAGCATGTCCTTGTTCATCTTTTCACAGATCAGCTTCATATTTCCGAAAAGGAAACAAGTCTTCTTTTTAGAAGAGATGCTCTGAAAAGTCCTGGCTAATGCATTATTCTTACTCCCAAAGTTAATGGCTGTGATTGATTTCTTCTAATGGCAAGCCAGGATTAAATAGTTATTCTGCAAGTGTGTGTGTGTGTGTGTGTGTGTGTGTATGCACGCACACACACATGCACATGTACATGCATATGTGTGTGCATGTGTATGTGTGATTTGTCCATATAGCTTTATTTTGGTGTAAAATTTATGGTCTTTTTTTTTAAAAGAAAGGACTAAGGGAGGAGAGGTGAAAGCTTTCTTTTTATGTACAGTTATAAATTCTCTTTAAAAAGGGAACCTTTACTGATCAATATTTTTAAGGAGCTTTTTCATTTTTTTTCCCAAAAGGAAATGATACCCAGTGACTGACTAAGAAGCTCCTTCCTATTTTCACTTCTTTTCGACCTTACTGATTACTGGGTTGCTATGTTGCTTAGATATGAATTTTTTTCTCCTTCGTAACCTTATTTCAAATCTCCATATTTACTTAAATATCTGTTTCTTACCTATGATTACAAGAACATTATGCTATGTATATGAGAAGAAAAAACACGTTATGCGTATGTGTGTGTGTTGGAACGTGTGCATGAGTGCTTGGTGATGGAGGAGGGAAGATAGAGGGAATGATCTGTTTTTTCCTCCCATCTTGGATGATCAGAACAGCATTCTCAGGAGTAAATAAAAGGAAGCAAGAAAGTAACCCAGAGATATAAAAGTGAAAACCAGAGGGACCTTCTCGCATACCATCCCACAGAAGCTCCAAGTTCTGACCACATTAGGTGGGATTTTCTGTTGGAGGGCCTCTAAGGGCTAAAGTCAACGGATCTGTATTTTGTTCACATCCATCTGCTAATCTGGGGAAAATTAGAGAGACATTTTGTAAACTTGGACTGTTCTCTCCAAGACCTGATGAAGTTCCCAGTCCTCTCCTGGATTAAATTCTCCCCTCTCTGTTGCTCATTTGCTCTGATTCAGCCTTTCCTCTGCCAACAGTTTCTGGGGTCACTTTCCTGGAAAAAGAGACACAAATTCTCAAAATCTTCATCACTTCCCAGGTGAAACAATGCTGAAACCTTGCTGGGTGGATGGCGATGGCCAGGATTTGACCTGGAGTTAATGCCACTGTATATAAAATTGGAATCGTCACAGCCTTGAAGTTTATACAGAGAGCCCTCGACGAACCCCAAATCAATGACAATTGGAAGACAGCGTGACTCAGTGGAAAGCGTACTACACTTGGAGTCAGAGAAACCTAGGCAGGACTTTATGTTCTTGACCTCTGATCCTGAAGTCAAACTCCCTCTAATTTATAACTTCAAGAAAACTAACAGTTTTTTGGCTCTCCTTTAGGGTTCACAGATGAATTGGAAGGAAAGAAAAGGTAGATTTCCTCTGGTATTTCTAAGGAAAATGTTTAGAGGGCACTCTTTAAAAGCAAATCTTGCCTCATTGTCAACTACAGCAGCCTAAAACAATCTTTGTGATACTCTAAGGGGATCATGTTAGAGCAGAGAGGGACCCGAAAAAGCCATTCAGTTGACATCATCTTTTTATAGACGGGGAAACCAAGGCCCATAATGGGGAAGGCCCTTGATGCAGGTTTCCCAGTTGGATAGTAGCACAGCTAGGACCAAAACCCAGGGCTCCCGAGAGTCCGGTACTTTCTCCATTGTACCACATGCTATCTCAAACCCGAAGCCAACATGATGCCTCGTCTACTGCTGAAAACTAGATCCACTCCCAGATCAAAGTAGTTACAATAATAAGACTTCAAGGGCAATGGATATTAACCTTGAATAAGATTAATTAATTAATTGGATAAAACTTGAGTAAATCTAGTTCATACTCCTTAAGAGACCTTTGGCTACATTAAAAAGCAATGTGATATGAATGTTCACTCAATAGCATATACATCTTATTGCTTAAATAGGTCTGAAGAGATGTGGATTTGTCACTTTGTCTATACCTCTTATTGTACAAGGAACTCTGAGTTTATGATGAAAACATCACTGTTTAAGTCCTGGCTCTAGAGCATGCCATTTCTACTCTGAGTTCCCAATTCCTCCTCTGGAAGATGGCGATAGGAAGTGGACCAATGATTTCACTTTTATTAGGGAATTTCTGGATAAGGAAGCTCCCTCTACCAATGCCATCTCAGGGAATTGCCTAGGATATAGAGAGATAATGTGACTTGTCCAGGGTTACACAGCCAGTATATGGAAGAAGGAGGATTTGAATCCACCTCTTCCCTGCTTGGAGGTCAGCTCTATATTCACTCTCCCAAGTTGCCGCTATCCATAAAAAGGGGGTCATGATATTTACACTGCCAATCTGTTGTGAGGAAATAACTCTGTAAACCTTAACAAGCTAGAGAAATATGGAGTATTCTTCTTATTCACCGCCACCACCACCATCATCTATTTCCCTGTAGTTTATGTATTACTCGCCTCCTAGACTGTAAGCTTCATGAGGCTCAGATCATGGTTTCTTCATCAGCCCTATGATGTAGGGCCTCGTCTGGAGTAGATGTTCCAGAAATATTTGGTAAATGAACAAATGAAGGAATTCTCATTTATTGGCACTGTGTTTGTAGATGAATAAGGACTAAGAGTTGAGGATGAATGTGCACCAAGTCCAAGATATACCCTGGAACTCGATTTGGCAATGAAATCTTAAATGTCATCTTGTAGTCTTGTTATTTGTCTTTTTTTTCCCTGGGCTTGAGATTTCTTCTGCCTTCTGCCTCCAACTCCGGATTCTGACTCTTGTGTGGTAAATGCTTGTTTTACTGGTTCTGCCCTGGGAAGTAGACTGAGCCGGCCTACTACTCCCATCTTGATTCTGGCCACTAATCTAAAACCCATCCCTTAACTACTGACACCAGTGGCTGATTTCTTTCCTGGAGGCAAGTTCCAGCGTCCATCTCTATTCCTAGTATTCAGCCCTGCTGGCAGCAGAGAAGCCGCTGCCGAAAGCTGGGCAGATGGGAAATGCCCATTACCCCGAGGAATCGGCAGCACGGTGACTCGAAAGGTTCGAAGACAGAAGTCATGAAGCACTTGGAGCCAGAAATCAGGATTGGGAGGAAATGTGAAGGGGGAGGGGGGGAGGGGAAGCAGCAGCTGTCTATTCTAAACATTGGTCTCTGAAAGATATGCAAACTGGAAAATCTGGATAATTTTCCAGTGACAAGCCCTGGAGTGACTGCAGTGGGAGTTCAGAAGTGTTAGCATATGCAAAGAAGAAGTATAGTATACAGTGGAAAAAACACTGGATTTGGCCTGAAGAAAACCTGGGTTTTGAATTGTCTCCACTTCTCATTAGCTCTGTGACCAGGGCCAAGTTGCTTAACCTCTCTCAGGCCCTTCCTTTCCTCATCTGTAAAAAGGAGATCATTATACTTGCTGTACCCACCTAACAGAGACTTAAATGAGATAATGTATTTTATGCCCTATAGCTCTTTGTAAATGTTGACTATGTGACGTGAAAATAGGAAAGAAAGGCCCTTTACTTCTACCCATTCTTCTTTGGCCCTTCCACCGGTGCCGAGCCAAGGAACGATGATCAGGTACAAGGCCCTGTGCCGGGAACCCCTACTCCAACAGACCTTGCAGGCCAAGAGAGCTGTCGTTGAGCCCTGCCCCCTCAGAGAATAACACTTGACTCTATGCCATATAGGTAGCCTCTAGAGTCTCTCTCTTACCCTCTTCCCAGTACTGTTTCTGAGCACATCCACCAACCCTGGACCTTCCCTCTTAGCATCTAGGGTAAAAAAATGCCATGGGTTAAAAAAAAAGAGCTTTCTTTATAAGCTCCAACTCTCAAACAGATTGGAGGATGTGTTTCAGTTCTTCTCTTGCCTTGTCTCCTTCCTGGCCTATGTATGGGCCCTTCGTGGAGAATCTAGTTTCCTTTAGAACTTCTGCTGCCTAATTAGATTCAGTGGATAGACTGCTGGACCTGGAGTCAGGAAGATCAAAATTTAAATCCAACTGGAGGCACTTACTGGCTCTGGGGCCCTAAGCGAGTCACTTTACCTCTGTCTGCCTCAGTTTCCTCAGATGTGAAATGGGGATAATACTAGCCTCTACCCCTCAGGATTGTTAGAAGGATCAAACAAGAGAATATCTGTAAAAAGCTTTGCTCATCTTTTAAGATGCCCTCCAAATATTAGCTATAATTGTTGTTATTAATGTTAATAATCACTGCTTCACCTCAGAGCTCTATGACTGCGAAAGACTAAACTACATAGGAAGGATAAGATTTTCCTGGTGTCAGTCCACTTCTCATTTTTCTTTCACAGCAGGGTTTGTGAGTAATCTCCATGGTTTTTGACTCTTCAATGATACCCAAGGCCATTGTGAGAAAAATGAATGCCAACTCTTTTTATAGTTTTGTTCCTTCAAAGTAAGCCATATGCACTCCCAGGAATCCGTTCCCCTTTGGACCTTGGATACCCAAGCCACTATTGAACCAGCGTTTGAAGCTGTAAATACATGTTTAGGTTTGAGTCGAGAAGTATGTGCATTTTAAAAATCGATCCTCACACTTATGAATAAAATAAACTTCCCCCTTCATTTGGAAAGTGTTTTCATGCTCCACAGAGAACAGCTAGACTCCTGATTTACCTCCAAGTTTTTATGCAGATCCCAGGAAGCTTTGCAAGAATAAATAGCTCATGGGAATACTCTTATTTTCCCAGGAAGCCCCAGAGACTTTTCTAAGGTCTTTTTCACTAACTTTAAAAAAGTTATATTGATGCCTTTTGTTTTTTTATCAGTCATTTCCATATATATCCTCTCCCTACACAATGAGCCTTTCCTTTTAACAAAGAAAAAAAACCAGTTAAGCACAAGTAGCCAATACATTAACCACAACCAGCGGTGCATGCAACATTCCACACATACAGTTCTCCTTCACCTCTCCATGGAAAAGAGGAAGGGCTCCTTTCCTCATCTCTGCTCTGAAGCCAAGATCGGTGATTACAATTACACAGTGTTTAGTTTTGTTTTACTGTTGTCTTTGTTTATATTACCATGGTCGTTATATATGTTGTTTTCCTGGTTCTGCTTACTTCACTCCATATTACCTTTTTTTTTTTTCATTAACTTTTTTTTCAGCAGAAGCTACTTATTTGTGCTGGTTGATGATGCTGGTGATTTCAGATCTACCACTGTGGATATGACATGTTGTTGTTCAGTCATTTCTTTCAGTCATGGCTGACTCCTCGTGACCCCATTTGGACTTTTCTTGGGAAAGATGCTGCAGCGATCAGTCATTTCCTTCTCTAGTTCATTTTACAGATGAGGAAATTGAGGCAAGCAGGATGAAGTAAGTTACCCAGGATTACACAGCTAATAAGTAGCTGAGGCTGGATTTGAATTAAGTTCTTCTTGACTACAGTCCTGTGCTTTATCTGCCTGTGTCACCTAGCCACCCTAGATGTGACATGTACACAGATGGATATGATACCAAGGAAAGGATGTGATGGGGAAAAGGAGAGATCCAGAGAAAGTGCTGTCCAGAGGGAATTTGAAGAAGGAGAGAACATTCTCAGCTAGGAGGAAGCAGGGGAGGCCTTTTGAGCTAAGCCTGGAAGGAAGAGAAAGACTTTTATCAGGCAGGATAAGAAAGGAAGGTGGCGTATGGGCTGCATGAATACAAAAAGAAAACAGCATGTCAGATTGGGAGATCAAAACGTCAAATTCACAGTAGCCCATCCAATGCATCTTTGTTTAGTTGTTTTCAGTCATAAATGTCCGACTCTTTATGACCCCATTTGGGGTTTTCTTGGTAGAGATACAAGAGTGGTCTGCCATTTCCTTCTTCAGCTCATTTTACAGATGAGGAAACTGAGGCCAACAGGGTCAAGTAGTCACTTTCTCAAAATCACACAGTGTCTGAGGCCAAATTGGAACTCAGGAAGAGGAGTCATCCTGACTCCAGACCCAGCACTCTATCCATTGCAGCGCCACCTAGCTGCCCAAACGAAACCTTATTCTGGTCAATTCTCCCAACCTAAAAACCATGACATTTTTGTCATTCCTTTACTTGATACAATATAAACCTCTGAACATTCTAGATTCCAGAAAGCCTGGCCTTTTCAGACAAGGCCATCTCTCGCCTTCATCTATTGAA
The DNA here is from genome assembly GCF_902635505.1 of Sarcophilus harrisii. NCBI lineage: Eukaryota > Metazoa > Chordata > Mammalia > Dasyuromorphia > Dasyuridae > Sarcophilus > Sarcophilus harrisii. The sequence continues at coordinate 51,215,491 of NC_045432.1, read as the reverse complement.
TGTTGCTAATTTGCTATGCTTGTTGATTATGATTCTGTGGGAAAGACTTTATGAAGTAGGAGACAATGAAGTTGGCCCAATTTTTATTGTTTCTACTTTAAGGAAAGACATATTTCAGCAGAGCTCCTCTTTATTACGACATTCTTTCTTGGATGAATCATAGATAAATTCATTCTCACGTTTGTTCCTAATAAATACTGGCCAAAAAGGTAGCACGATATAGTGGATAGAGAGCTGTCCTGGAGTCAGAAAGACCTGGGTTCAAATTCAGTCCCTGCCAGATAATAGCTCTGTGATCCTGGGCAAATTACTCAGCTTCTATGTGCCCTAAGATTGTATGCTGTAGAAATGGTCCCAATCTGAAGTAGGTGAAGATACTGTCTCACCCAGGAAGTTCTTTCACCAATGAAATTATCTTACATCAATGAAATCTTACACCAATGTTTTTACTGTGTTATTTTCTACTGAGAAGCTTGCAGTCATATGGGTTCCTGATTCTTTGCAGCTTTTCAGCTACCTTTTGTGTGCTGTCTTTCCCCATTATATCATAAGCTCCTTGAGGGTAGAAGCAGCCTTAGCACAGTGCCTGGCAGACAGTAGGTATTCAAGATAAGTATTTATTTTTTCTTTTCCAAACTCAGGGGTTATCCTGAACTTGTGAGTTCATCCTGAAGACCAATGGTACTTTATCGGAATGCATGTTGTTCCTTCCATGGTTGACTTTATCTTGGTCACTATATGGATTCCTCTAACCATCTCTTGAAATCTGAGTTTAGCACCAACCATGTCCTGGGAACAAATCTCTTTTCTCATACGACCCTATCTTCATCTCTGTTTCCATATTTGGGTTTTCCCTTTCATTTAACCTCTGCATCTGTGACCCCCATGTCTCTCCTTATAGTCTGATCTAAGGAAGCAATGTTACCTTTCCACTTTTTCTACAAGAAAAAACCCTCTTGAAGGATTTTATGGCCAAAGAAGAACTAGATAACATCATGAAATGCAAAATAGATTTTAATTATATTAAATTAAATTTTTTTCTTGTACAAACAAAACCAATGCAGCCAAGATTAGAAGGGAAGCAAAAAAAAAACTGGGGAAAATTTACGTTTGAGGTTTCTGGTAAAGGCCTCATTTGTAAAATATATAGACAATTGACTCAGATTTATAAGGATACAAGCCATTCTCCAATTGATAAATGGTCAAAGGTTATGAACAATTTTTAGACAAAGAAATTAAAGCCATTATTAATCATATACAAATGTTCTAAATCAATATTGATCAGATAAATACAAATTAAAACAACTCTGAGGTACCACTTCACACCTCCCGCATTGGCTAAGATGGCAAGAAAAGATAATGATAAATGTTGGAAGGGATGTGGGAAAACTGGGACACTAAGAGATTGTTGGTTGAGTTATGAACTGATCCATCTCTTCTGGAGAGCAATTTGGAACTATGTCCAAAGGGCTAGCGCTATCGAACTGTGCTTTGATCCAGCAGTGTCTCTATTAGGTCTATATCTTAAAGAGATACTAAAAAGGGAAAATAACCCACATGTGTAAAAATGTTTATTGTAGCCCTTTTTTATAGTGGCAAGGAACTGGAAACATAGTGGATGCCCATCGGTTGGGGAATGGTTGAATAAGTTATGGTACATGAATGCAATGGAATATTACTATTCTATAAGAAGTGATGAAAAAGCTACCTTCTGAAAAGCCTGGAAAGACTTAAATGAACTTATGCCAAGGGAAGTGAGCAGAACTAAGAGAATATTGTACACAGCAACAAGATTATGTGATGATCAACTGTGATGGACATGGCTCTTTTCAACAATGAGGTTTCAACAACTATAGAGACTGAATATGGATCAAAGCAAGGTATTTTCACCTTTTGTTGTTGTTGTTTGCTTATTTTTTTCTTTCTCATTTCCCCGCTTTTGATCTGATTTTTCTTGTGCAATGTGATAAATGTGGAAATATGTTTAGAAGAATTGCACAAGTTTAAAATAAATTGGATTACTTGCCGTCTAGGGAAAGGGGGAGGTGAGGGACGGAGAAAAATTTGGAACACAAGGTTTTTCAAGGGTGAATGTTTGAAAACTATCTTTGCATGTATTTTGAAAAAGAAAAAGCTATTATTGAAAAAAGAAAAGGCCTTTTCAATATGTCTCAGTGTTCTAAGAATTCAGGATTATCTGATGATACTGAGTCTTCAATCATGTGTTTTCATAATCCATTGTAATTTTCTTCTAAATTCTATTAGACCCACTAGGGCAATTTTTGCTTTGGCCAAATGGATGAGTTTGAATTATGGATCATGTTTCTGGTAATAACACCCCTTGTAATCATATTCTTAGGCCTCGATAAAAACAAATTGGTTTAAAACACACATACACACACCACATAAGAAAGTAGTATTAGCCTGAATTTAAAGAGTTAATTTCTAAAACATCTAGGTGAGTTTAAGCAAACAACCTGGTTAGTAATGCAAATAACTATAACACAAAGCAGTGGGTGGTATATCTTGACTGTACTACTTATTAGCTAAGTGACCTTGAGCAAATCCCTTCCCACTCCCGACCTGGACTTTGTTTTATATATTTTGAGTTTGAGCCTCATGTCATCCAAATTTATCTTCCAATCCATAGCTTGGTGGCTCTTATCTAAGATTCCTAGAACATTGTTTTCCTTCCTCAATGAGTTCAGTGTCTGGCTCACAGTCTTTCTCTTCTCCCCATCTAATGTCCTCATAACTGGGAATTTTAACATACCGATACTCATTCAAGTATCAGTTCCTGACTTTCTAGTTCTTTAATTGACTCAATTCCCATGAACCTCCACTCTAATTCAGCTACACAGAGACAGTCACAGCCTTGACCTTGCCATTGTCCCAAAGTGTACATTCCCATGTTCATGAACTCTGAAATTCCTTTAACTGAGCAGAATATTTCACCATCTATTTTTCCTTAGAGCTTATAATTGCTAACTGTTCTTTGGTCTCATCGTGAGCTCCACTTTCTCTACCTTCCAGTTCTATCCAGGCTTTCTTATCACTTGCTGTACACCCCTTCCTCCCATATTTGGACCCTTTGGTGAATCAACTCCTTTTCCTGGGTTCCATTCCTCCTTTGACCATTTCTGATTATGCCCTGCTGGATGATCACGACCACCACATCCTTTACTTTTATTCACATAATGGTGAATGGAGCTCAAGGAAATCATGAAATGCACTGATTGGGTCTGTTATAAATTTATGTTTCCTAATCTCAACCCAACCCTCAAGGGCAAACATTCACTGTCCGACTCTCCACAGCAGCTGTTCTAAACCTTTGTCTCCCCTAAGGCTCTCGGGAGGCTCCCTCCTCTGACCCCTTCAGGTGAAGACAGTGACTCATGCTTCCTTGAAAGAACTGAATCCATCATCTGAGACCCCCTCCTTCTGCCTTCCTTCTCTTTCTCATCTTAAACCATGCAGTCATTTTTCTTTACTTTCTCTTCCTTCACTCTAGTTTGTGAAGAGGCAGACTTTTGCTTTGCAAAGGCAAACACTTCGACACCTGCCTTTGATCCCATCTACACTTTTCCTCTTCAGCAAACTGCCCTTTCTACCATCCCCATTCTCTCTCTTATCTTTAAGCTCTTCCTATCCTTCTGTGCTGACTTCAAACACACTTGTCCCCTCCAACTTTAAACTTCTTCCTTTGATCTGACCACTCTATCTTCCTCTCTCTTTCCTCCATTCCATGGCTAATCTCTTTGAGAAGGCAGATTGACATCCAGTGCCTCTATTTCCTCTCCTCTCACTCTTTAAAACATCTGCAATCTGACTTCTGACTCAACAATCAATTGAAACTGTCCTCTCCAAAGTTACCAGTGATCGACTGGACTTTTCTCAATCCTGATTCTCCTTGGCCTCTATGCAACATTTGACATTGTTGCTCTCTTCTTGGATACTCTCTCCCCTCTAGGTTTTCATGACACTGCTCTCTCCTGATTCTCCTTCTTTCAGATCTTTCACAATCCCCTATGTTGTATCTCCATGCATGTCACTCTCATTAGCCAAGGGAATGCCCCAAGGCTTGGTCCCAGGCTCTTTTCCCTTTATACTATTTTTTCCCATGAGTTCAATCATCATCTCTATGCAGATAATTCCAAGGTCTCTATATCTAGCCTTCCTTTCTCTTTTGAACTGCAGTCATGCATCTCTGACTGCTTTTTTTTAGACGTCTGAAACTGGATATTTCATAGGTATATTTCATATTTTCTTATTTCATACCCTTCCTCTGAATTTCGCTCTCACTATTGCCAGTTTCGCAGTCCTCTCATTATCCAGGCTGGTAACTCTGGGGTGTTCCTCGTCTCCTCCCTCTTACCTCACGTAGTCAAGCCATTGTCAAGTCCTGTCATTCTGACTTCATAGCATCTCTCATATGTGTCCGCTTACCTCCACTCACATAGCCATTGCCCTAGTTCAGGCCCTCATGACCTCTCACCTTGGAACAACCTTCCAGTTAGTCTTCCTGCCTCAAATCTTTTGCCACTACCATCCATTCTTCACCCAATGGCCAAGGTGAGCTCAGTAGCAACTTGGAATTTACATTATTAATGATAAGAGCTAACATTTAGATAACATTTATTATGTGGCAAGCATTTTCCAAATATATCATTTTATCCTTACAACAATCCTGTGAGGTAGGTGCTGTTATCACTCACAATTTACAGATGTGGAGACTGAGGCAAAGAGAGCTTAAGTGACTTGTCCAGGGTTGCAGTTAGTAAGTATCTGAGGCTGGATTTGAATTTAGGTCTTCCTGATTCCAGGCCCAGTACTCTATCCACTGAGCCATCCAGCTGTCCAGGGTAGGGACACAGGGAGGAGAAATTTCTTCAATCCTCCACCATCACTAGATGTGTAGATAGTGTAGGCAGGTCAGTTAGTGAACATTTATCAAGCACATATATTATGCACCAGGTACTGTGTTAAAGGATCCAAAAAAGCAAAAGACAGTCCTTACTCTCAAAGAGCTTCCTATATAATGGAGAGGACAAAAGAATGGTGAGTGGAAGCACTCCTATTTCCCCATTAGAATCTCCCCTGACTTGAATAAGGGTCAGGTATGGACTTTTGCTGGACATCACTGATTTTGCAGTTTCCCCGTAAATGTACCATAGTATATATTTTCTATATTTGTCCTTTGACACACCTGTTTTTTTGTAACTTATTGTGCAAATACTTCTAGCAGATGTCCTTTTGCAGATTCCCTTAAAGAAGGGGAGAGGGTTAACGATGTGACTCTAGGGAATCTCCTGCTTTTTGAAAGATCTAACTATTGCCAAAGTCTTGAGGATTTCCAGACACAAAGTGTGGTAGTGGAGGTGGTCAGAGCCCAGTGAAATCACTTCCTCAGTCCTCCCCACCCTTTTAGCAGATGGCAATTCATGCTCTGCTTCCCCCAGCACTGGATCATTCCTGATCCATATCTGGGGGAGAGGAGCCCTCAGCAGTCACCTTTGTATTGGAGCCTCCGGGTCATCTATCTGACCTTAGGAGTCCTGAGAGGCCATGTGCCCCCCTTGATAAGTGATTTTTATTCTTTTATTCTCACATCGATTCGGTTTTATCCGATCTTCACAAATACTGGTCTATTTTATATAATGGGGAGGAGAGAATACGACCCATACTGCACGGTACACTCAAAGACAGATGGTTCTGAAGCTCCTTGCTCTTGGAATGGGAAATTCTCACATTAATCTAGTATGTCCCACTCATACTCTCCAAGTCAAATTAATGCAAGATGGAAAGATATCTGTAGCTGAAATTTTCAGTGAATTAAATTGTGGACACTATAAATTTCATCTCCAAACCAATGGCTCTGTTCTGTGTGAGGAAACATTTAGTATATTATATAATGTCCGGTATATATTATATATTCTATTATTACTAGTGATTACCAGAAAAAGCAAGTCAATTGCTGAGATCCAGGATATTTTCCTCTGGTGATCTGTATCACGATTGTTATTGTCATTATTATCATTATCGTCAGCTTCACCACGATCATCATCATCATTAATCTGGTTGCTATATTTCAACAAGCACCTGGTATATTTATTTTTTAGAGAGTTCTCTATTTTAGTATGCTTGGCAACGTTTTGAAATGTGAAATTGCATTATTTAACTTCAAAATGATATAGTTTTGAAGCTTCCTGATATGGAAATGGACTAGGACTTCTGAAACTCAGGATAAGTGGGCCTAGAGTTCGGAGTCTGTATGGTTTTCAAAGACATATCCATGGCTCATCATCAATCATCTGGTTAACATTAGGAAAGTTATATAAATAAAACTTAGAAAAATGAGTGCTACTTGGCTTCGGTCTCTGTGACAGATTACAGAAGAGAATTCACTAGATTCTAAGTGGATGCTACATTCTACTCGTTGACACCTGGACTGGGAGGGACTGCGGATTCCATGATATTCTAGGACATAACAAAGTGCTACATACTTATGAATCATGGGTAGTTTCTGCTGCTTCTTGACCGCTGGGACCACTTGAAACCCCTGAGGAAACCTGAGATGAGTAGGAAGTCTTCAGGAATAAACGAGAAAATTTTGAACTAACGTGAGAGCCGTTTATGGAAAAAAGACCAAAGCTCTACCATAAAATCTGAAAGGATCATTTACCAACTTATTTTACAGGAGAAACTCTTCTTTGTTGAATCATGATCTATATGAAAATGACTCACAGATCAATATCTTCAGTTTCAGTTCCTTCCCTGATATTCAATAACACATTACTATTTGCTTACTGGACGTTTCAAACTGGATGTCCTGGAGACACCGCAAACTCATTAGGTCCAAAAGAGAACTTGTTATCTCAATCCACCCATTCATCCCTCTTCTAAACTTCTGATTTCTTTTGAATGCATTGCCATTCTTCAGGTCTCCCACATTTGTAACCTCAACATTATTCTCAATTCCTCATTTTTACCCCACAGTAAATAATCAGTTGCTAAATCCTGCTGTTTCTACATTCACAACATCTCTCAAATCCATTCTTCCTACTTATACCGTCACCACCTTAATTCAGGAGGACATCATGAACTCTGGCTAAGATGATTCCAAGTTTCCTAACTGGTTTCTCTGCTTTGTGTCTCCTCTTCAGACAAGCCAAATCCATCTTCCACCCAGCTGCCAAGGTGATTTGCCTTAAGACTTGACCAAATCCCTCTCTTCCTCCATAAACTTTAGTAGCATCCCGTTGCCTCAGAGATCAAAAATAAACTCTTCTACTCAACTTTTAAAGCCCTTTACAGAGTGACCTTTACAGAGTATTTGTACTTATTCTCTTAATATTTATTCTGTTTATATTTATATAGGCACTTATTGTCCCTTGTCCCCCTTAGAATATAAGCTCCTTGAGGGTGGGTATTGTTTTGTTTCCTGCATGCTCATCCCCAGTAACTAGCACAACGTTTGAAACATAGAAGGTGGTCAAGAAACACTTATGGACTCAGTGAAAAGAAAACCGAGACCCTGAGAAATGATGGAATTCACTCAGTGAGTCCATGACAGAGATAAGACCAGAACATCAAGCTCTTAAATCCCTTCTAGTGCTTTTTCACTACAGCACATGGCTTCCCTAGAAATCCTTGGGGCCACTTGGATAGTATCGACCTACCAAGTGTTATGTCCAAGTACCATGAAGTGATTACTATTCTTTCTGCCTTCCTCTTCTGCAGAATGATGCCTCTTTATAAACACTCCAAATCATTCTTGCTACTGTATCACGTTGCAAATCCATGGCTAAGTTTCTCTTTCAGGGCATGAATTATCCATTAATAAACTCATGTTGCTTTTGGAGCTTGAGTCCAGTGTCATTTAAGAATGGACATTTACTCAAAGTGCCCTCTCACTGTTCCAGGAGCCTGAGAGACTTTGCTCCTGCTGGCCCCCCTGCCCTCCTTCCTCTCTATGCAAATCCAACCCCTATTCTCTCTGTCCAGGTTTGAATTCTAAGTCGCCTGGGAAGTCTGACCACTCTTGAGATCACTATACCTATAGAACAGAGCTCTTCCTTTTTTGAATTTGTAGGAAGATTGGATAAATAGGACCATTTGCTCACACAATTTAGAGCTGGGAAGGACTTTGGAGACCAATGCTCTCATTTGACAGTAGAGAAAACTGAGATCCAGATAAATGAAGTGACTTGCTCAGGCCCTGTCTAGACTGTTCTGAATCCACTGTTTCTGCTCTACCCTGTCCATATTCCCTGGGGTATTCCTAATCCTTAAATTAGGGCCCCTGTTTGGTAACATTTGTGTGTTTTGAGTTCCAAATGAAGTGACCCATGGTGATCCCTTTCCCTCCTTCCTCCAAGTGACCAGTCATCATCCCTTCCTACCCTGACTGTGATTCTCAATCTTATGGGCCTTCCTCTGAATGCTTGAATAGTGCCCTTTCCTGGGAACATAATAACAGTGAATTATATAATGCTTTAAAACTTTGCAATGGGATATATATATGCATACACATATTATATATTTTATATAATGTGTTATATATTATATATAGTACATATATACACACATACATATACATATACATGTATATATATATATATATATATATATATATATATATAAATCATATTTGAAATTCACAACAACTCTGCATGGTAGGAACTACAGTAAAGAAAAGTGAAGTTCACAAAGTTTAAGTGTCTAGCTCAGAGTCACACTGGAACGAATACATGTTAGAGATAAGATTTACAGCCAGTGACGTTGATGATACTTGATGGTCTCACTGGCTCTAGTCTGCCGCGCCTGGAAGTTCTTTAACAAATGCCCCACAGATGAATTTCCAGGACTCTTTAAGTAGAGTTTCTCGGCTCTTGGCTAGGCCACTTGTGAGCTCAGGATCCCTTCCAGTACTCACCGTCTCCATAGCCAGTACAATCTAGCACTTATCTTTGCCCACGATGCTCTGTAATCTGCAGTAGGTTTCTGTTGGCTCATCTGTGAAATGAAGGAGTTGGATCTTCTAGATCTAATGGCCTAAGACTAAGTAGTCTATGACTAGACGAGCTCTCTAAAGTCTCTTTCAGCTCTACCATTCAATGAAGCAAACACTTCCTACCCAGGATTGCTCATTATTGCTCCCTGTGTGTTACTATTGTCTCTCCAACCAAGGGGAGAGCCCACGACTCCTTTTTCTGCGCCTCCCAGGGCACGTATCACAATACTGGGCATATGGCCGGTACTCAATGATTATTTGTTGGTTGACTGATTTGTTATTGGCGCCCTCTGCCCTGGATTCTCAAGGCTCCCCGCTATGGTGTCTTGAAGCCAGTCTTGCAGCCTTGTCCCTCTAGTCTCCTTTCTCCATCAAAACTTATTTGAACCCTCTTTTTTTATCCCCTTAGTGCCCTCAGAGGTACTACAAGCTCATCTGACAAATTCACTGTTAAGGCTATTAATGGCTCCAATCTAGATTACATTTACATTTTAACATAGACCTTTAACATCATAAACCACAGTAGTGATTTTAATGGTGGGTATTTCAAGCTCTGTATAGGATAGGTTGGGGAGGTGTGTGGAATAGTGGGACTATCGGTACATATACAGTTAGACGACTTTTTACTCTGATACTGAGCTGTTGCTAGGGCAGGGTTTTGCCCAGGATGCTGAAATCTAAATGGCATAAAAATGAAAATTAGTTTAAAAGACTATATAATTTCAAAATGCATTACATTTACATTTCAACAGGAATTGGAGTATAGATACAACTGAGTTTAATACTTAGAAAGAATAATTCATTAAAACAAGGAGCTGCCAGATGACTACTTTCTTCCCACATGATCTCACCTCAGATAATCCCTTCTTGGCCCTGCCCCTGAGCATTTGCCTCCCCAGAAGCAGCCTTATCCTGGTATCTCTAGGGCTCCATTTACTCTCCAAGAGTTGGTATCGCAGGGTCCCTTCCCATAGAAGGCCAGAGCCTCCCTCCAACTTAACTAAGGTCGTCTTAATTGTTATACTCTTTTAACATTATGAAATAAAAAGTTGATTTGGGGACATGCTTCATCTCACTGAAATGGAAGTCATGGGACCTGGGTTAAGTCCTCGTGTAGTAGAAAGATCACCGAGTCCTGATTAAATCTAATACTTAGTAACTAGGTGACAATAAAAAATGATTTTATCACTCTGAGCTTCAGTTTTCTCACTTATAAAACTGTAATAATATAAATTAAGACAGTGCTTAGACAAGACATTTCTTCTTGTTCTTTGAATCCAAAACAGTCATTTCAAAATATCTTGGTCAACAAGCATTCATTAATGTAATAAACTAGTAATAAAGGCACCCTACTTGTTGGTGTCCCTCTCTGAATTTCTTTTTCCACGAACTTTCAAAGATCACAATTTTATTTGGTCAATTAGCCAGACTGCAAGTTTTTATTAAATGCATACCATGTGACAACACCGTATGAAACGACAGGGATGCAAAGAAATGTAAAAACAGTCCCTAGCCCCAAACAACTCACATTTTAACAGGGGAGACCTTCTAAAGAATTTGAGCTTTGAGCTGAATCTTGAAGGAAGCCAGGGAGGCTAAGATGTGGAGGTGAGGGCCCAGAGCATTACAGTTATTGGGAACGGCCAATATAAAGGCACAGAGATAGATAGTGGAGGGTCACATTCAAGGAAATGCCAGCAGGACCATGTAACCAGATTGTACAGTGCAGGAAAACATAAAGCGTGAGGATCCTGGAAAGGTAGAAAGGGACCAGCTTATAAAGAGTTTAAAAGGCAAAGGAGAGGACTTTATATTTGATCCTAGAGGTACTTGGGAGATGGATATGATAGGGTCAGACCTACTTCTTAGAAAAATCACTTGGGCACCTGAAAGGAAGGACAGATTGCAGTGGGGAGTGACTTGAGGTAGGGAGAATCGTCAGAAGGCTATTGAAGACTTCCTGCCAAGGTGGCCACTTGAATGGGTCAAGCCTCCCAGTTCTCCTATGGCTATTCCATCAAAACCCTAAAGTTTACATCACACTGAATAATAATCAAGAAATTCAGTGAGAAACTAGTGACTTCTTCCACTCCATAAAAGAAGTCTGAGGTCACTAGAAGAGGGAGCATCAAGTAAAGCAAATGCTGGCACAAAAAGAAACAGGGCATGTGTAGGTTTTGTGTCTAAAGGTAGCAAAAGCAATGATAAGTCATCTGATAAAGCCCCAGGTGGTCAGAAAACCTCAAGGAAGACATCTTGGTTCCCCAGGGGAATAACCCAAGTAAACAGCAACCAATATGGTACTGACCAGGGTGGTACTACAATACTTAGACCAATGCAGCCCAGGCCTAGGGCCTCTGAGGTACCTATCCTAGAATGCCAGAGAGGCCCAGTAAATCCAATGCCCTGAATCTCCAAGATAAAGAGAGTGAGATCCCAGGAGGCAAAAGTGTAAGTGTAAGTAAGTCAGTGTAAGAACCCAGGGGACCCTGGGCTAAGTGTCCTTCCCCAGCGTTTATCAGTGGGACAGAGTCTGACAATGGTACAAAGTCTCAATTCAGGAACTGAAACTGGAGAAATGAATACATCAAATAAAACACCAATTAATATCCAAAATGATGTAATTCCATATCATTCTATCATGTAAAAGCAATTCCATAAAAATTATAAGCAGAGACTCAAAGGAAAAATGGATTTTCAACGAGGACTAAATGAATTCCTAGAAGAAATGAAACAAGAAATAAAAACTCTTGAAGCAAGAATTAGAAGATTAAGTAGCCTAGAAGAGAAAATGACAACCCTTACCCAAGAAATGGATTATCTGAAAACTAGAACAGACAATGCAGAAATCAACAATTCTATGAAACATAAAGAAATATTAAAACAAAAAAAGACAAAAAACAGAATGAAATGTAAGAGATATCAAAAACAACTAACCTGGAAAACTGGTTGAGAAAAAAAATTTTTTTAAATCACTGGACCTTGATAAACCCATAGATCCCAGGTATTGGGGGAAAAAACTCACTATTCAACACAAACTGTTGGAAAAACTGGAAAGCAGTCTGACAGAAACTAGGTATAAATTAACATCTCACACTATATAACAAAATAAGTTCAAAATGAATAGATAATTTGGACACAAAGGATGGCATCATAAGCAAATTAGTGGAGCATGGAAGAAATTACCCATTAGATCTAGAAACAGAAGAAGAGTTCATGACCAAACAGGAGAAGTTCATATGCGATAAAATTAATAATTTTGATTATATTAAATTAAAAGGGTTTTCCACAAACAAAAACAATGCAGCTAAAATTAGAAGAGAAGTGGAAAACTCAGAAAAGAATCTTTGCAAAAAGTTTCACTGATAAAGTTCACATTTCTAAGGTATATAGGAAACTGAGTAAAATTTACAAGAACAAGAGTTACTCTTCAATTGTTGAGAGGAAGAAATCCAAGTTATCAAGAGACATATGAAAACATGCTCTAAATAATTAATAATTAGAGAAATACCACTTAAAACAATTCTGTGGCACCACCACACCCATCAGATTGGTTGAGATGATAAATGAGGAAAATGACAGCACTGAGGGGATAGAAGAAAACAGATTCAGTAATGTACTGTTGGTGGAGCTGTAAACTATTTTAACCATTCTGGAAAGAAGCACAGACAGGAAGGAGAGCTTTGAAGGTGAAGGTGTACAATTTATCATGTACAATATTGTTTTCTAAAGCAAGTAGTGTTAAATGGAGATTCAAGATTTCATTTAGAATCCTCTTTTTGTATTCCGCCATGTGTATGAAAAGGTTCATTTTGACTTTTTAAAGTTCTGAACAAAAAAAAATAACAAAATAAAACAACGGCCAAGATGAGTAACTTATCTAAGGTGGTGGCAGGCTAAGTGGAGAGAAAGGGATTATACAGGTACACCTTGGAGCTACTGTGGGATTGATTCCAGACCACTGCAATAAAGGAACTATTGCAATAAAGTGAGTTTCCTGAAATTTTTGATTTTCCAGTACATATAAAAGTTATGTTTACACTATACAGCAGTCTATTAAGTGTGCAATAGTCTTATGTTTAAAAAAACAACGTGCCTAACTTAATTAAAAATGCTTTATTGCTAAAAAAAATACTAATCACCTGAGCCTTCAGCAAGTTATAATGTTTTTTTGCTGGTGGAAACTCTTGCCTTGATGTTGATGGTTGCTGACTGCTCAGGATAGTGGTTGCTGAAGGTTGGGGGAGCTGTGGCAATTTCTTAAAATAAGACAACAACATAGATTGGCTCTTCCTTTCATGAAAGATTTCTTTGTAGCATGTGATGTTATTTGATAGCATTTTATACACAGTGGAACTTCTTTCAAAATTGGAGTCAGTCTTCTCAAACTCTCCCTTTGCTTTATCAACTAATGCTTATGTTATATTCTTCAGTATTCTTGCATCTTGGTGAATAGGGAGACATGAGGACAAGGAGAGAGATGGTGGAATGGCTGGTTGGTAGAACAGTCGCAATATACACATTTATCAATTAAGTTCTTAGTCTTATATGCTTGTGGTTTGGGCATCCCAAAACAATTACAATAGTAACATCAAAGATCACAGATCACCATAAAATATATAATAATATTGAGAAAGTTTAAAATATCGCAAGAAATGGTACCAATATGTTTGCTTGATACAGGGTTGCCACAAATGGTCAACTGGATAAGAAACAAAACCAAACCCACAATATCTATGCGGAACAATAATGTGAAGCTATAAAGCAAATTTTTGTATAAAACAAGATATACCTGTATGAGAGATATTGTGAAATGACAGGATTTGAAAATGGAGTGAATAGATGGGGTAAGTGAAAATGAGCTTGCAGGCCTGGGTGTCTGAGTGTGTTAGTACCCTCGACAATAACAGAGAAATTTGGAAAAAAGGTGCGTTTGGAGAGAAAGATGAGTTCTATTTAAACAGATGTTGAGTTTGAGTTTCCCATGGGACATCTAGTTCAAGATATACAAGAGGGAGTTAATGAAGAAAGTTCAGGTTAAAAAACTAGGGTTGGATATGTAAGTTTTGACTCATCTGCATAAAAATAATGATTGAATTCAAAGGAATTAATGAGACCATCAAGTGGGACAGTACAGAGGGAAAACAGAAAGAGGGACTAGGACTGGGCCTTGGGCGCATACCTATGGTTAGTGGATGATGATCTAGGAAAGGTATCATCCTCTAGTCCTTATTTTGTTTCATACATACACTCCATATCCGATCATCAAGTCCTGTCAATTCTACCTTTCCAACACTTCTTGTATGTGTCTTCCCGTCCCCTCACACTGTTATCACTCTAGTAAGGCCCTCATCATTTCATGCCTGGACCACGGTAATAAGCTGCTGGTGGGTCTCCCCACCACAAGTCTCTTCCCATTTCAGTCTATCCTCTACTCACTTGACAAAATGATCTCCATAAATCAAAGATCTGACCCTGTCACCCTGCACCTCTCCTTCAGTAAACTCCAGTGACTCCCTATTTCCTCCAGGATCAAACACATAATCCCCTGTTGGGCTCTTAAAATCCTTCATTATGGGGCCCTTTCCTGCCTTTCCAGGCTTCCTGTACTTCACTCCTCCCCAGGCATTTACAATCCAGAGACCTGGCTTTTTCACTGTTCTTCACACGATACTATATATCCAACTATAGGCACTTGTTTTGATTTTTTCCAATGACATGTAAAGATAGTTTTCAGCATTTATTTTGTAAGATTTTTAGTTCCAAATTTTTCTCCCTCCCTCCCTTACTACTTTCCTCCCCAAGACAGCAAACAATCTGACACAAGTTATGCATGTATATTCATTTTAAACTTATTTCCATATTAGTCTTGTTGTGAAAGAAAAATCAGAACAAAAGGGAAAAGCCATGAGAAAGAAAAAACAAACAAAAAGGTAAAGATAGTAAGTTTCAATCCTCCTTCAGTCTCCATAATTCTTTCTCCTGACGTGGATACCATTTCCCATCTCAAGTCTACTGGAATTGTCTTGCGTCACTGTATTGTTGAGAAGATCTAAGTCTATCATAATTGATCATCACATACTCTTATTGTCACTGTGGACAATGGTCTTCACTAAAAGCAATTTCAATGGTTTTTCTCCATGCACTCTCCCCACTCCCTCATGATACCCTCTTGGTTTCCTTCACTTTTCAGTTAAAGAAACCTTCACCAGTCCTCCTTAATCTTAGGGCCTCTCAGCTGAGATGATTTCCAATTTATCATACATACACATATCAATGTCTGTAGAATATTCAGGGTTGAGGTCTAGCAAGGTGTGATCAGAAATAGGACAAGGGCGGGGTAAGGGATTCTAGAGAAGAGGATAATATAAAATTCAATTGGTTCAAGGGGAACCAATAAGAATGGAAATGAGGAAGTAGGCAGAGGATAACCAGGGCAGGGGTGACAATCTAGGAAGGAACTGAGAGACAAAGGGAATGAAGGGCATGGAGAGGATAAAGAATATAGTTCCTGGAGAACAGAGACTATTTCCCTTTTGTTATATCTTTGGGTCTTAACACATCACCAGTGTCTGGCACATAGTAGGTGCTTAATAAATGCTTATTAACTTGTTGAAATGCCTTGGAGAAGAGCAAAGAGAGCAGTGACATGAAACCTAGAGTGAAGAAAGTATTTAATAGGAAAAGATCATTAATAGTTTCAAATGCTCCCAAGAGATCAATTCGAACAAGGATTGAAAAGAGGTCACTAGAATTAGCAACTAAGAGATCACTATTAAGTTTGAAGCAACTAAGATCAAGCATATTAACTTTTGCAGTTTCAGTTGCATAATGAAGTGAGATGCCAGATTTCAGAGGATTTAGAAGACTGAGAGGAGAGAAAATGAGGGACCGATTAAAGATATCTCTCTGAAGTTTAGACACGAAGGAGAGGAAATATATAGAAAAGGTGGTAGGAGCAAATGCAACTTTTTTAAAGATGGAGGAAACATGAGCATGTTTGTGGGCAGCAGAGAAGGAGCTACTTACTCAGGAAAAGGTTGGAATTAAACAAGAATGGGGATGATAGAAGGGGCATATGCTGGAGAACATGGGAGAAATAGGATCAAGGAATGTAGAGGGGTTGACTTTGATAGGGAAAAGGGCCATGTCTTCATCTGAAACCAGAGTGAAGGAGATAATGAGGAAAGATAGACTCTGAGATGGGGGAGCTGCCAGCAAATGGCCTCAATTTTTGGATGACGTATGAAGCAAGTTTTTCAATATGGAGAGTATGGGGAGGGTGGGTGCTGTGGGAGATGTGAGGAAGGAAAAATTTTGCAATCATTTTCATGGATAGCGATACAATGAATTTATCAGGAAGGAGTATAAAGCTGCCTTGCTACAACGATGACTTGTCTGAGACTAGATAAACATAAACCAGTAGTGGACCCAATCAACATGTTTTCATGATCTTCTCCAGCTCTATCCAGCAGCACACAGAGCAAAGGAAGAGGATGGTTGGAATACTCTAGGGTTGAGGTTTAGCAGGATGTGATCAGAAACAGTAAGAGGAGGGAAGGGATTCTAGAAAAGAGGATAATGTCGAATTCAATTGGTTCAAAGGAAATCAATAAGAAAGGAGATGGGGAAATAAGCAGAGGCTAATCAAGGCAGGGGTGACATCCCAGGAAAAGAACGAGAGGCAAAGAGAATGGACGGCAGGATGAAGACAAAGAATAGATATTCCACACCTCTTGACTTAGACAGAAGGATGGATATGTCATACTGTCTTATAAGAAAACCAAGTTGATTGTGAACTACTTCATGTCAGGTTTTTTTGACCTATCATTTGAAATTGTCCACAAACTCTAGTTGATAGGAAAAATGGAGGACCTCCTTTTTCTGTGATCATCACATCACCCTGCCTAACTCAGGTTTTGGAACAGATCCCAAATTATTCTACTCATAGTCAAAGGAGGAAGGCAGAGCCAAAGGCCAAGTAGCTGAGGTTTCTCCTGCCCCTCCCTTGGGGAAAGAAGAAGAAGAAAAGAAGAGTTTTCATAGACAGAAGTGGCTTATTTTTCCAGCTTTCCAATACTTGCAGAATTACTTTGTGGTTTCTCTCATCAGAGCTTTGTCAAGGGAAAAATGCTTTAATTTTGCCCAATTCCTGGCTCATTCTCATGTTACAATGTTATGCTTCCATCTTCACTGAGTCAGAGAATGTTAAAGCTGAGAAAGACTTTGAAGATCATCTAGTTTACTTCAGTCATTGTACAAAAGAGGAAACTAAGTCTCAGGGAGAAGTAACTCATCCAAGCTCATACGGTGAGTTATTTGAAATTTAGCTGTAGATCCCCAATTATAAGTTCGATGCTCCTTTCACTGCAACATGATGTCTTCCCTCCTTACTCAAAGCTGCTTTCCTCAATTGCTCCATTTCTGAACGATATGGTCATTCTTCTAATATCCCAGTTGAGAAGCTATGGGGCTACAGAATCATAGTGGTAGATTTGGAAGGGACCTCAGAGATCAGCTAATCTGATCCAGATCTATTCGAATAAAAACCCCTATCCAATATGCCTGACAGAAGAGATCATCTATCTTTTCCGTGAAGAGCTAAGTGAGGGCTACTCTACTCCTCTCTGAAATAATCCATTCAACTTTTGGATAGCTCTAATTGTTAGGAAGTTTTTCCTTATATGGAAGTGAAATCAACCCTTCTATGACTTCCATCCATTACTCTTGGATGTACCCTGAAGACCCAAGCATCAGACAGAGCTCCCAGTACTTGAAGATAGCAAAAATACCACCCACATCAAATCTCTTCTTTGGACTAAATTTATCTTAATTCTTCCAACTAATCTTTATATGGTATGAACTTTAGGTCCTTTAATCATCACGATCCTTCTCCTCTGGGCAATCTTTAGCTTATGAGCGTCCTAAATGATAGTGTCTAGAAGTCAGCCCAATACTCTGCATATAGTTGTACCAGAACAGAATATATAGTAGTACAACTATTCCTTCCCTAATACAAGCTGAGATTGCATTTACTTTTTTGGCTGTCATATCACACTATTGACTCATCCTGAACTTACAGTCAACTAAAACCTACAAATCTTTTTCAGATGAACTGCTATCCTAGCCACATCTCCTCAATCTTGAACTTGCAAAGTCTATTTTTGAACACAAGTGTTAAGATTTTAAATCCGCCATCATTGCATTTTATCCTGGGAGATTTGATCCATTGTTCTACTCTGTTAGACATTTTGGGATCCTGACTCTGTCCCTCATGACCCGGCGTCATCTGTAAATGCAAATGGACGTTCCAATTATGCCTTAATTGAAATCACTGATAAAAAGTGGACCAGTAGAGGCATCTTACTAGACACCCTGAGACTCATTCCTCCAATTTGATTCTTCCCTGAATTCTTCTACATGCTGCAACCAATCGGGTTAGCTTTATTCACTTTCTACAGCCTTTGCAAGCATTTATTAGGTGCCCACTCTATGCAAAATATTTATTAAGGGCCTACTATGTACAAGGCACTGTACTAGGTACCGGGGGTACAAAAACAAAAATAACATGATCCCCACCCTCAAAGAATTTATATTTCACTGGAAGAAAACAATAAATATATGGGTACACGTTGGTGAGTTGGCTTCTGTCATCTTGTCTCCTGAAGCCTAAAGCTTCAGAAAACAGATGAGTTCTCCTCTTTCCTACTCTCACCAACTCAGCCTTCCCCCTTACACAGGTGCAGAGAACTGTTCTCCACCAATGAGGAGAAAGTCCCTCCCAAATGGGCTGGGGGACTAGGGTTACAAGAAATAATTTCATTGGAGAGGCAGGGTGGGAGAAGGTCAGGAAATGCCTCTTGTAAGAGGTGGCACTGGACATGAAACTCGAAGGAAGCTAGAGATTTTAAAAGGTGGAAATGAGGAAGGAGTGAATTTCAGACCCTGGCAACATTCTGGGCAAAAACGAGAAAACGGGAAATAAAATTTCAAAAACAGGGAGACACAGAAACTCATGGTGAGTTTCATTCATTCAGCCATCCATTCAACTTTTGTAACCACTTCCTATATACCAGCTATAGTAATGATGTTTTTTTTAGGATGGAATTACTATTATCATCATTATTATTTGGTGGAAGAGAAGGGCCCAATAGCAACTATGGCGTCCAGGAGAAGAAAACCAATCGATATCTCCCTATTCCTAAAATTCTTAGTCCTTCTAAAACCCTTATATTTTTAATAATACCTCATTGAAATAGTATGTTAAAGCATCTAAAATAGTTTCCTCATACATATCCTGTGAGGAGAGTTTTGTGATTCTCGGTTTACAATGTGGGAAACCGAGGTCCAGAGAAATGAGATGATTTGCCGGGGGTTCCATCGGTACTAAAGGTCAGAACCAGGTTTCAAACTCAGGTCTCCCAACACCAGGCAAGTCCAAGGCTCTTCCCACTAAACCTCCCTGCCTTTTGTTGGGGTTCGGAGTCATTTCTTCCACAGAGCAGTTTTCTTGTAAGCTAAGGCATCGCTGTTGCCAAACTGAGCAGCTGGCATTGCTTTCCCATGAAAGACCTCCTTTTAGAGAGCTTATGCCCAGTGATATTTCAGTGACTCCATTCACACAACTCTAGTGAAATCTGCAGTGGATCAGAGACCCTGACTCTCGGGGCTTTATCACTTTATAAATGAAGCATAATTAGTAAGGACTTAACTTCTACCCATTCTGCTAGGCTGTGAGTATTTTTTTCAAACCCGTTCTATAAAATCGGTTTTAAATTATACGCGGTGATCAGGGG
The DNA here is from genome assembly GCF_902635505.1 of Sarcophilus harrisii. NCBI lineage: Eukaryota > Metazoa > Chordata > Mammalia > Dasyuromorphia > Dasyuridae > Sarcophilus > Sarcophilus harrisii. The sequence goes on along the minus strand of NC_045432.1, from coordinate 51,195,682 downwards.
AGTTTGCATAAAAGAGGATCTTGAACTTAAACGGAAAAAAAGAGCAAGCTTTGATTTTCAGAAAGGAAATCTGGCAAGCGACTCGTGCATAATGTGGTCTTGTTTCCTTTGATAGTTTAAAAAATCCCAGGCCAAAAATTACACTTCAGCATTACACTTCTGACTCAATTCAAACATCACAAAGAGAACAAGTGCCTGCTCAGCGGGGCGGGTGTGGAGCACTCTGGGTAGAGCCCAGAGGAGAGCCAGGCCCACCTCCCCATTTCCTGCTGGTTACTTGGAATGCAGTTTCCCTGGGAAACTAGCTCAGCGCAACAGTGGAAACCTTTATAAACGTTTCCCCCAAATCTTCAGTGGCTCCCTATTGCCACTGGAATAAAATACACAATCCTCAGCCTGGCATTTATAGCCTTCCACAGGCGGGTTCCCACCCACCCTTCTATTTTTATTTCATATTATTTCCCTTCTCATGATCTCCATTCTAGTTAAATTGAGCAACCAGCTGTTTTCCACAGACATTCCGGCCCCATTCTCTGTAACTTTGCAAAGATGGCAGGCCTGCTGGAGAATGTGCTCTCTCCCTGGCCGAGCCCTGCAGCATCCCTACTTTCCTTCTGTCAACTCTTAGAGATCAGCTTCTTAAGCTGGGGTTCACAACCCCATAGGGGGTCTCGGAGTATCGGTAAATGTTTGATTTGCCTGCCTATTTTATATACCGAGGGTCATGTAAAAGAGTCTCTGGCAAAAAAAAAAAAAGTTTAACAAAGCCTATCCTAGAGGGCTCTTTCCCTGATCTCCTCCTTTCCTCTTTCTCTCCCATCTAACTTTGGATTTACAGAACTGAGGGAAGTCCTCCTACCTTCAAATAGAAGCCGCTTAAGGGCAAGGGCAGTCTCGTCTCTTCAGCACCTAGGAAAATGCTTTGCACAGAGTGGAAGTGGGACAAGTACGTGTGGATCTGAAATCACACTGGGGAGGAGGACTGCCCCCGGCCTCTTAAATCAACCGTAAAAATTGCATTTAAAGAAAGAAAAATAGGAACTCCCTCCCACTGGTCAAAAACATCATGTCTAGTCTTTGTTGCCTCCCATTAGAGAGTCCTTGGGTTGGAAAGAGCCGTGGATTTGAAGTCCAAAAACCTGGGTTCAATTCCCAGACCTGTGATTTACTACTTGGCCTGGGGAAAGTCAGCTTAAAAACCTCTGTGGTAAAGTCATGTTTCCTCATTTGTCAAATGAGAGATTGGAGGAGATGCCAGTCTTCTCAGTCCTCACATCCTCCCCACCCCCCAGTCAGTCAGTAAATAACATTTTTAAGCCCCGATTATGTGCCAGGCACTGTGCCAAGTATTGGGGACACAAAAAGAGGCAAAAGATAGTCCCTGCCTTCAAGGAGCTTAAAATCTAACCAAATGAATATGAGCAAACAGGATACAAAGGACAGAAAAAAGAAGAAAGGGAAGGAATTAGAATGAAGATGGATTGAGAAATCCCTCCTGTACAAGGTGGGATCTCACTTGGGACTTAAAGGCAGTCGAAGAAGGCGATAGTCAGAGAAGAAGAAGAAAAGTCCAGGTGCGGAAAAAATGCCCAAGCTCAGAGACGGATGGACTTGTTGATGGAATTGCCAAGGGGTCAGAGTCACTGGATTGAAGAGTGTATGTGGCAAGGACTAAAGCAGAAGAAAACTGGAAAGGGAGGACGGAGCTGCCTTATGAAGGGCTCTGAACCCAAACCAGACAATTTTCTATTTGATCCCGGAGGTGCTAGGGAGCCACTTGGCATTTAGGGAGGGGGACACCGACAAGCTCAGATTTGCATTCTGGGAAAATCATTTTGGTGGCTGAATGTAAGATGAGGAGAGACTTAAGGTAGGCTGACAAACCCGCAGGCTATTGTAATAGTTCAGACCCGCACCGAAATGGTGGCAGGGTTGGCAGAGAAGAGAGCACATTTGAGAGATGGCACAAAGGTGAAATTGACAGGCCTTGGCAATAGATTGAATATGGTAGGGTGGGGTGACCGAGAGAAAGAGTGAGGAGTCCAGAATGCCCCCTGAGGAAGTGGGAGGATGGTGCTGCCCGCAACAATAAAAGGGAGGGTGGCTGGGTTTAGGGGAAAGAATAGCACATTTCATTTTGGACACGTTGAGTATAAGATGTCCAAAAAACAGTTGGAGATGTGAGATTGGAGGTCAGCAGTGAGCTTAGAGCAGGTTAGGTAGATGAGAAACTCTTCAGCATAGCTCCAAAGATTCCACCAAGTGAACTAGTATGGAGGAAAAAGAGGCTCCAGGGCAGAATTATAGGATACCTACAATGAGAAGGCATGTTCTGGATGAGGACTGATCAAAGGAGACACAAGTAGTGATCGAAAGGCAGGAAGAGAACCACGATCTGTCTTCTGAAAACCTACAAAGAAGAGAGTGTTGAGGAAAACTGAGGAAGAGAGAGGGCTCAATAACATCAAAGCTGCAGAGAGATCGAGGAGAGTGAGGGTTGAGAAAAAGTTATTGGATTGGGCATTTATGTGGAGAGCAGTTTCAGTGGAGTGATGACATAAGAAGCTGGATTGTAAAGGGTTAAGAAGAGAGTGAGAGGAGAGAAAGAAGAGAAAGGTACCTATTATAGATGGCCTTTTCAAGGAGTTTAGCCACAAAGGGCAGAAGAGATAGAGGATGAGAAGTAGGGGGATGGAAGGATAGGGTGAGGGGTCTGCAATGTGGTGATACTGACTTCCTTGCTCCAATCTCCTTACATCATGTGTATTCTCTGGCTGTCTCCAGTACCTGGCATAGTATCTATCCCTTCTCTTCTTTATCTGCTGGCTTCCTTCAGGGCTCAGCTAAAATCCCTTCTTCTACAAGAAGTCTTTTCCAACCTCTCCATATTAGTGCTTTACTTCTGTTACTTATTCCCTGCTTTTCAGTATGTAGCTCATTTGTACAATTTGCTTGTCATCTCTCCTGTAGACTGTGAGCTCATTGAGGGCAGGGACCATCTGCTGTCTTTCTTTGTATTTCTACCACTTAACATAGTGTCTGGCATATAGCAGGTACTTAATAAATGTTTATTTACTGATTGACTCCTGAGTTTCCTTCCGACTTTGGGGTGAACCTTGAATTTTTCTTGGCCATCCACATCTTGGTTCTACTTTGTTAGCCAGATTGCTTCCTTTAACCTTTAGTCAGGCAAAGAGGGAGTGAGAACAGGACTAGAGAGTGGTGATGGGAGAAAGGGAAAAAGCCTAGAACTGGTGTAATGCAATAGGAGGCTGAGGACAGCATAATGCTCTAGGCATTATGGACAAGAGGAAGACTCAGAAATGAAAGAGGCACATAAGGGAAGATGGTGAGTGCCCAAAGAAACGGTGATTATTTTACAATTTTGCAGCCAGCCCCATTCACCGTGTCAGACTCTGGTCAGACTTTGCCCAGGTGGAGTCTTGGTTCCCTTTGATGGGGGGGTGGGGTGGGAGGAGGTATACAAAATCCATTCATGTTGAGTTTTGCCACAGCATGGTCTGCTCATTAAACAAAGGTTTCGATACCATATGAGGTAGCCTGATGAAGTAAAAATACTCATTAGAAGGAGAACTGGATTTAAATTCTGACAAGTTACTTTATCTTACTAAGGCTCAATTTTCTCATCTAAAAATGGGGATAGTAATTAGCTACTACTGAAAGCATTGTACAATGGACAAAGTATTGCCTTAAGAACAGGGATGCCCGAATTCAAATCCTACCTTTGATACTTATTGTGTGACCATAGGTAAGTTAATTAATTAACCTCTTTGAGCTTGAGATTTTTCACTTGTCAAATGGAAATAATAGTAATAATCAGAAAATAACAATAATAATAACCTACCTCATAGATTTGGGTTTTTGTTTTTGAGACTGGTTTTCCTATCTCATCAAGGCCGGAATGGCAAAATCCTCTATTTTCCCAGTTTGCCACTCCACAGGTAGTCTGGTGCTCACTCCCTACCCCTTTCTGAGTACTCACCACAATGGAAATGGATTTAGTATGGACAATTGAGGAACTTTACCTCTATTGTAGCTCAGCACTCTCAAACTCAAATGGTGCACCAGCCTCAACCTATCCGATAGCAGAGACGATAGGAGGGCATCATCACATCTCTCCCTCCCAAGGCTGTTGTGAGGTTCAATCGCAATCACAGATGTATAGGGCCCTTTAAGTATCAGTTTTTATTACTTGCTTCACAGAGGGTTGTGAGAAAACTGCTTTCTATGCTCCCAAAGATGAGTTATTACTATGGGTGAGGCACTGCAGGAATTCAAAGAAGAATGAGCCTGGACTCAGCTGTCTGGGAGCTTACAGTCTAGTAGGGAGATATGACCAGGACAAAGATGAGTGGAGCATAATGCAAGCCCGGATGAGAGAAGTGCAGAAGAGTTGTGCAAAGGGTTTTGAGAATGCAGAGGAGGACGAGATCACATCCTTTTGGGAGCAATCTGGAAAGGAGGAAGTGGCATCTGAGCAGGACTTAAAGGCTAGGGATGAGTTCAGGTAGTTGGGAGCGAAGCAGACACCTTTATCTTTTGTTAGCTTGAGCTCTTTCTTCCTGAGACTGTTCTCGAATTTCTGATTATTTTGTGGTCGTTTTATTTTCAGCTATTTGTAGAAGCGGCTAGTTCTAACAGCAGTAGCTCCCATTTCTATAGTTTTTAGGTTTCCAAAGGATTTCCTTTAGATAATGAGAGCTTGAACATGGTATGAGCAAAGTTGTCCTTTCTGGTCACCTACGTGGGCTAGCTCAGTACCTGGACCACGCTTTGGGGATAATGGCAAAGGCCCAACTGCTTCCCAAGAAGCAAGGAACGTTGCTTTGGGAGTGACAAAACCACTCCTTTACTGGCCATTGAGCAGGAAGAGCTGATGACTCAATGGGACTTTAATAAGGGAATGACTCTGCCCCCTGGCTATCTTCTTCCTGGCATTTTCCATGTGGCTTCTCTGTGGGGGGTGGGGATAGGAGCCACTCTTCACCTCCTCCTCCCAACTTCCAGCAGAAAGGTCAAAGTATGGAGCACACAGCCAGGCCATTAAGTAGTGTGGCCTGGCCAGGGGAGCCCGAGCACAAATTGGGGTTTTTTTCTTCCGTGTTTGTTTTTCTTTGTCTGATTCCTGGGTGATCTGGGTGGTCTGAAGGCCACTTTCTGAGTGTGGGAGCATCAGTGCGCCTGAGTTCTTTGGTTGGGCCGACCAGCAGCTTGGATAAGGAACTGCTCCATTGGGCTTAAAGCAGATGGGATAAGCCCACACACTGGCCCAGCTTGCCAAAGACCTCTATCAGGAAGGGGATAGGGCAGAGCCAAGGCCAAATGTAAAAAGTAAAAATTATTCAGCAGTTCTACAAAATGCCTTCTGTTTAGAGAAGGCTTAAGGATCAACTTACAAGGAGAGTACAAAACATGTTATTACTGTCCCTTACTTATGGCTTTCAGCGTGTACTTCTGACAGCTCTTGTTTAGCAGTGTGTGTGTGTGTGTGTGTGTGTGTGTGTGTGTATGCAATAAATACCTGTCCCATAATTGATTTGTATGATACATTCAGTACCTTGCAACTCTTTCCCTTCTACCCTGCTTTGGGGAGACCTTAGTTATAAGCCAAACTGTAAATTTATGAAACCATTTCTAGGGTGCTGGAATAAAGGAGTATAACAAGCAGAAGCATGTGAGAAAAGGGAGCCTAGTCTCTCTTTTTAGAGGCCAGGCTCCCCCTAGGATCCCCCCTCCCAGCTCAGACTGTAAGTATGGGGACAGAGTAGAGAAGTCCTGTAATAAAAAGGGGAGGGCAGAAAACCTCAGTTCTTTGGCCCAGAAGCAGTCAGTATTATTAGAGAATCACAATAATACTCATAAGGGATGTATTTGGGGTATTCTTATCCTCATTTTGAAGTTTAGGAAACTGAGTCCCAGAGGGTAAGAGACTTATCTAGGTACATATACAGTAAGTATCAGAAGCAGTTAGGTGAGTCTTTTGGAGTCAGGAAGACCCGACTTTTTTTTTTATTAGTCAGCACTATATTTTTAGAGGATTTAAAAATTATCACACTTAAAATCATCAACCTGTCTTTTCTCAGAATTCCCAAATAATATTGCTATATATTTTGAGAAACAAGAAAGGTTCGAAACCTTAAATAATCCCAATTTTTAATCAAGTCTGTTCAGATAATTTTTATGGCCCCTAAAAAGGTTTTTGCCTATTACCACATAATGGTAAGAAACAAGCTCATGTAATTGCTTTTAATATGTGAAAACCAATTTGTCCAGGGAAACTAGAATGTTTGACGTCATCAATTAAAGCACTCAGAAGAAATACAGAAAACACAGGAAATGGAAAAGAAAATGTCCCTATCTGTCCTCTTTCGCTGGCTCTCTGTTTCTCCCTCCCTTTCTCTACTCCTCTCCCTCCTTTATGTCTCTCTGTCTGTCTCTGTCTCTCTCTGACCAGCCCCAATGAGTTTTTAGCCCATAGAGGGAAGCAGTCGGAGAGATCGAATACCAGATACAGGTTAGCTCTGGCCGCATCTCTGGTCTAACTCCACAACACAGATTAAGCTCCTGCAATATGATACACACCACCTAGTGCCTCCTTTTTCATCTTACTTTCCATCTGCCCAGTTCAACCTTAACTCTATCCTACTGATGCTAGTTCCATTTTATTTGGAGCATGATAGAATCAAGTGGGGTCCTAGTTTACACAACAGTGCCAGGAACCTGGAGATAAAACACCAGAGATGAAACACAGGGCTGTCTCGCAGGCCTTTGAGGAAAAGTGTTTCCTCCTCACAGAGGACATCTCTCACTTTCAAGAATGGAAGTTGAAAAAGGTCAATGAAATAAGTCAAGAAAGTGGGTCTGTCACTATAACCAACAAGCTCAAACAGAAGAAAATGGTCATGGAAATAAGATGGAGTGAGGAAAGAATCATACTTCTAGAATCACCGAGTATCAACTTGATATTGGGTGGAGAGGCAAAGGCAGTAGTACAGTAGAGAGAAGAGTGCTGGATGTGGAGTGAAAAGACCTGGTTCTTATTATTTATGTGATCATGGGCAACTCACTTAAATTCTCTGAGTCTCAGTTTGCTCTTCTCTAAAATGAGGATAATAATAATAATACCTATAGCACATATTTCACAGGGTTGTCATGATACGAAAATGAAATAACACACGATTGCCAAGGCAACTGGGGTTAAGTGACTTGCCTGGGGTCATACAGCTAGGAAGGATTAAGTGTCTGAGTCCACATTTGAACTCAGGTCCTCCTGACTTCAGGGCTGGTGCTCTATCCACTGTAACTTCTAGCTGCCCCACACACAAGTGTGATCTTTAAAGCATAATATGTGAATGTTAGTTATACTTAATAATAGAACTGCTAACCTAGAAAATGAGCTGGGACTCACTTCAGTTTTGGTGAAATGTTCTCTCAATGGCCTTATCCTACAATCTTTACCATCCAGTTAATCTAGAATTCTCTCAGACCTTTTTGGCTTTTCTGGAATAAGGAGATAAAAAGAATGAGAGAGCAAGAGCAGTGAGGCAGAGAAGACCAAAAGGCCAGCAAAGCTCCATCTGTTGCCTTTCTTTGCTTCCCTAGTAAAGAAACCCAATTCCCCTTCAATTGTAGCCTAGCTTTCTGCATGTCTGTAAGAAAGCCTAAACTCTTACTAGAAACAAAAAACCACCCAGAAGTTCCCTCTCAGATCTTGTTAATTTGACCATCTTTTAGGGCAGCAACTTACTGCTGCAAGAAAGAGGCAAGGGTTCTCTCTGAAGTAGAAATACATTTAAGAGAATTCTTAGCCAAACCACATAAGATATTTTAAAAGTCTATTTCCATGATCTTCTAATGCTATGACCCAAACAGTGAAAACATTGCCCGAGGATCAGATTTTACCTACTAATTTGGCCTTGTATTCTTTTCATGTAATTACCCATAGTCTCTCAATAGACAAAAGGGTCAACATCAGAGCAGTAACTATAGTGGAGCAAATGGGGCTTTGTCCCAGGAAAGCAACTTCCAACCCTTTGTATTTTTGTTGCAAAGAAATGACTGAGGTTAATACCTACTCAGCAAGAGTGAAATGAGCAGAACCAGGAGATCATTATATACTTCAACAATAATACTATATGATGATCAATTCTGATGGACGTGGCCCTCTTCAACAATGAGATGAACCAAATCAGTTCCATTTGTTCAATAATGAATAGAACCAATTACACCTAGTGAAAGAACTCTGGGAAATGAGTATGAACCATAACATAGCATTTCCACTCCTGTTTTTGTCCGCCTGCATTTTTGATTTCCTTCTCAGGTTATTTTTACCTTATTTCTAAGTCTGATTGTTCTTGTGCAGCAAAATAACTGTATAGAGATGTATACATATATTGTGTTTAACACATACTTTAACATATTTAACATGTATTGGTCTACCTGCCATCTGGGGGAGTGGGTGGGAGGAAGGAGGGGAAAAGTTGGAACAGAAGGTTTTGCAAGGGTCAATGATGAAAAATTACCCACGCATATGTCTTGTAAATAAAAAGCTATAACAAAAAATACCTACTTGACAAGAATAATTAGTACCACAGTTGCAATTTAGGGGAGATTCTCTATGATCTGTCCCACTTGCTCTTTCCCCCTTGATATGGTCACTCCAGGATCATTTTCCTCCATCAATTGAAGTGCCTTGAAATTTGTTAGCTACAAGTCTGTTTAATTTAGTGGACTTCAACTTGTCCTATCCTTAACCATCCGGCTTGCTACCTTGAATTTTGTACCTTGACCCATTTCTATGAGTTTCACTATCTGTACCAGGAAGCTATCAATTCAATCTGAATATTACTCGATAATATCACCTGATAACTTAATGATGTGCATGGAAGTTTTCCACACTGACAGCAGACAAGGAAGGTGACTGAGCTCCACTCATTAGGTACCTTTGACTGAATGCTGCCAGTGTCTTCTATATCAAGTGGAAGCCAACCTACACTCAGACCAGAAGTATCCGTGGCAGGGGAGGGGAGAGAAGAGGAGCACAAAATATAGGAGCAGGAAACAATCCAGCCTTGATACCCTAAGAGCCTGAAAGTCTGTAGCAATTTGAGTAGAGACATTCAAGAGAGCATCAAAGTGTTTTAGGGTAGAGGAAGTGAGTGTCAGAATTTTCTAGTAATTTTATCTGATATTCTCCAAAGGACCCCCTAAGAATGCAATTCTCTGAACCCAGGTGATCCAAAAGATACCAGAAACCTACTGCTTCTGTGGGCACAGTGGAGGTAGAAATCAGTGGCAAGACCCCAAGTAATTGAGATTAGGACTAAACAGGACCAAACCATTCTATCCAGGAATCAGAGCCTAACCTTAGCACAAAGTTCCAAATCGGGAACTGAGGCTAAAGGAAACAATGAATATTATGCAGAAATATCATATTTATTTAATTATTTTTGAAGAGGCAATTGAGGTTAAGTGACTTGCCCAGGTCACATGAGAAATATTATAGAACAAAGGAAACCCAAGAAACATACCCAGAAGAAATCAAATCAAATCGATAAGCATTTAGTAAGCACCTACCGAGAGCAAAGCATTGTGCTGATGTTGGGAATACCAAAAAAAGGGCAAAAAAATAGGTCCTGCTTTCAAGGAGTTCACAGTCTAATGGAAAAGGAAAAGAGAGTAGGGCAATTATAAGTAGAGACTTGGAGGAAAAAATGGCTTGGCCAAAGGATTAAAAAATAACTGGAAAAAATGAAACAAGAGATAAAAATGAAATCATATATGAAATAAAAGCTGTAGAAGAAAAAATAATTGAAAGAAGAATAAATAGCTTAGAATCAAAAGCGAAAAACCTTCACCAGGTGAACAAACTCTTTGAAAATTAGAATAGAGCCAACAGTACTCTATGACTCCATAAAACAAGAAATGTCAAAACTAAATCAAAACCAACTGATCTTAAAAAAAAAGGTCAAGGAGAGATAATTTAAGAATTAGATTCCTTGAAAACCATGAAAAAAAGCAAAAGACTTGGATCCCATGTTTCAAGAAATCATCAAAGAAAACTGCTCAGATTTAACACAATCACAGGACAAAGTATAAAAAGAAAAAATGATAACTTCCTAAAAGAAATCCTAAAATGGAAACTTCCAGGAAAATCATAGCCAAAATACAAAGTTTCCAGATGAAAGGAAATAAACATTCAGAAAGAATGGATTCAAGTAACAAGGAATCACAATCAAGATCACATATGACTCGGCAGCCATTACTATAAAAAAGAGAAATATAATACTTGAACTATGTAAAAGATAAAGTCTCATAATCAATAATTAATAATAATATAACATGCAAGCATGATTATAATATTTGGGGGGGATTGATCTTTAATGGTAGAAGATTTTCAAACAGTGTCCATGAAAAGATTATTGCTACCTAGAAACTTTGAAATGAAAACACAACTGTCGAGAGAAAACTAGAAAGGTAAATCCATTTGAGCAATTCAAAGTGTTAATAAAATGATGAATTGCTTACTAAATGGGGGAGGAGGGACAAGTGTCTCTTTAGAATCCTAACTCCTTCAAATGACAAAGGAGTTGAATAAGGGAAAAAAAGGTCCACTGGTAGTTTTATTGATTTGATGGTCTTAAGAGAGGAAAGAAAATGAAGGAGAAATGGAATATGCTAATAAAAATGAGGAAGAAGTTGGTGAAAATTATTTTTACTCATAATTGGGGCATATGAAAGAAGGCACAAATATAAAGGAAGAAGTAGGGGAAGGCATTATCACATGAACCTCACTCTAATCTGAATCAGACAAAGGAAGGCTGAACAGATACACACATGCACACTTACACACAAATATACAAAGAGTTTGATGTAAAAAGACATTAAGTTCAAGAGAGAAATAGGCATGGACAGGGTGAAAGAGGAGAGGAAGATGTGAGCTTAAGAAGGAGGAGGTATTATGGAAGGGAAAGCAAATAAATAAACTTCAATTTCAGGATGTGGGTGGTAAAGATGAGGGTATTAAAAGGAAAAGAAGAAAGGGTAAAACTAGAGATTGAGGTCTGTTCAAGAGGAAGAAAGGCAGTACAGTGATATGAAAGCAAGCCATTTCAGTGGTGTAGTACTAATTAATGTTGATCACAACCATACCCTTTTCCTATCTTCTTTGTAAAGAAAAGAGAAGGAGGCAAGGAAAGGGGAAAATATAAGGGGATATGATATAGGGAAATACACGCCTAACAATTATAACCGTGAATATGAATGGGATGAAATCACCAATAAAATGAAAATGTCTAGCAGAATGGATTAGAAGCAGGACCCAACAAAATAGGGATTAAAAGAAACCTGAAATGTCCAGATTTACATGTTGTTAGAATGAGGAATTGGAGCAGAATTTATTATGCTTTAGGTGAACTCTAAACTTCAGAGGTAGCAAACATGACTCAAGGAAATATAACAGTAAAAACAGTCATGATTTAAAGTGATAAACTGGGAAACTATATGGCGCTTAAAGGTATCATAGACAATGAAATGTATAATATCCAAGTGTTTAAAGAAAAAGTTAATTGAATTACAGGGAGAAATAGAAAGCTGTAATAGTTGGGAACCTCAATATGTCCCTTTCAGACTTAGACATATTTAACAAAAAGATAAACAACAACAAAAAAATTAAGGCTTTAAATAGAATATAAGAAAAATCAGATATGGTAGATCTCCAGTAACGGCTGAATGGGAATAAGAAAGAATAAAAATATTTCTCACCTATGCAAGAACATAAAAACCCATAAACAAATATAGAGAAGCAGAAAAATTAAGCATTTTACTTATAAACCGCAACCCAATAAAATGGTAATCAATAAAGTGCATCTAAAGAAAGGATGCAAAGTTAAATGGAAATTAAATTCAATTAACTGAACCTGAAAGATTTAGTGAGTCAGACAGAGAACAAATAACAAATTTCAACAGGTAATTTCATTAAAGAAAATTACTTTAATGATACAACATAATAAGGCTTTTGGGATGCAGCCAAAGGAGTACTTAGGGAAACATTTATATCTCTAAATACTTTCATCATCAAAAAAGAGGGAAAAAACAGATAAATAAATTGGGCATGCAATTAAAAAACCTAAAAAAGCAACTGATTAAAAAACCCAACTACATAGCAATACAGCAATGCTGGAAAACAAAAACAAAAAATTAAACATTGAAACAAAAAGATCCCACTTTGAATGGACAAATCTAGAAGCTGGTTGTTGAGGGGAAAACACTAGTAATATAATATTAGCTAATTTTATCTTTAAAGCGAGGAAAACAAAAATGACTCATATCAAAAATGAAAAAGGAACATTAATGCAAATGAAGAGAAAGTAAAATAAATTATTAGTGATTAATTTGCTAAATTACATATCAGAAAAACTGATAACCTAAATGAAACGGATGAATATTTATAAAAATATAAAATACCCAGGTTAACAGAACAAGGAAGAGAATATTAATAACCCAGCATTAGATGAAGAAATGTAACAATCCATAAATGATTTCTTTAAGAGAAAGAACCCCAAACTGGATGGATTTACAAGTGAATCTTATCCAACATTCAAAGAACAATTAATCTTATTGTTACAGAAACTGTTTGCAAAAAAAAGAAGACAAGAAAAAAGAAGGGATCCTCCCAAATTCCTTCCACGATACAAGTTTGATTTTGATACCTAAATCAGGGAGAGACAAAACAGAGGAAGAAAACCATAGCCAATGATTCTAATGAATATTGACCCCGAAGTCCTGCATAAAATACTAGCAAAGAGGCCATAGCAATATGCTAAAAAAAATTACATACTATGACCAAGTTGAATCTTTTTGTAGGAATACAGGATTGGCTCAGCATTAGAAAACTTATAAAAATAATAGATCACATAAATAACAAAATCAATAAAAATAACAAAGAATTAATAGATGTACAAAAATGTTTTTGACAGAATAACACTCATTCCTGTTTTTTTCTTTAAAAAAACACTAAAAAACATAGGAATAAATGGACTTCTTAATATGGCAAATATTATCTAACTAAAACCTAGGGCTAATATATGTAACAGGGAAATGTTAAAGATCTTTCAAAGGAGAATAAGGATAAAGCAAGAATGTTCATTATCACCACTATTATTTGATACAATGCTGAAAATGGTAGCTATAGCAATAAAAATAGAAAAAGAATTTGAGGGAGTAAGCATGAACAACAAAGAAAAGAAACCATCATTCTTTACAAATAATGTGGTTTATTTAGAGAACCCTACAGATTCAGGCAAAAATTAATTGAAATTTAAACAAGTAGCAGGATATAAAATAAACTCACATAAATCATCAGTTTTTCTATATTTTAACAGCAAAATCCAGCTCATAGAGCTGGAAAGAGAAATTCCATTCAAACTAACTACAGAGTATATATAATATTCAGGATTCTAATATTTAGGATTCTACCTATCAGGACTGAAGCCTATCCAGTAAGACTGAAATTATATGAATATAGTTAGAAAACATTCTATATAGAAGACATGTAAATAACTAGAGAGATAGCAATTGCTCACAGAAGAATTGTGTTAATATTATAAAATTAACAATATTACCTAAATTAATTTACATATCTAGTGCTATACTGATCAAATAACCAAAGGGTTATTTTATAGAAGTAGAAAAAATGATGATAAAATTCATCTGAAGGAAGCAAAGGCCAAGAATCTCAAAGGAAATAATGAAACAGAATGATAAGGAAAGGGATTTAGCAGTACTAGATTTCAAATTATACCACAAAGTAGTAATCATTAAAACTATTTTAATACTAATTAATAAACAGAAAAGTTTATCTCCAACTTCTAATTTTAGCGCCCTTCCTCTGCTATTTATCTAATTTGCTGTGTATTCGTTTCCCTGTTGTCTCCCTGATTAGATTGTAAGCTCCCTTAGAACAGAGAGTGTCTTTTTCTTTTCTTTTTTTTCTTTTTTTTTTTTTTTTTTGTATTCCCAGTACTTAACACAGTTCTTGGCACATAGTAGTCACTAAAATGTTTATTGATTGCTCGATCGATCAAACAGACTAAGTACAGAATCAAACAAACATAATAGCTCAGTATTTGATAAACTCCAAGAAAACAACTTCCTGGATAAGAACTGATCATTCAACAAAAACTACTGAGAAAACTTTAAAACCGTCTGCAAGAAAACAGGGCTAGTCCAACATTTTACCCCAGATCCCAAAATGAACTCCATTCAGAAACAGGACCCAGCTATAAAAGGTTACCAAAAGGGTAACAAAACGTGTTCTTAAACAAACGAGGGGATAGAAAGGATCCCAGGAAATAAGAGGAAAAAAATTTGATTAAATAAAATTGAAAAGCTTTTACATAAATATTTGATATGGTTAGATTTATAATATAACTGAAGGAAAAATATCTTTGCAAGAAGTTCTCTGATATATGTCTGATATTCAAACAACATTAGAAACTGATTAAAAGATATACGGACAAAGAGCCATTCCCAAATAGATAAATGGTCAAAGGATATCAACAGACAGTTCTTAGGAAAGAAGTCCAAGCTACCAAACTTCCATGTAGAAGATGCTCTAAACCTGAATAATTAGAAAGATGTAAATTAAAACTACTTTGAAGGTCCATCTCAAACTCATCAAACAGGCAAAAATGACCTAACAAAAATCACAATCATTGTGACAAGAGCACCAGTGTTGGCAGAATTCTGATTGGTCTCCATGTTTGGAAAGAATTTGGAACCATACCCCAAAAGTTACTAAACTGCATATGCTCTGACACAGCAATACTACTGATAGGAATAGAATAACCTAAGGTGTTTTTAAGGTGTGCAAAACACTTTACAATATCTTATCTCAAAAAGATAAAAGAACGAGGGAGAAGAATCACATTTAAATGTATTTATAGGAACACCATGCTGTAACAAAAACTAAGGGAGTATCCATAAAATTGAGAAGTGGATGAATACATTATGACATGAGCATAATGAAATGTTATCGTCCAATAAGAAGCCATAAGAAATGAGAAAAGCCATTGCTTTTGTCAAGCAGAGAAAATGTATACAAAGTGAAACACAGTGAAGAGAGCAGAAACGGGAGAACAATTTTTATGACTACAACACCGCAAAGAAAAACAATTTGGAAAGACTTAATAACGAAGACCAATGCAATGACTAGTCAAGGTGACCAGTGATGCATGCTACCCACATACTGACAGATAATGGCCTAGAGGTGCAGAATAAGATACACATTTTCAGACACGGCCAATGTGTAGACTTCTGTCTCATTATACTTCTTTATTACAAAGAAAGGCTTTTTTTAATTTGGGGGGGAATATGGAGAGAAGCGAAGAGATGAATGACACCAAAGAAAGAAGCAAAAAAAGGCAGTGCTGTCATGGAACTATTTTAAAAATTCACAGGAGAACAGAAGAGTAAAGAAGGAAGTTCAGAGGGAGACAGACAAGAAGGACAGTTTTGAAATTAATGCATTAAATTTATTACATATAATATTTAAAAACATCGTACATAATAGAGATTTGTACTTTCCTATATAATCCTATTTTTCTGTTATTATTGGCATCACATACAGAAATGTTTATGCTTGCCGGTATTTGTCAGTTCAGAATAACAAAAAATATTTTTTTTAAGAAAGAAAATGGAACTCCATCCCACCCCCCCACCCTAACCCTACTTCCCCCCATTGATTCAAATCCCTGGATCAAGAGACTCTTAACTCAAAAGAAGCATTTTAACTGTTCCAAATCGCCAGCCATTAAGAAATTCATAGAAGCCAATAAGCTGTTCAGGTTCGAACACAGTACAGAAAACCCCATTCATTTCCTCTCTATTCATTGGGAATTTGTGATCATTCAGATGGGGCTGGGCTGAAATTTGCCTTTTGCCCTATGAAAAAGCATTTGTTAAGAAAATGAATAGAAGAAGCAAGATGGTAAGGCTTACTTGGGAAAACCCACTGTTTTCAAGTACTTAAAAATCCCCTTTAAGTGGCGCCCCATTTGCATAACAACAAGCAAATTATAAATTATTCTTAGCTATGTGTTTAAAGCTGTTGGCAGTGCTATATTACCTTATGCTGCTGTGTGTTTTTCAAACTGAAAAAACTGCATTTCTTAAACATACATCTTTCTATATGTGTAAATACACACATACATACATACATACACACATAATATACATCAGATTTATACTAGTTCACACTAGTCCTTTTATTAACAATAGCTCCTATTTCTATTATATTTGGTTCTTCTTCTTCTTCCCCACAACCCTATGAGTCAGGCAGGGAAGGTGTCATTATCTCTGTTTTACAGGTAAGAAAACCTAAGTTCAGAAAGCTTAAATAATTTTTCCCAGATCATAAAGCTGGAAGCACAATGGGAATTGAAACCCGGATTCCTGAGTCAAAGTCCAGTATTCTTTCCATTAAAACTCATGACGATCTTCTCCCTCCTCTCTGCCCTCCCCCACTATTTTGATTCAATGTATTAGTATTATTGTATTAGTAGTATTTCAAGTAGTATTTCACAATATTCCAGGGTGTTAAGAGAAAAGACAGGCATATTGATTCATTGCTTGTAGAGATGCGAGTTAGTCCAACCATTTTGGAAAGCAGTTTGGAAATATGCTAAGAAAGTGACTAAAATGTCCATACTCCTTTGATACAGAAATCCCGTTACTAGGCATATATCCCAAGGTTAAGGGTTAAGGACAAAAAGACAGAGCCCATATACACAAAAATATTTCTGGCAGAACTTTTTTTCTTTTGGTAACAGCAAAGAACTGGAAACAAAGTAGATGCTCACAATCGGGGAATGGCTAAACAAATTGTGGTATGCGATTAGAAGATAATACAATTACAATATTACAATTAAGAGAAGTAAGGGATACAAATAAACTCACACAAAGTGAAGTAAGCAGAACCTGGAAATACCATACATGACTACAAACATGTCAACAGAAAGAACAAAACAATGAAACTGAATGCTGTGAAATTATAATGGTCAAGTTTGACCTTGATGAAGAGATACAAAAAAGTACTTTCTCCCCGTCCTCCCGCCTCCTGCTTCTGTGCAGATATAGAGGACTATGGGTATAGAATACTACATATAGGAGACTTTTCTGACACGGTGGTTATCTTTTCTAAACTATTTTTTCTTCTTTATTTTAAGGGGTGGCTGTCAGAAACTAATCAGAAGGAAATACAATGGAAAATGTAGGCAATATAAAAATAAAAGCTATTTATAAAATATATGTAAAAGTATTCTTGGGGTATATCCAGTGAGAATATTCATAAAAAACATAAATTGTACTATTTGAAGATGAGGACTTTTTATTAGATACTTAAAATCTTAAAGTTGCTGTTCTCACACTTTTTAGATTTACCTTGAGTCTTCATTTTTCTCGTATAAGGGACTTCGCTTCCACTGATATCCTCCTTGGACACCTCAATGTGGCATGGAGATGGTCCTGGATTCTTAAAAACCAAATCATCACATTGCAAACTCTTCCAGGTGCTACCAAATTATAAAGGCTTTGGATTTTATCATAGGGATAGATAACTTTTGTCTGAGACTCAGGTTAATTTCGAAGAGCTCTCAACCTCCAGATTTGGCCTCCAGTGGTTAAATTTTGGGGTCACAATTCTTGAAGATATCTGCCAAATAATAGAAGGCTTAGGATCTATATCAGTAGAAGGAACAGCCACAGTGATGAAGTCACAGTCCTTGAAGTAAATATTAAAGTACTTATCTAGGCCACTCTGATCCATCAATCTAGGTAAGCTCTTGCCTGTGATGAAGGTATCTTTTGTGCTTTTCCAGTTCCATATATGACAGAATACTCTCCTGGTAACTAGGTCTAGAATGCGAGCTAACAGCCATGCTATAGACTAACTGACTCCATTGGGCAGAGTTTTACTACATGGAATTGTTCTGCTGCTTTTTGGTGGGAAATTATGATATGACCCATTGTTTAGGTAAATCTGTATTTTAAGGAGTTCTGAATTATAAAAAGGTTCTGCTAAGTTTAAGAAATGACTCCAAATAGCCCAATTCCTTTTTTTAGGAAGTAATTTATTACTCTGTGTTTGGGACTTTCAGGCTTTTATGTGATTATCCAATGGATACAGTTATTTATTTATTTATCCAATCAAAAATATTTATTGAGCATCTACTAGGAGCTGGGTTATGCTATCCCCAGAGAACAACCACTTTTCGGACTGAAAACGACCGAATTCATGTTAGTTTGTCCTTCTTGGTTCAAATTACTTCAGGTAATGCTAGCGAAAATGATCAGGGATTGTAGTTTTGCTGTTTTTTTAAAATAAGGTCAACTTATTCACTTAGAGGAAACATGAGACAAGTTATTGATTTAGTCACATTATTATTCAGTTGGACTTTCCAGCCTGCAGAATGGAGTCAACAATAGCTTATACTGGAATTATGAGTACTACCTGCACCTTAGAGCACTTTAAGTCTTGGAAAAAAGGGTACAGGGGTAGACAGATAAATACTAGAAGAGTGGAAGGAAGGAGAGGGAAAGAGAGAATACATACAGATGAGAATACTGGGATCATGATGCTCACATTATGATACTGATCTACATCTGCTGTTGCAGCTTCACTCTCCACAATATCATTCAAGGTAGAAAAACAAGTAGGTCAACATGGCAACTTCTGCCATTCCTCCCTCCTCCCCACCAGATGTTCCCTTGTTCTTCCTGACAATTACACTACCGATAGCCACTTCTTTTCCTCTCCTCTTCCCAATTCTCTACAATCTGTCTTATGACCTCATCATTTAAATGATTTTGGGCTCTATCTAAAGTTAGTGATGTGCTCCTAATGGCCAAATCTGATGGTCTTTTCTCAGTCATCATCACTTGGACACTGTCCATCGCCTTCTTCTCCAGGATACTCTCTTCTCTCTAGGTTTTTGTGACACTGCTCTGCTGTGTTCCTTCTCCTGTCCATCTGACTATTCCTTTTCTATCTCTTTTGCTAGACTTTCATTCAGATCATATTCACTCTCCATGGGTGTCCCATAGGCTGTGTTCTTAGTCCTTTTCTCTTCTCCCTCTATACTATTTCACTTGGTGATCTCATCAGTTTCCTTGTATTCCATTATCATTTTTCTGATAATAATTCACAGATCTATGTGTCCAGTCTCTCCTGACCTCTAGCCTCTCATCTTCGGCTGTCTATTAGACATCCTGAATTGGCTGTTCCATAGATATTTTACAATTCAATATGACCAACACCCTCACCTCCTGCAAAAAGCCTTTCCTAATCCCACTTAATGTTAGTGCCTCCCCTCTTTAATTCTCTACAATTTGTCCTGTAAATATCTTGTTTGTATACCATTGTTTACATGTTGTCTCTCCTGCTACATTTTCAGTTTTATCTGACTTGATTACATAAGAAAGTCCTCTGTCTTTTTACATGTGGTTGTTAGATTTTGGTTCATCTTACAAGTCAATTAACCAATGGAGGATTTTCTTCATATTATAGCATCGGAACACCAAAGAGTAATGAAAAAAAATTCTCGATGGCTATGTTATAAACAACTTGCAGGTTGCAGAAATAGGCCGGTCATTTACTGTTCCCAAAAGTTAAAAAGGATTAGGAGAGGACAATCCTCTCTCCCACCCACAATACATTGAGTATACTGGTCATGGAGGATTTATGAAAGGTTTTTTTTTAAGCTTTTGGTTTTCTTGAGAGTTTGGTGGTAAATGATGAATATTGTAGAAAGAATGTTTTTATGGTTCTGTGATTTCCCTAAAGTGTGTACTCTCTCCAACAGTGCAGATTACACCTATGTCTTCTCATTCTATGTGACTCTTATTCAGGTCCTATAATTCCACCAGGTTGGCATCGACTCATCTTTTCTCAGAGTCTCTTAAGATTGTGGGGATACCAAAAGAGCCCTGGGCTGTACCATTGTATATTCCTTGCTCTTGTTAATGTCTGTCTCATCTTTTTCCACTCATATATCTTTCTGGGGCATACCAGCTCATTGGTAATATGCTGCAGCTCACTTGTACCCACCATTTACCTTTCCATTGTCCTTTGAGTAACCAACAGTTTTAATTCCCTACAAGCTGTGGTGTCTGTGACTTCTATCCATATAGCATCAGCGAAGAATGTTGATGTTAAAAAGAGGGTTTTGTTCCAGAGAGCAGCTCTGGGTCATTAAAAGCACTGCACAAGTTCCCAAAAGCAATTCAGCCTACTCTCCTCCTCCTATTCAATTTTGGGTCCAGCTCGTTCTGCATTTGTTACGTCCTAAAGGAGTAGCTCTCTGAGCTGTCCATTCAACTGTACGACAGAGTTTGGACTAAGGACATTCTTCTTACTTAATTTTTCCTCTGTGAATCAATAGGACAGATTCTTGGGAATGATTATGGATCGAACTGAAGAGGCTCTGAAATGTTCTAGGGGGTGATTCAATAAACCCAACATCTACATACAGGTGCACTTTGAGTACCTCATCATCTTTAGGGAAGCCCTCTTCCATTTGTACTCCACACTAGAGATCTTTTGTAAGAGCGGCAAACACCTTGAGGAAGCACATGTCTCTGTGTTAGGCCTTAATAATCAAAAGGTTAAACAAAATGATCTCTGTTCCTAAACTTTTCAAGGAATCATGTATAATTTGAACAGACTCAGGAGAGACACTTGATTGGAAGATGACATTTAAGAAAGCATTTTGTTCTACCAAATCAAATACTTTTGATAGCTGTATCCTCTGCAGTTTTTAGCCATTTGTGGTAAAGATGTGGTCTGCTAAAGAATATAGCTAGTTTCTTTCTCATATGTTCATTAAGAATGACCTCGATGTATGCTCACATTATTCTTATAAAGATACCATAGCTATCATAAACAGCCAAGTTGGTAGCTGTTGATGTTTTGTTCGTGGCCTCCTTTGGGGCAAGAGTGACCTAACTGGCCTCTTCCGGAGTAAGGTTTGTGAAAAACAAGCATCGGCTATTTTCCCCTGCCTCCTATATAGGGAGCACTAATCTCTCGAGGAACTCATGGTGATGTAATCTCTAGTTTGGACTTGTGCATAGTTGGTCAATCCAGCTGTTCTTTCCATTTTTATTTTACTACCTTGTCATGACCGGAAAAAGAAGTGAGTAAATCGGGAGTTGGATAAGAATCCAAAATGGTGGTTCCACTGTTGTTGCTAGGCATGAGTTTGTAACAGGAACCTTGATGGATCTTTTCTATTTGTTTTATCTCCTAGAATTTCTTCCTTAGATATAAAAAGGCCTCTGGTATTTTCCTTTTTATCCTGTGCTCTTCTAGTAGAAAGGAATCTCCATATCACATTGGAACAGTGGAGTAGGATCTTGTGGGAACTTATTAAAAATTGAAGAGATGATAAGAAATAGAACATTGATGACAAATTATTATGATGATGATCAAGCTAAGTCAGTTAGTGAAACATTTACTAACCTCCTACTATGTGTCCTAAGGGCTGGGTGTACAACAGAAATCCAAAGATAGCCCCTACCTTCAATGCTAAGTGAGACAGAACATAGTCCTAGAAATGTCAGACCTGAAGGGGTCCTGTGAGACAC
The DNA here is from genome assembly GCF_902635505.1 of Sarcophilus harrisii. Taxonomy (NCBI): domain Eukaryota; kingdom Metazoa; phylum Chordata; class Mammalia; order Dasyuromorphia; family Dasyuridae; genus Sarcophilus; species Sarcophilus harrisii. The sequence goes on along the minus strand of NC_045432.1, from coordinate 51,174,019 downwards.
CTAGCCCAATTCCTGCACTTTACAGAGGAGAAAACTGAGGTTCAGAGCTAGTAAGCAGTGGAGCTGGGATTAAAACCTGGATTTTCTGACTCAAAAGCCAGTATTTTTCTACTCTACCACAGTGCCTCAAAGTAAAGATCCACCTGGGGATGTTATGAAGATAGAAAAAAACTGACCACAAAAATTTGAGAAGTGATCTCAATTTAGTGATTTTAAGTTCAAAGCCGAGTTAGAGTTGTTTCTCTCTATTTAATAAGACGAGCTAGGTGAATGTGAAGGGGAAGGGATGATGCTGACAACTACAATCTAATGCCTTCTCTCATAGCCAATAGTCAGACCGTGCCAGTCTGAGACTGGGCAGCCACATATGCTGGTATAATATTCACAACGAGAGAGTCTCTCAGGGAACAAAAAAGCTTACTGTAAATGAAGACTGGTTAGGATAATAAGAAAATTAATCTCTTCTCTTGCAAACAGACACATGTGGTTCTATCTTTTGTCCTTTTGATCATCAAAGCACAACTCCCACAGTGCCATCTATGATGGACTTCATTTAGGAGCTCAAGGGCAAGTAGGAAGGGAGTGACATTTTTGTCTGCTTAGCGTAGGGCCCTCTCCCCCAAGGAAGACATAGCCTACTGGCATGGTAAGTAAACAAAGTGTGGGATGGCATTATTGCTGCTCAGATGTAGCCGGACTTGGCATGGCTAAAAAACATTGTTTTATGTGTTAGATTTTCCCAAGGGAAGTTAGTGTGGTCCAGTAGAAAGAACACTGGATTTGAGATAAGAGGATCTGCATTGCAATTTAGGCTCTGCCACTTGCTGCCTGGAACCTTGCACAAGTGATTTGACTTCTCTGGGCCTCAGGTTCATCTGTAAATTAAGGGGGTTGAACTAGGTGACCTCCAAATTCCCTTTCATCTCTAAATCTATAAACCTATTTGTAAAATGAATGATTATCCTTTATTGATCACTGGCTCCATTTGGGGATGACAGAGTAAAAGAGAATAAAATCATGAATTTGTTCCCTGTATGAGCCAACTGGATCTGCTCTATTCCACAGCCACAGGCTGTACTTTTGAGTGCCAGCAGCCACCTCTCAGGAGGGTGTTCCTTGTAAAAGAGAAGCCTGTTTATTTGATTGGATGGCTCCAACCCATCCTCATTACTGGAAAACCCAATGTCTGATGCATCAGTAACCTCCCTCTCATCTGGGTATCAGAGGACCTTTCAACCCTTTCAGGTTACTAGGCAGTATAACAACCCATGGTACTGTTCTTATGTGGTAAGTGATACCTCAGCGGCCTGCCAGAAATTTGATAGCTGCCTATCATAGAGATCCAACTACCAGCTATGGAAGACTTTTAATGCAATATGACCTAAATGTGCCAGGCTTCTAAACCTACTTTACCAGATTTATTGTGTGTGATACTTTGTCGTGATTGTGGATCTTTGCAAATCAAAGTAGGTCTTGGAGAACTGGTCCAAATGTTTATTTTACTGGTCATTAGAATACAAGTTGATGTATGTTTTAATTTTGAAATCATGAAGTTTTCAGAAATGTTTTTAGATGAACTACATGTTCAGGATCAGAAAATAAAATAGAAAGTAGTTCAAAAATAGTCATTCTTATCATGGGGTTGTTTGCTTTTAATTTTAACATAACTGAGAAACATCAGTTATCAGATCCTCCTCTTCTTGTTAGTCATATATTTGACCAGCTACTTTTGTACATATTTATGAATAAAGGTACCAGATCTAGATACTCTGGTAATTTGCCCAAATTCAAAGTCCTGATCAAAAACTGGTATCCTTATATTGCTAAAGCCTCAAAGTTTAATAATATCTACAACGAGGAAAGAAAAACCAAAAATCAGGGCAGCTAGGTGGCGCAGTGGATAGAGCACCAGCCCTGAAGTCAGGAGAACCTGAGTTCAAATGTGACTCAGACACTTAACACTTCCTAGCTGTGTGACCCTGGGCAAGTCACTTAACCCCAAATGCTTCAACCAAAAAAAAAGAAAGAAAAGAAAAGAAAAAAAGAAAAATGAAAATTATTTCCTTAATTATGTTTTTGTTTAGTTCCCTGTTACTATAGGGCAGCTAGATGGTGCTACAATGGATAGACCACCAGGCCTAAAATAGGAAGGCCTGAGTTTAAATCTGCCCTCAGATACTTACTAGCCCTATGATTCTAGGCAAATCATTTCATCCTGTTTGCCTCAGTTTCCTCGTGTGTAAAATGATCAGGATAAGGAGATGGCAAACCCATTCTCCAATTGATAAATGGTCAAAGGATATGAACAGACAATTTTCAGATGATGAAATTGAAACTATTTCCACTCATATGAAAGAGTGCTCCAAAGCACTATTGATCAGAGAAATGAAAATTAAGACAACTCTGAGACACCACTAGACACCTGTCAGATTGGCTAAGATGACAGGAAAAAATATTGATGAATGTTGGAGGGGATGAGGGAAAACTGGGACACTGATGCATTGTTGGTGGAGTTGTGAACGAATCCAACCAACCATTCTGGAGAGCAATCTGGAATTATGCCCAAAAAGTTATCAAACTGTGCATACCCTTTGATCCAGCAGTGCTACTACTGGGCTTATACCCCAAAGAGACACTAAAGAAGGGAAAGGGGCCCACATGTGCCAAAATGTTTGAGGCGGCCCTGTTTGTAGTGGCTAGAAACTGGAAAATGAATGGATGCCCATGAACTGGAGAATGGTTGGGTAAATTGTGGTATAAGAATGTGATGGAATATTATTGTTCTGTAAGAAACGACCAGCAGGACGAATACAGAGAGGCTTGGAGAGACTTACATGAACTGATGCTGAGTGAAATGAGCAGGACCAGGAGATCATTATATACGTCAACAACGATACTGTATGAGGATGCATTCTGATGGAAGTGGATTTTTTCGACAAAAAGAAGATCTAACTCGCTTTCAATTGATCAATGATGGACAGAATGAGCTATACCCAGAGAAGGAACACTGGGAAATGAATGTAAACTGTTTGCATTTTTGTTTTTCTTCCCGGGTTACTTTTACCTTCTGAATCCAATTCTTCCTGTGCAACAAGAGAACTGTTCAGTTCTCTGCATGTATATTGTATCTAGGATATACTGTGACATATTTAACATATATAGGACTGCTTGCCATCTGGGGGAGGGGGTGTAAGGAGGGAGGGGAAAAGTCGGAACAGAAGTGAGTACAAGGGATAATGCTGTAAAAAATTACCGAGGCATAGGTTCTGTCAATAAAAAGTTATAATTATTTTAAAAAAAGAAGAGAACATTAAAAATGGATGTCCACTATCCCCCAATTAAATATAGAATCACTTTTGGAAGAAAAAAAAAGGAGATGGCAAACCATTCCAGTATCTCTGTCAAGAAAACCTTAAATGGGGTCCCAGAGAGTTGGATAGGACTGAACAACAATCAAAAGCAGATAACAAGGCCATAGGCTCTAGGGTTAGAAGAGACCTTAGAGGTCATCTGTTCCAATTCCCTTTGTTATAAAGGAGGAAATTGAGGAATTAAGTGACATACCGAGAACATGTCTTCTGGCTCTAAAGTCACAATAAGATCTTGCTATTAGAATATGAAAATGTTACCGGAGCCTGGTTCTCTAGTGTGAAATGCAAGACATGGAAAATGTAAATCCTTATAAAATTTCAGTACAATTAAATTTATTAAAATTATAATCACTAGGACCATACTACAAACCAGGGAAATTGTGAGTAGATAGGGGAGTTCTAGAACTATGTGCTTAAAATGCTCTTATCCTTAGATCTTAGTCTTCCTGTTGAGGAAGAGGGATAGAGATTATGGAAGGAGGATGCTGCACGGTAAGATGGTTAGTTTCCTAACTTTGACTAGTCGCATTGGCCACTTCCCACTGACTGGGGAATTATGACTGAAGTAACTGCAAGTTTAGGGAAAGCAGAAAAACCCGAGAGTGAACATAGGTAAAAAAAAAAGTTTGCCGTGAAAATTACATTTCTCTGTTAATTGTAATCTGTTAATTAAAGCTCGAAAATAGGAATAAAAAGGTGAAGTCCCCCTCCCCTAACTTGGACGTGCACACATACACATCTCACTGTGTCGCGTCTGGGTGCTGGCTTAGTGATGGGTACACAATTTCAAGACAAGAAGGCATAAATTGAAACACTGTCACTATATTTAGAGAGAATGCAGCTTTTCTTTCTTAAGGCTTGATATAAACTTTGATTACATAGCATTTCTTTAATTTGCTGCTATTCAAGAAAACCCTTAGAGCACCGTTGGTGAGCAATGCCTCTCTTTTTCATTTGCATTTTTTAATTTGCATATTTTAATTTCCCTGACTACAGCTCCACACCTACACGGGCATCCCCTGTGGGAGGGAAGAGAATATTTCTCAGTTTAAATGATACTGTGCCTTTTCTGCACCAGCTGAAGGTTATTAACTCTAGGGATCTGAGAAAATCACTTTGGCTCTCAATCACTTAGGGGTGGTTTCTCCCTTTGCCAGGCTGTTCCTCAGCTCCGTGCCTGTTTAAGCATGGCATCCCCCCCCAAAAAAAAGGCATCGAGCCTGATCAGATCACTCGCCACGTTATGAGGAAATCCTGGGACCCTCCATATCCATAGAATGTTTCCAGTGGGTTAACAAGTAGGCACAGCAGAGGAAGGATGCTCTCCTTCCCGCTAAACCTGGTCCTTCTCCAGACTTCCCAATTTCCAGACACTTAGGCTCGCAGTTTCAATGTCACTCCTAACTGTCTCCTCTCTCCAACCCTTCATATACACACAGTCGGTCGCCATCTTCTTGATTCAATCTCCAGAATATTTCACGTGTGTTGTCTCCCTTCTTTTCACACACATGACCACTTCCAAGGTCAGGCTCTTGGCATCCTTTTCCTGGATTATTCCAACAGCCTCCTGGTTGGTCTCCCGGGTTCCAGCCTCTCCCCTTTCTGATCCCTCCTTAAAAGACTGGTTGGTTGTTGCCCTTCGTTGTCGAAAAGGACCAAATACTCTGCTCAAAAATCTTCGATGGCTCCTTATCTTCTTATAGAATAAACTGTAAGCTTTTTGGTTTGGCATTTGAAACCTTTTACAATCTGACTCCAGACAGCTTTTCTGGGCATCTTTCACATTCTTCTCCTTACTAGATGTTCCAACTAAACTGGCCTACTTGCTGCACCCCAAACTTGGCTTTTCTTCTCCTGCCTCCATGTCTTTGCTGAAACTGCTTTGCAGAATTCTCAGCTTCCTTTATGGTTCTGCCCAAGTGCCACCTCCTCCCTGAATCCTTTCCTTGAACCTTTAGTTGTCAGGATTTTCTCTTCAAGTTGTCTTTTTATTTATTTGTATACATGTGCTATTCCTCAACTGAATGGAAGTGTCTTGAGAGAACGTGCTGTTTTTAATTTTTCTCTTTAAATCCCTAATGTGTGCCACAGTGCCTTGTGGGGCCTAGTACATGCTTATCGTGATTCCAGATGGGAGGCAAGGTAGTAGAACAAACAGATTGACCATAAGCTCCATGAGGGGAAAAATTATTTTTCCATATCTAGCACCTAGGGCAATACTGATCACACTTGGCACTTATAAATGAATAAATGTGTAAAACAAATACTCTGGGAGCTCTTCCTTCCAAAAGAATTCCGAAGAAATGGGACGGAGTGGGGATGAAGAACAGGTTTAGGAAAAGGGAGGCAAGGGGATAGATAGAAGAATAAGAAGTCATGGGCAGAGGGGATTTTACAGAACTTGATCATGGAAGATTACTTGTGGGTGACAGTAGGATGAAGGGTCCCAATGTGTGACCAAGATGGACTAAAGGTCTATGTCAAAGGATCATAGATTTGGAGTCGAAAGGGGCCTTAGAGACCTTGAAATTCAATTCTACCATTTTACAGATGAGGAGACTGAAACTCATCCATAGTGGGGTCACTTGGGACTGGCAAAGGTTGATGGATTGGAAGCCAGGCTGTTGGAGGGGCCTTTGATGGTGAATATTGGTATCTCCCAATAGAAGGAGATGAATGTGAGCCAGATACTAAATTACTTGGGAAATGAGGGAGAATGAAGGGAGGAAGGGGGGTCAGGAACACACTTCTGGTAGGATCTGAATAGAAGATCTACCAAATAATGGCAGCAGGGAAGATCCATGGGAAGTGGCAGCAGGGGAGCTGTGGCAGTGGAGAGGCGTGGCAGTAAGGAGCAAGCTCACTTTAGACATTTTCCATTTGGTAAAGAATAGCTGGGGATGTACTGGAAATTTATTAAGTCACAGGCAATGCTGTCTGTTGCTTTTTTGAGTTCTGTTGCCTTTTAAAGCTATCTTCATTTACATAGATGTGGTTAATGTGTATATTGTTCCTTCGAATCTGCTTTCTTTTACATCAATAAACCTAGGATTCAGTGTCTTAATCTGTAAAATAGAGATAATAGGAGTGAATCCCTCACAGGGTTGTTGTGAGGATCAAATGAAATAACTTATGTAAAGTCTTTGTAAACCTTCAAGTGCTATGCAAATGCTAACTATAATTATTCATACGAGTCTTCTACAATCCTTAAATTAATCTTTTCTGTGGTTCTTTATATCTGTCTCAGGTTTTTGTTTTTGTTTTTGTTTTTTTTGGAAAGGATAGTAATAATATTGGTTTGGGGAATGCATGCAAAGTGCTTTTGGCTCCTCCTGTATACATTCCAGGTAGCAAGTCACAGAACAGGTATCTCATCTGGGCTAAGTGACTTCAGCAACAGGATTCTTTTCCAGTGCAGCCCAATCCCCTCAGTCACAGGAGGATGACTCGGAAATGAGAGAGCTAGAGCCCACAGCTTCGTTCCCCATCATTCACTTTGCTAAACTTTACCATGTACACAAACTGGTTTTCTTCCTATTCCTCACCCGTGTCTCTTATAGTCATAGAACTCTCCCTCCTCGATCCCTACACTCCTTCTTTGCCTTTGCTTTTATACTTTGTCTATACGTCTTCATTTGAAATGAGAAGGGACGTTTAGCCTGGAGGAAAGAAGGCTCTGATGGGGTATGTATATTCAAATACCGTATCCAGCTACTATATATTCAAATAGTTGAAGAGTTGTCATGTGGCAGGGGGATTAAACTAGCTCTGTTGGGTCCCAGAGAGATCTCCAATGAGGCAGAACCCACCGTGTCCCGAGGCAGTTCATTCCTCATTTGGATGGCTCTAATTGTTAGGCAGTTCCTGGCCTCCCCCTCAATTCCCTCTGTATTTTCCTCTTTGCAACTTCAACCCAAGGCTCCTAGTCCTGCCCTCCCGGGCCAAACAAAACAAGTCTAATCCTTCCAAAGACATTCCTTCAAGGGCTTAAAATACTTAGACTGCTACTCTTTCTGTCTCCAGGGTAAACACCCCCCAGTTCCTTGAGCTCATAGTCCTATGGCAAGAGCTCAAGACCTTTAACCATTCTGGTTGACTTTCTCTGGACATTCTCTAGTTTATAAAAGTCCTCTTTAAAATGTGGGGCCTAGAGCTGAGTAGTTTTATAGAAGCCATCTGCTACTAGTGCAGAAAACAGTCAGATGGATGTCTCTATCTGTAAGCGATCCCTCTTTTATTAAAAAAAAAAAAAGTTTTGATTGATATCTGTTTTGTTTTTTTAACTTCACCATAATCCACTCCCTATTCCTCCCCTCCCGGAGAGCCTTCCCATATAATAAGTTATATAGTTTAAAGACAGAAAGAGGACAAAATTGGTATAATTGATCACTACACTGCAAAAGTCTGAAAATATGTTCGGCGTACAACATTTACGCACCTCCTACCTCTGCAGAGGGGTGGGGTATTTTCTCATATCTCTTCATTTTGAGTGAAACTTATTTGTTTATTTGTTTCTTGCAACATTGCAACATTGAGTTGATTTTTTTTGGTGCTTATTTCCATGTTGTAGTCATGGTGAATGCTGTTGTCCTGGGTCTGTTTAACTTCATTCTACATCAGTTCATGTAGATACCACCTTCTATGGGAAGCCTTGCCTGATGATCCCTTTAATTCCAATGCCTTCACTCTGTTGACTACTAGCAATGTGAGTTGTATAGCTCTCATTTGTATCTGGTTGCTTCCATATTGTCTCCCCCATTAGAATGTGAATTTTTTCCAGAGCAAGGACTGTCTTTTGCCTTTCTTTGTATCCCCGGAGGCTAGCACAATGACTGGAACGTAGGAGGTTAATAAATATTTATTGCCTGGGTTTTTCCGTATTCTTCTGTAGTCATCCCACTCATCATTTCCTACAGCACGGTTATATTTCTTTTCACAATTTGTTTAGCCATTCCCCAATAGATGGGCATCTACTGTTTCCAATCCTTGACTGTACCATACCTTATTTAATGCAACTCAAGACCCTGTTAGCATTTTTGGCTGCCTTATCACCCTGTTGAATGATAGAAATCTTGCAGTCCGCTAAAGCCCTCAGATCTTTTTCACAACAAACTGCCATGTCACTATATCTACCCCCTATTTAACTTATGAAGGTCACTTTGGAACCCAATCATAAGATTTAAAATTTGCTTCTAATTTAATCTTATTATCAGCCCAGTGTTCTCTCATCAGGACCTTTTTGTATCCTAACTCAATCATCCGGTGTCTTAGGTATCCATACCTGTTTTATGTCATCTGTAAGTTTGAGAAACCATCATCTTTGTCTTTCTACAAGTCATGGATAAAAATGATAGACAGAATAGGATCCAGCTCAAATCCCAGGGACACTCTGCTGAAGGGAGACTTTTTGAGTTTTCATGGGACCATTAATGGCAACTCTTTAAGTCTGGCTATTCAGTTAGTTAGGAATTCATCCAATTGGAATAAAAGTCAATCTCACTGGTATATAGTTTGCATATTCCATTCTCTATCCATTTTTTAAAAGTTAGAACATTTGCTTTTAGTTGTACACATCTTATTGCGGTATAAATCAGACTAGATAGCCCTATATTCTCTCCTAAATACCAGTTGTATCAATGACTCCCTGTTGGGCATTTTGAACAAGAGGTCCCGTGAGCTTCTAAAATTCAACATGTCCAAAATGGACCTTATGACCTTTGTCTCCAAACTAATCCCCATTCCATCCTTTTCTATTACTGGGTGGGGAACTATCATCCTCCCAGTCACCCGAGTTCACAACCTCACCATCATCCTCAGTTGCTCACCCTCATCCCATCTAGCCGTTAGCTACCCTATTAGCCTTGATCCCTCTCCCTCTCCTTACATGCCTGCCACCCTAGAGCTCACCATCCTAGTCCAGGCCCTCATCAACTCTTGACAAGACTATTACAAGAACCTCCTACTTGAGCTGCCAGCTTCCGGGCTCTCCCAGCTCCATTTTTATCTTCCACACAATCAGCAAAGTGTTTTTTTCCACAATACAGATCTGCCCTTGTCACCCTTCCAACACATACCCCTCCTCCCCCATAGCAACTTCCAACTACATTGTAGAACCTCTAGGATCAAATATGTACTCCTCTGTTTGGCATTTAAAACCTTTCATGACCTGGCCCCAACCTACTTTTCTGACTTGGTTATACATTATTCCCTTTCCTAAACTCTATGGTCCAGCCTTCCAGCCAAACTGGCCTCGCTACTGCTTATGTATGATCCTCCACTTCCTGTTTGCGACTTTTCTCTAGCTATCTCCTGGAGCAGGCCTTCTTGAATTTTTCCTACTCACAACCTTTTTTTGCCTGAGAAATGTTTATGTGACCCCAGGTATATAAGTATATAAAATCAGTTTACAAATCAAACTTTTACTAGTAATAAATTATAAAGAAATGTATTTTAAAACAATTCTTTGGTGTGTATATATATATTATATATATATATATATATATGATTTTACCATTTTTTTAAAGATGAAAGCAAATTTGCATACTGTGAGATGGACTACTTATTTATTTTTATAAAGAATTAAATCTTGGCAGAATATCTGAAATTTTTGTGACCCCCCCATACTCAATTATGTAATCCCATATGGAGTTGGGGTTCACAGTTTAAGAAGCTTTGCTATGTATTCCTTCTTCAAGTCTACCTCTCAGAATCCCAATTCTACTTCAACAAGTGTCATTTACTTTTTTCCTCCCTTTTTTTTTGGCAAGAGGCTAAATGACTTGCTCAGGGTCACACAGCTAGTGTCAAGTGTCTGAAGCTGGATTTGAACTTGGGTGCTCCTGTCTCCAGGACCAGTGCTCCATCTACTGCACCACCTAGTTGCCCTGTGTCATCTTTTTTTTCTGCATGAAGCCTTTATTTCCAAAGCTGTGAGTGCCTGCACCTCCTAATTAACTCTTTGGACTTTTCTATGCAATGTGATGTAATGATTAGAGAACTGCCTGAGAGCCAGGAAGATCTGACTACAAATTTTACATCAGATAGGTATGCACTGGCTGTGTGACCTTGGTTGAGTTACTTAATCTTTTTGTACTCTGGTCAACTAAAGCCTGTAAGTTGGAGAGAAGTGTGCACTAGCATTGATAGAAGAATTTCTCATCTAGGAGTTCCCCATGTCATTGAAATCACAGGTCTAATCTCTCTCTTTATCCCTTTATATGTAGGGCTTCCCCCTATAGAATAGAAGCTCCCTTAGAGCAGGAACTGTTTCACTTTTTCCTTTATATATCTAGCATTTAGCACAGTGACTGATGTGCAGTTGGCAGGTAATTAAGATTTGTTGATTAAATGAATCAATGTACTTAAATTTCTATTTTAAAAAATTAGATCTTTTGTTTTTCTATGGCCTTCACTTCCAAAGGTAAAACTCCTTTCTCTGCTATCCAGCGAGCCATCCCTCCGTAACAGAATTAAAAAAAAAAAAAAGAAAAGAAAGCTATCTGGCAAAACTAACCAACCCATTAATGAGATCTTAATGGTATAGCCAATGTTCCACACCTACAGTGTGAAAAAGATCTACCTTTGCAAAGGAGAAAAGAGGATGCTTTTCCCTATCTCTCTTCTCTGAGCTCAACTGAGCATTATAATTACATAGTGTTTAGTTTCTGGTTTTCTTCTTCTTCTTTGCCTTTGCATTGTTCTACAAGGTGCCTCAAAAGTCTTAGAGTAGTTTTAAGCTATTAAAGATTAATAGAACCAGTGGTGATTGTGGACATTATTTTGACTCCACTTTGCAATATAGTCTTCCCATGATTCATAGTCATAGTTTCTTAAAGAGCAGGAATATTCCATTGTATTCATATACTACAGTTCGTTTAGTCATCCCCCAGTCAATGGGCATCTACTTGGTTTCCATTTCTTTGCCACTATGAAAAAAGTTGTCCCAAAATATCTTGATCTATTAAGAATCTTTCTATCTTTGACCTCTTTAGGGCAAGTCTAGGAATGAGATCTCTGGGTCAAAGGGAATGGACATTTGAGAAACTCAGCACCATTTCAAAGTGTTCTCCAGAATGGGTGGACCACTTCACAGATCCCCCAGCTGGGGGCCTGTCTTCCCACAATCCCTCCAACATTAGTTATTGACCCCTTTTGCCATCTCTGCCAGCTTGTTTCAGCGTGAGGTGAAACTTCAGTTGTTTAATGCATTTTTGGTGAATGAAAACGATGTCCCTCACCCACCGGTTGCAGGATGGGCCAGTTTGGAGTCTATTTCCCTAAGGAGAGGGATATGGCACCGAGTCACCCTTACCTTCTGCTTTAGTTTTCCCTATTATGATCGCAAGAGGCCCTCTGACATGTTTGGTTGGAATAAGGGATGGGGGTGTGTGTGGTTTGTGGTCTGTCTAAATAACGCTGAGCAAGCAATGGACAACAGGACAACACTTAGGACAACAGCCGTCTGCCATCGTCCTCAGATGGACCAGGGCTGCTGATCCCAGTTTCTTTCCCAAGACTTGGGGGATGAGTCTCTGTGAATACAAGAAAGAGCGGAAGCCTCCTGACATCAGAACAGTGTGTATGTGATCCAGTGAGTAGCTGCACTGACGCTGGCTTTCTCTGGGTTCTCTATCACTTGGAGTTGCCAGGGAAGGAGCAGAACTCAGGAGAGAAAGCGTGCCGCTTGCCCTGGGCTCTCAAGCTGACCGCTCTCCACTCACCACTGGGTCGTCATCAAGATCCCAACCATAAGCATCATTCTCTACATCCTGCCTACTCCTTCATGAACACACTACGCTAAACCGGCATAGTGTTTTCTAAGGCGAGCAAGTAATCTGAGGCCTCGAAATTCTGACTGAACACAAAGCAATCTCCAGACCAAAAACAGAACTTGAGAGCCTCGATTTCAAGTGGGAGAGAGGCGCCCAGGTAGAACCCATTAGAAAGCCCCTCATTACACCATGGGTGAAGTAATCCTGCTGGTCATTTTTATGTCCTGTGTACATAGCACTTCACCAAGTGGCCCCAACTCGCAGAGGGGCTGGGTTCCAAAGGTTTGTTTGTAAGTCACTCGCTAAGAACTCAAATGCATTTCCCCATAGAAACAGTTATACATACTGGTTGCGTTCACAGGTCGGTCAACACGGGCCTTTTTAACCCATAAAGTACCCAATAATGACAATGATAATAGCTACCATTTCTATAGTATTTTGCAAAGGGCAGCCCCAATATTATCTTCTTTAATTTTCACAACAACCCTGAGAAGTATTTTCCTTCTTTTACAGATGAGAAAACGGAGGCAAAAGGGTTAAATGATTTGCCCAAGGTCACACAGCTAATACATGTCTGAGCAAGGATTCAAAGATTCAAACTCGGTTCTTCCCCACGCTATCAAGTCCAGAATTCTATCCATTGCAGTACCACCGAGCTGATATGGTTCTAAACCATGGATTTAGAACCAAAAGTATTGGACTAACTGAATTCAAAGCTAGCTTCTGCCATTTGCTGGTTGTGTAATGTTGGACAGGTTGTTAAACCTCTGAGGAAACTGGACTGGATCAAAGTTTCTTAAATTGTGGGTCACATCCCCATATGGGATCTTGTAACTGAATGTGGGGGCCATGAAATTATAATGTCTTCTCAGTAACTGACCTGTATACGTATTTTATATACCTCTCTACCCAGGGTCATGTACAAATTTCTCAGGTAAAAGGGGGTTGCCAGTGGGAAAAGTTTAAGAAATGCTGGACTAGATGAGCTCCGGAGTCCCTTCTAGTTCTAGATTATGATGCTGTGGCCCTACAGTGCTCATGATCCTATAGACTCTGACCATCACATTTAACCGTCTTCCCATGGCAAAATGGGCTCCGAGTTTCATTCAGAGACACCAGCTTCCCACTTCCCCCTCTGCAGTGTTGAGAGATAGAGCAGGGGTAACCCAGCTTCATCTCCTTCACCTTTGGCCAGCCAACACAAAGACTCCTCCCTCCATATCCCGGTCCTCCTACCCTCCCCCCCCCCCCCCCGACTTCCAGGTCCCGGAGCTGCTCCCTCAGACAGGGGCTTTGGGTCCAGAATGGTGGGGAGGGGTAAGAAGCAGGAATGGGGGCTCTGAGGAGGAATGATGATCTGGGGGAGAATGCTGAGGCATTCTGTTGGATATTTTGTAGGCACAGATTAGCTCTTCTATTATCTTGATATTTTCTTCTATAGAATTGCACTACCAGCTTCCCTTTCTACTGCTCTTACTATGTGAACGGAATAAAGCTTTCTGTTTCCAGGCTCACTATGGAGCACCCCAGAGTACCAGCTTCTACACCATACCGAAGCAAGCACAAGCCTTTAGAAGGTCTCCAGAGCTTTGTGCTCTGCAGTTGTTTTATTCACCTCTCCCAATCCAGGAAACAACTTTGTGGTGGGGGGTGGGAGCTAGAATGAACAAATAAGGGGTAAGCCAGCGAGCTTTACGACTTTGAGAGTCCTCCCTTTGCAAAAAAAAAAAAAAAAAAAAAAAAAAAGGACTACTTTGGATTCTATCTTAAAGGGGTTAGGGCAAGGGCTGTGGGATTTGGGTTGCTGGGAACAGGATTAATCCAGGGCAGCTGTGGTGAAGGAAGGAGGAGTCCCCCTCCCCCCAGTAGATGGTAGAAAGCCTTCTCTCACTATCCTTTATTGGGGAGAATGAGGTGTCCAGGAAGGTAGAGGAATGAGGAGAAAGGGAAGAAAACCTCTCTTTTTTAAAATTTTATTTTTTTTATTAGAATAACTTTTTATTGCCAGAACCCATGCCAGGATAATTTTTTTTTTACAACATTATCCCTTGCACTCACTTCTGTTCCGATTTTTCCCCTCCCTCCCTTTAATCCCTCCCCTAGATGGCAAGCAGTCCTATACATGTTAAAGAGGTTACACTAGATAGTATATCCTATATAGTATATGTGTGCAACCAAACAGTTCTCTTGTTGCTCAGGGAGAATTGGATTCAGAAGGCAAAAATAACCCGGGAAGAAAAACAAAAATGCCAACAGCTTAAATCCATTTCCCAGTGTTCTTTCTTTGGGTGTAGCTGCTTCTGTCCATCATTGATCAATTGAAACTGAATCAGGTCTCTTTGTCAAAAAAATCCACTTCCATCAGAACACATCTTCATACAGTATCGTTGTTGAGGTATATAATGATCTCCTGGTTCTGCTCATTTCACTCAGCATCAGTTCCTGTCAGTCTCTCCAAGCCTCTCTGTATTCATCCTGCTGGTCATTTCTTACAGAACCCTCATATTCCATAACATTCATAGACCTCAACTTACCCAACCATTCTCCAATTGATGGGCATCCACTCAGTTTCCAGTTTCTAGCCACTACAAACAGGGCCGCCACAAACATTTTGGCACATACAGGGCCCTTTCAAAGGGAAGCAAATCTCAAGGGACAGAGATGAGTTTCTCTGGCCACCGGACACCTCTGTGCAAGAAGGGCCATAGATAAACATTTTGGGGGCATTCCCTGGGAGCTCAGAGAAAAGTAGCAAGCGGCCTTGTCAAAGTTAGAATGGATTTTGGCTGGAGTTGCCCTTCTTTCCTTGATGCCTTCCTGGAGGAGGCAAGCCTATGGGGAGCTTCTTGACTGAAGGAAGGTTAGGGTTGGGGGCAGGGGGAAGAAAAGGCCTTTAGAGCACAGGACACAACCTGGGGAAAGGTTCTGGGGCTAAAAGTGGGATGATCTCAAGCTAATTGAAAGTCTCCTTATTTCTAAATGACAGGAGCACTCATCAGAACAGGGTGGAAATATCTTGGCGGAAGGTCCCCGGCACATAACGGGACCGTAGATGTAAACGGGAAATGCTTCCCAGTGAAGACTAAGAAATGTGCCTCGCTGCGAGGCGAGATGAAAACCCAAGGCTGCTAAAGTCACAAGCAGAAGTCGCTGGGGGAAAGCAGCCCAAGTCGGCAAGATGAGTGGCAAGCTCCGAGGTGTGCTCTGTGGAGGCCCGGAGCGAGTTTGATCAAGGGATTAGAGAGAGCTGGGTCTCCCTTTTATCTCCTCCAGTTCTCCTAAATGAGTGCGACTAGAAGACTGTTGAAAATAATCAGGCATCCAGTGAAAGTCGTACACAAAGCAGAGCCCCGGATCAAGATTTCAAGTGCCCAGAGTTAGGGAAGTGAGTGAATAAAGTCCTTCTCCCCTTCGAGGCAAAGGCCGGGGCTCAGACATCGCCCCGAGGGGGAGGCGACAGTTTTCTGACCTTGAAATCTTGGAGGAAAGTGTGTCTGGGGGAGGGGGTGGGGCGCCATAGGCTGTGCTCCCCTCCCCGAAGAAAATCCCAGCTAAGTGTGGCCTGCGGATGTGGCAACCTGCTCGGAGACCTATCAGGTGAGGCTTTGAGGTCTCCCCATAGATCCTAATCTAGCGCTTGGAGACCCGGGAGTGGTCTCTAAACAGACACTATCTGCAGGAACCAGCCTTTTCCTTAAGGAAAAATATATCATTGTATATCATTGTAAAGAAACAGCAAGGATTGCCTCCGAGGAGCAGAAATCCAATCTGAAAGGGAAGAGATTTCAGCAGATCTGTTCTGGGCTTTGTAATCTGCCAGCTGATCTCCCTAAACTAATTTCCAAACAAAGGGAACAAAGAGGCAGCTGTTCCTCTGGAGACATTAGGATTTCCTAACTTGAGTACATCAGGTTGAATGAGAATGAAGAGCTTGGCCAGAGTCGAGGGAATAATGAAAGGGAGTTGCTGAATGGGACAGAATCCTGGCCCGGGTGGTTTATGCAATCACCAGGACTTTCCGGGCCATTCTTATTTGTTTCTTCTCGAGGTCCCCCCCAAGCTCTCGGATGGCGCCCCGAGAAGGTGCTGGGGCTTAAATGGGCTCTGAGATCCCACAAGAGCCTCTGCTCTCTTTTAAAAAGCTACCCTATTTTCCCATGTAAAACGAGTTTTATTCTTGCCAAGGGTGAGTAGCTGAGCTCTGACATAGCAGGTGATTGGGGGTGGGAGGTGAGAGGAGGGAGAAATGTTGGAAGTTCCTGGAAGTCCCCACTGGATCTCCAGTGAAAGTCTTCTGAGGGAACTGTAATTAGGTAGGAAGCCAAGTTCAGAGTTTGGTTCACATCTTTGCGAGATGAAGCTGACAGGTTTCTTAAGTGACCTCTCCGAGGATGTACAAACTCTACCTCGAAAAGGAAGGGAAAATTCCAGCTTACCAAAAATGTCGTGTCCACTCTGAAAAGAAGGAAAGGAATAAGTAGTAAGTGCCTACTAAATGCCAGACGCTGTACTAACAAATATTATCTTCTGCTTCCTAACTATTGCAGCAACCGAAATTTCTACTAAAGGTTTCCTTTGCTGTCTCATTATAATGTGGAGAAGAACCAAGAGACACAGTGTTCTTGAAGGCGAGGCCAGAAGAACACAGACCCTGAGAGTTCCAAGAGAGAGGAGTGGTTTTGAGTTCAGGCCCAGTGACAGTCTAGCCCAGAGCTCCTTAAACTTTTCCCACTCGGGACCCCTTTTCACCTGAGAAATCTTTACAACCCTGGGTATATCGGTATATAAAGTAGTTCTACAAACCACGCTTTGACAGATAATCAATTCTAATTTCTTGACCTCCACAGGTTTCACAACTGAATGTGGAGGTCAAGAAATTAGGTGGGTATGGGGTCAAGAAATATGGGGTGGTAACTCACAGTGGAAGTAGTGGTTGTCTAGATTTCTAGATAGCGGTTATTCAAGGCCCAGATCAGTGAAATTGGGAACAGGCCCCTACCAGTGATGAATTGTTAAGAAACTCTTTGTTCAGATGCAGAAAGGGATAGAGAAGCAGCACATTATGTGCCAGGCGCTGTATTAAGCCCTTTACAAATATTCTCATTTGCTCTTCACAAGACCCCTTGATGGTGGGTTGTAGGGCTGTAGGAGTAGCCACCCTAGTAAAGCCCCCAAATCCTAGATTTAGAGCTAGAAGAGACCTTCCAGTTCATCTGGTCCAGTTCTCCTATGTTTACAGATAGGAAAATTTAGGCTGAGAGAGATTAAGTGGTCTGCCTGGGGTCACATGGATAGTCAGTGACACAGAATCAACATACTGAGAGATGGTGATTGATAATCCATTGATCCCAGAGAACTCTGACTCCACTTCAAGTTCTTTTTCTATTGGATCTTCTGTACTAAGAAGTACTGTAGTTGTTCTAAACGAAGAATTGACTTCCAGATTTCAAATGGTCTAAGTCTCCAAGGCCCAACCAATTATGTTTTCGAGGCCTTGCCAGAGGCAATACAAGTGACCTGAAAAGGCACTGAACTCCGAATGGAGAGCCCATGGTTTTCTGCCCAGCTCTGCCATCGACCACCATCCACCACCATCCATGGGCAAGTTACTTGTACTTCCCCATAATCAGTTTCCTTAACTTTAAATGACAGGCTTGGAAGAGACGATTTCGCAGCTGTCTTCCGACTCTGGCGATCTACGATTCTAGCCATTCGGAGAAAGAGTGTGTACCCCTCCTTCTCTGGGGACGCCACCGTTTCGGTCTGGATACAGACAAAAGAATATCCCATTACCCTGTCAAGGTAACCGGAAGGTCATCTGTTTATATCATCTTCTCACCTAGAAGGGCTAGAAACTTCATTTTAAAAAACAAAGCTTAGATTTGAGAGATAGCAATCGAATCCAAGGGAAGCCCCTAATTCCACACAGGTCCTATGGATTTTCTATGCAAAAGGATTTCTATTGTTCCCAGTGGTAAGTAGCTAAGCTCTGACATGATCAATAAGGACTATATCCCCCTGTCAGAGTGGATACTATGTACATCTCTTGAGAAGTCAACAAATCCCTTCAAATCGACAGAATAGAAGAGGTAATTCCAAGTCTTTGTTTGCCTTTCAGGAAGGCAGAGAGGAGGCAGAAGGGTTGGCTGTCAGGAGGCTTGATTGACTTGCCCTTCTAGAAGCACACAGAGTATCTGGCTAATAATCAACTTTGGAATGGAGGAAAGAGTTCCCTAAATACTATGGGGTCAAGATGGTCCCTCTGACTTCTCGCAAATATTGTTCTTTTTGTTAGCAATCCCTGCCCGAGCTATTTATTGGAATTCTACCTTGAATGTTACAGCAGGTCTAGGGCAGGGAGGGGGGGAGGCTTTTTTAATTAAGGAGTCAGGAGTTATTCTAAGAGGAGGCCCCACCAGATTGCAGATTCTCTATGCAATTTTATGAAAACTGCGTCTCAGTTTGATGGCTATGCAAAAAAGATCCACGGAATATGAGTATCTAGCAATATTACGTGTTGGAACATCCAGAGTCTCATCCTGACTGTGTCTGTACAGTCAGATCAGTTTGAACAAATTCGGTTTGGACAAACTAGTTCAGTTCTACCAAATCCCCATGTTATTCCCGCATTCAGACAGGCAGGGCAGTTAATATGTGTATGTGTGTGTACGTGGGGGTGGTGGCAGAAGGCAGCCACTGCCAGCAATAACTTCAGGGAGAGCACCAGCCTAGCTTCGAATCACAAAATCTCAGACAGGACCCCAAACCTGAGCTGTACCTGAACAAGGATCCCTTCTCTAAAACACCCTCAAAATGGTCATCCACCTTTTGCTTCAGGCTCTCCAACCCCCCACCCTCAAGGCAGACTATTCCACTTTAGGATACCTCTGTTAGGAAGTTTGTTCCTTACCTCTTCTAAATTTGCCTCCTTAGGACTTCTACCTATAGGTTCTGCCCTCTGGCCATAAGCAAAACAAGTCTATTCTCTTTTCTACTTGGAGGCTGTCTGCAGGAAGTAGATAAAAGCAGAGAGAGCCAATTCTTTTGGATTGGGGTTTGTTACAGACTGGCCCATTGCACTGCTTCTTGCAGAGTTGGTTGTCCACAAAGGAAGGAAAGAGAGAGAGCCAGGTGGAACCTTTTCTCAGTAAAGCAGGAAAACTCTGGGGATACAGTGTTCCTCAGTGGCCTTTCTGTATTGATTTGTGTTCCTGGGGAAATTCTGTGTGCTGGGTCAGGTCGTAAACTGGCCGAGCATGTGGACGTATAGAAAACTGGAGAATTAGGCAGCAAGGACTTTACGACAAGGTTAGTGTGACTGCTGCATCCTTGAAAGCACTTCTGAACCTTTCACTTGTCTATAGGGCCCTCCTGGGTGAGAGGTCTGAGAACCACGGAAGTCTGAGGTTGCAGGATTCGGACCAACACGCTTTTTGGTTACTACTGATGTGATACCAAATAATGAGACTGAATGAATCCTTCACTTTGCTCACCATTATGTTAACATCCTATAACACAGCCTCCCTGGGAGCAAAAACCTCAGTCTTCTTAATGCTTCGGTTTGGTCCCTTCTTAAAGGGGGTGAGACCAGCTGCCCCCTCTCTTGAATCCTAAAATTGAGAGCTGGAAGTTCTATGTCCACTATGAAACAATCTCTTCCCTGCTTTCCTTTTCATATAGCAGTGAATAGGAGTACTTGGCTGTTGGATTTCCAAAATGCTCTGAAGGTGAAGAGCTCACAAGAGCTTGGGGACCTCCAAGAACTTCACCCCCGGGGTGCTTCACCAATGAAAATAAAGGTTCGTTTTGAGGACTACAACAGAGATTGTATCTATAAGAACATTTTGAGAACCTTAGAAAACCATTTATAGGCTGAAAGGCACTTTTGAGATCATCTAGTTCATCTCCTATATTTTACAAATATGGAAACTGAGGCCACAGCCACTGTTCCTCTTAGCCAAGATGGAGAAGCTTGATGGGGTTTTGCCTCAGGCGCAAGTGAATAAGCTGCTTGAGCCCAGCCCAGCCGTGGTGGCAGGTATTCAAGCCCAAGGATCTATATGAGAGGAAGGTATGATAAATAGCCATAAAGCACTATCAGGTCCCTGATTTTTAACAGCACATTTGGATAAACCCGACTCCCCCCCACTGGAGTTACACAAATTGACTTGAATTTATCATCCCGGACTCCAAGTTCTAGATCATACATTTTGTAAACACACAACAAACGGATCAAGGCCTTCCTGCCCTAAATTTTGGACCTTATAAACAGAAGTTAGGGCCCCAAATATGCTCAGCAACAATGCCTGATGGGTCAATGTGAAATATTCCTGGCTTCATATCTGAAACCAACTTTTCTTCATCTTTGCAAAACTCAATATTTTATTACTCAATTTTTCATTCATTCGTTTATCAAATGTGTATGCAAGCCACTGACCTACTTGACCCAGTCAGTGCCCCCACGCTGCCCATGTGCCCCTGGGCTTAAGACTCAGACTCTTTTCCTCCTGTCACCCCGTTAGGCCCAGTGGTCCTCAGTCTGGTTTGGTGCTGACCAGATGAGTCACCACTGAGAAGGAGAATGCGTTGTTTCCCTAGCTGGGGCCTCAGTGAAGCTAAACTGGGGTGACTTGGCTACACAGCATTTCAAATGAATGTGAACATCTGAGAGGTGAACGGTTACCTCAGAGGCCTCTAATCTACACTTCTCTCTAAACAAAACATATCTGACAAGCGGCCATCCACCTTCTGCTTGACGACTTCCAGAGACAGAGCATTCTACCTGTGGAGGCCTATTTCAGGGGCTACATCCTTTTGGACTGCTTTTGTTCATGAGGGAAAACTCCCATCTGCACAAAAATCTGGGGGAAGGATCTGGATTTCTTGTTTTGTTTTGTTTTTTGGTTGCTGTTATTTGTTCTTCTGAGGATAGACGTCATGTATTTTCCTCTCTCTGTATCCTTGGGGCTTAGCACAGCGCCTGGCACGTGGTAAGCACTTAATCAGTGCCGGTTGACCGTTGGGTCAACTAAATAGAACTCAATATGAGTGACATGGCAGCCAAAAACACCCGATTCAATCTTGGACTTCATTAAGAGAAATCTAGAGTCCAGGACCAGATTGGTGCTTGTTCTTCTGGCCCCACTGCCGCTCAGACCACATCTGGGAAACATACTTTAAGAGGGCAATCGGCCTTCATCCAGGAGAAAGTAACCAGGATGGTGAAAGGACTGGGGAGAAGGCCATCAAAAATGGTTTGAAGAAACTGAGGATGTTTGAGCTTGGGAAAGAGATAAAGTAGAGCTAGAGGAAGAGTCACTAGATCAGAGTATTAGAGCCAAAAGGGATCTTAGAGGCTGACCAAGTCCAATGCCTTCATTTTACAAGGAGGAAACTGAGGTCCAGAGGAGTTCAGTCAGCTGTCCACAGTAAGACAGGTAATAAGTGGCAGAGGTGCAATTCGAACTCTGGTCCTCTGACTTCCAACCCATCATCCTCTGCATTGTATCATGCTACCTTCCTGTCTAAATGGCTGGCAGACCATTTTTTGGTAGACTCCCGTTTGGCTCTGGAAGACCGAACCAAGAGCAACAAGCAGAAAAGTGGAATTGTAAATTACAAAGAGGTGAATTTGAGCTTTTGGAAACCCCTGAAGCTGTGAGCTTCAGAAGGCAGTGATTTCTCCATCACTGAAGGTCTTCAAACAGAAGCTAGGAGAACTCTGGTCAGGGATTCTGTAGCCCGTGGTCAAGCCTCGGATAAGGGCTGGACTGCGTAACCCTTGGAGGCCCCTTCTAAGGCTGAAGATCTGTGATTCTATGAAAACTAGAATAGAACATCCAGAATCATATACTGATTAAAAATTTAATCAGTATATGATTCAAGCCCTCAGTGATTCCAATGACTGTCTATCCAATTTAGTTGCCTTACCCTAATAGTCTTAACACTTCCTCCCACCCTTCCTCCCTCTCTTCGGTAATTGTCTCTTCCCTACTCTCTCTCTGAGAACAGTGATTAAGTCTCTTCCTTCGCTTCCCTTATTGCTACAATATATTTATAGACTCGGATGGGGCCGAAACTGAAGGAAAGATGCCATCAAAATGCTGATCAGCCCCTGCAACTGGAAAATGGGGGCGATGTCATTTCTTCCATTATAATTCAAGAAATAAAACTTATTTCCGGTGATTAACTGAGGCTATTTATAGGGGCCCCCCCAGTCCTGAGCTGGGGTATTTATAGAATGTCATGGCATGGAGCAGCAATCGCACAATTACATGTTTATAAAGTGCTGGGTTTTGTCATTTTTCCTAGAATTCCCTGACATTTTGAGCAAGAACTTTCACATTTTAACCCACAAGGACAGCAGCTATTTGTTTAAAGGTGAAAAGCAGACACTCTTCTCAGTTGTGTCTTTCATAGCCAAATGCTGGGCCCCACATGACAAATCCAGCTTGATTTTAAATAAAGAACAAGAAGAGGAGCTTTGCTCATGTCGAGGGAGCTGGGATTGTGGTTTTAAATGGGGGCTCTTTCATGGACTGCTATTTGAAAACTCACTGGGGTGGCTTGGCAGTTCAGAATTGGTAGGGGCTACATTCTTTGCAGTTGGTCTAAGTCAAGCTGAGGACCGAAGACGAGTCGGTTCAACTGCCAAAGGATTATGGGTAAGTGAAGCTAGAACCGATGGTCCCCAAAACCCTCCTTTCCACATATTCAACCCTACATTTAAGACCTAGAATCCCCAGAGGGAAAGCTCTCAAGTCTTGTTGGGTTGCTTAGCTCCAAAATAAACTAGACTGATAACACAGTCTTCAAGAAGAACCTACAAGTCCCTCTTCTCAGAGAATTCCAAGGTGGTCCCTTTTCATGTGTGTCTACCGAGCATTTATTCACAAATAAAGAAATTGATAAGGTCACAAAGAATATACTGCTCTTTACGGAAGTAACCTGGGACCAGATGCTGTGGTAGAAAGAAAGTGTCCTGGTCTTGAAATTGGAAGATAAGTTTATTGATATGAATAAGGGTTCTGCTGCTCGACTCAACCACTTAATCGCCATCCATATTTGCTCATCCTCTGTGGCTCTAGTTCATATCCTCCCTTAAATTCACTACTAAGGACCTTCCTTGAGTTTTTGGGGTCGTCACAATGATATAAATGGAGCATGTGAGTTTTCCATTTCTTATCCTCCATTCTTGCTGTGTGATGAGCCAATATAGCATTCTTTTTCACTCTTTGATGACAAAGGTACTGGGGTGGGTGGGTATCACTACCCCCATTTTACAGATGAAGAAATTGAGGTTCAAAGAGATAATTTGTCCGTTGTCACACAGCTAATAAATGTTGGAAGTGTGATTTGACCCTAGACCTTCCTGATTCGAAATCCAACACTTTATCCACTATGCCTCATTATTTCACATGGCCTGATCTATTCTTGAGCTTGCTCCTCTGAGGGCAGTTTCCTTGGTACTTGTGAGGTACGTAATTGTGTTGAATTTTAAAACATTAATATCCTTGGATGCAGTGATAAAGTAGCCTGTTATCAAGCACTCAGTCTGGGTAAAAAATCTGGAGAGCTCCTTGCTCCTAATACTGAAAGCTACTTGGAGAAAGGGACCATGTTTTCTTTTTTTTTTTTTTTTTTTTTTGGTACTTCTCCATGGTGTCAACTCTAAGGCAGTTGGACTACAGTTAAAAACCAATCAGTGTTTGTTGATTGACTCACCAACAGTGGTTTAGCCTCTGAGTTTCTATATGTATAAAAGCTAGTCATTTATCCCATTTTCCAAAATTATGAAGTTAATAACACGGGCAACCTTTTGCTTTGACTGGTCCCCATGGGCCCTGCCAACATGGAAAATCAAGGATGTAGCCAACTGATCATCCAGAACACAGGCCACAGTCCTTAATCTCCTCTTGGCCCTCATCTACCTTTCAACACCTTGTAGTTTTACAATCTATCACCAAGTAGATTACGGGAATCCGTGTTACCCTATTCTAAGATAGGCAGCTAGGTAGCACTGCAGCGTCTAGAGTGCCAGGCCTAGAGTCAGTAAACTTTGCCTTCCTGAGTTCAGATCTGGCCTCAGACACATGGAAGACGCTGGGCAAGTCACTTAACTTGTGCCTCACTTTTCTCATTTGTAAAATGAGCTAGAGAAGGAAATAGCAAACCATTCCAGTATCTTTGCCAAGAAAATCCAAATGGAGTTATAAAAAGTCAGACGTGCCTGAAAAATGACTGGATAACAAAAACTCTAGGGTAGTCTTGGTCTACTGTGAATAAAGAAGACATTCTATCCTTTATGACCAGCTACTTCTTAAGAGCTATAAGGGAAGAAGAAAAAAATAATATCTTTGAGGCTATAGCAAAATGCCAAAACAGAGTTTGGCTGCCAAAAAAGTGCTTGAACATCCTAGAGTCGGGAAAGACAAATCCAAAGAGAGGGGTAAGGCAACAAGAGTCTTTAGTACTTTGTGGCAAAGTAGAAAGAGCACTGGATTTGGGAATCAGAGGACCTGGGTGCAAATCTAGGTTCTGTTACTTTCTATATATGTGACTGGCCTCAAGGGGCCTCAGTTTCCTTATCTCTCAAATGGCCATTCCAAAAGTAAAGTAGAAGAACCAGAGTCAGAATTAACAAGGCCATCAGTGACCATTTAATCCAATAGAACCAACAACATTCCCAACAAATGGTCATCTAGCTATTGCTGAAAGGGCTCCATCACTCCTCAGCCACTACTCTTTCAAGAACATCTGTTCAATTTTGGGATGGTTCTAATTGTTAGGAAATTTCCCTGAAAAAAAAAAAAAGCCAAAATCTGCCTCTCTGAAACTTCTGCCTATTACACTTGTTTCTCCCTTCTGGAGCCAAGTTTGGCAAATCTAATTGTTCTCCTTTAAATACTGGAAGAAAATAATTAAGAGAAACATGAACCAAAAGAATTCTAAGAAGTCACCTCACATTCAATAAAGAGACAAAGATGACAAAAGACCAAGGAGCTATGGAAAGGTAGGCACATGTCTATGGCATAGGGAGAGATGTGAATTGGTCCTAAAAAAATCAGAACTGTGCTTTGACTAAAATGTCCATAACCTTACACTCAGAGATACCCTAGTGAGGATCCGTACCCATACACTTCCAGTCAGAAATCCCTCAGTGAGGATACATATATATATATATATATATGTATATATATATATATATATATATATATATATATATATATACCATGCCCTTCGAGTCAGAGAGGCCCCAGTGACCATACCTATCCATGACCTTTCAGTCAGAGATCCCTTAGTGAGCTAACATGCCCAAACCTCTACATTCAGAGACCCTCTAGTGAGTTGCTGTACCCATACGACTCAACTCAGAGACCCCCCCCCAGGGAGTCTATGCACCCATGGCCTTCCAGACAGAGACCCCCTACTGAGCATATATGCCCATGGCCTCCCAGTCAGAGACCCCCTAGTGACCCTACATAGCCATGGCCTATAAGAAGTCAGAGACCCCCTAGAGAGCTTATGTACTCATGGCCTTCCAGTCAGACTCCCTAGTGATCCTACATATCAATGGCCTTCCACTCAGAGACCCCCTAGTAAGCCCACGTACCCATGGGCATCTAGTCAGAGACCACCTAGAGAGTTATTGTACCCATATTCTCAACTCAGAGACCCCCTAGTGAGCCTACGTACCCATAGCCTTCCACTTAGGGACCCTCTAGTGAGCCTATGTAGCTATGAATTTGCAGTCAGAGACCCTCTACTGATCCTACATACCCATGGCATTCTACTCAGAGACCACCTAGTGAGCCTAAGTACCCATGGCGTAAGCATCAGAGGCCCCCTAGTGAACCTACATAACCATGGTCTTTCAGTCAGACATACCCTAGTAAGCTTACTTACCCATGGCCTTCTAGTCAGAGTCCACCTAGAGAGTTATGTTTCTCATACCTCTCAAATCAGAGACCTCCTAGGGAGCCTATGGATTCATGGCCTTCCAGTGAGAGACCCCTTATTTAGCCTACGTACCCATGGGCTTCCAGTCAGAGACCCCCTAGTTAGCCTATTTACCCATGGTTTTTGGGTCAGAGACACCCTAGTGAGCTTACACACCCATGGCCTACAAGCAAGAGAACCCCTAGTGAGCTTACATACCCATGGCCTTCCAGTCAGAGACCCCCTACTTAGCCTAAGTACCCATGGTGTTTTGGTCAGAGACCCCCTATTGAGCCTACGTACCCATGGTCTTTCAGTCAGAGACCCCCTAGTGAACCTATATATCCATGGCCTTCCAGTCAGAGACCCCCTAGTGAGCCTACATACCCATGGCCTTCCAGTCAGAGACCCCCTAGTTAGCCCATGTACCCATGGTTTTTCAGTCAGAGACACCTTAGTGAGCTTACACACCCATGGCCTACCAGCAAGAGACCCCCTAGTGAGCTTACATACCCATGGCCTTCCAGTCAGAGACCCCCTAGTGAGCCCATGTGCCCATAGCCTTTTAGTCAGAGACCACCTATTGAGTCTACATATCCATAGCCTTCCAGTCAGAGACCCCCTAGTGTGGCTATATATCCATGGCCTTCAGTCACAGACCCCCTAGGGAGGCTAGGAACTCATGGCTCCAAAGACCCCTTAGTGGGCCTACATACCCATACATGTACAGTCAGAGAGTGGCTAGTGATATTCTGTACCCATGGCCTTCTAGCAGAGTCCCTGAGTGACCTACGTACCTAGGGGCTTTCAGTCAGAGACACCCTAGTAAACCTACAAACCCATGGCCTTCCAATCAGAGACGTCCTAGTGAGCCTAGGTGCCCATGGCTTTCCAGTCAGAGACGCCCTAGTTAGCCGCTGTACCCATGGCCTTCCAGTCAGAGATCCCCTAGTTAGCCTACGTACCCATGGTCTTTCAGTCAGAGACCCCCTAGTGAACTTAAATACCCATGGCCTAACAGTCAAAGACACCCTAGTAAGCCTACGTACCCATGGCCTTCCAGTCAGAGACACCCTAGTTAGCCTACGTACCCATGGCCTTCCAGTCAGAGACCTCCTAGTTAGCTTATGTACCCATGGTTTTTCAGTCAGAGACACCCTAGTGAGCCTATGTACCCATGGCCTCCAGTCAGAGATCCTCTAGTTAGGTCATGCACCCCGGTTTTTTCAGTCAGAGACACCCTAGTGAGCTTACGCACCCATGGCCTACCAGCAAGAGACCACCTAGTAAGCTTATATACCCATGGTCTTTCAGTCAGAGAACCCCTAGTGAACTTAAGTACCCATGGCCTAAAAGTCAGAGACACCCTAGTAAGCCTACGTACCCATGGCCTTCCAGTCAGAGACCCCCTAGTGAACATATGTATCCATGGCCTTCCAGTCAGAGACCCCCTAGTTAGCCTATGTACCCATGGCCTTCCAATCAGAGACCCCCTAGTTAGCCTATGTACCCATGGTCTTTCAGTCAGAGACCCCTAGTGAGCCTACGTACCCATGGCCTTCCAGTCAGAGACCCCTAGTGAGCCTACGTACCCATGGCCTTCCAGTCAGAGACCCCCTAGTTAGCCTACGTACCCATGGTTTTTCAGTCAGAGACCCCCTAGTGAGCCTACGTACCCATGGCCTTTCAGTCAGAGACCCCTAGTGAACATATGTATCCATGGCCTTCCAGTCAGAGACCCCCTAGTTAGCCTACGTACCCATGGTTTTTCGGTCAGAGACACCCTAGTGAGCTTACACACCCATGGCCTAACAGCAAGAGAAGCCCTAGTGAGCTTACATACCCATGGCCTTCCAGTCAGAGACCCCCGAGTTAGCCTACGTACCCATGGTGTTTTGGTCAAAGACCCCCTATTGAGCCTAGGTACCCATGGCCTTTCAGTCAGAGACCCCCTAGTGAGCTTACATACCCATGGCCTTCCACTCAGCGACCCCCTAGTGAGCCCATGTACCCATAGCCTTTTAGTCAGAGACCGCCTATTGAGTCTACATATCCATAGCCTTCCAGTCAGAGACCCCTATTGAGTCTACATATCCATAGCCTTCCAGTCAGAGACCCCCTAGTGTGGCTATATATCCATGGCCTTCAGTCATAGACCCCCTAGGGAGGCTAGGAACTCATGGCTCCAGTCAAAGACCCCTTAGTGGGCCTACATACCCATACCTCTACAGTCAGAGAGCGGCTAGTGAGATTCTGTACCCATGGCCTTCCAGTCAGAGTCCCCGAGTGACCTACGTACCTATGGTCTTTCAGTCAGAGACAACTTAGTAAACCTACGTACCCATGGCCTACCAGTCAGAGACGCCCTAGTGAGCCTACGAACCCATGGCCTTCCAATCAGAGACCCCCTAGTTAGCCTATGTACCCATGGTTTTTCAGTCAGAGACCCCCTAGTGAGCCTATGTACCCATGGCCTCCAGTCAGAGACCCCCTAGTTAGCTTATGTACCCCGGTTTTTTCAGTCAGAGACACCCTAGTGAGCTTCTGCACCCATGGCCTACCAGCAAGAAACCACGTAGTAAGCTTATATACCCATGGTCTTTCAGTCAGACACCCCCTAGTGAACTTAATTACCCATGGGCTTCCAGTCAGAGATGCCCTACTGAGCCTACGTACCCATGGCCTTCCAGTCAGAGACCCCCTAGTTAGCCTACGTACCCATAGTTTTTTGTTCAGAGACGCCCTAGTGAGCCCATGTACCCATGGCCTTCCAGTCAGAGACAACCTAGAGAGCTTTTGTACCTATACTTTCAACTCAGAGACGCCCTAGTGACCCTATGTACCCATGGCCTTTCACTGAGAGACCCTCTAGTGAGCCTATGTAGCCATGACTTTCCAGTAAGAGACCCCCTATTAATCCTATATTCCCATGGCCTTCCACTCAGAGACAGCCTAGTGAGCCAATGTACCCATGGCCTACCAGTCAGAGACCCCCTAGTAAACCTACATAACCATGGTCTTTCAATCAGAGACGACCTAGTGAGTTACTTACCCATGGCCTTCTAGTCAGAGACCACCTAGAGAGTTGTTGTTCCCATACCTCTCCACTCAGAGACTCCCTAGTGAGCCCATGTGCCCATAGCCTTTTAGTCAGAGACTGCCTATAGAATCTAAATATCCATAGCCTTCCAGTCAGAGACCCCCTAGCATGGCTATATATCCATGGGCTTCAGTCACGGACCCCCTAGGGAGGCTAGGACCCCATGTCTCCAGTCAAAGACCCCTTAGTGAGCCTACATACCAATACTCTACAGTGAGAGACCCGCTAGTGAGATTCTGTACCCATGACCTTCCAGTCAGAAACTCCCTAGGGAGTTGCTATACCCATACTTCTCAATTCAGAGACCCACTGGTGAGCCTACGTACCAATGGCATTCGAAGCAGAGACCGCCTATTGAGTCTACATATCCATAGACTTCCAGTCAGAGACCCCCTAGAGAGCCTACGTACCCAAGGCCTTCCAGTCAGACTCCCTAGTGATCTTACATATCCATGGCCTTCCACTCAGAGACCCGCTAGTGAGACCACGTACCCATGGCCATCCAGTCAGAGGCCACTTAGAGAGTTATTGTACCCATACTCTCAACTCAGAGACCCCCTAGGGAGCTTACATAC
This sequence comes from Sarcophilus harrisii, assembly GCF_902635505.1. Taxonomy (NCBI): domain Eukaryota; kingdom Metazoa; phylum Chordata; class Mammalia; order Dasyuromorphia; family Dasyuridae; genus Sarcophilus; species Sarcophilus harrisii. The sequence goes on along the minus strand of NC_045432.1, from coordinate 51,144,264 downwards.
CCATGACCTTCCACTGAGAGACCCTCTAGTGAGGCTATGTAACCATGACCTTCCGGTAAGAGACCCCCTACTGATCCTACATACCCATGGCCTTCCACTCAGAGACAGCCTAGTGAGCCCATGTACCCATGGCGTACGAGTCAGAGACCCCCTAGTGAACCTACATAACCATGGTCTTTCAGTCAGAGACACCCCAGTGAGCTTACTTACCCATGGCTTTCTAGTCAGAGACCCCCTAGAGAGTTATTGTTCCCATACCTCACAACTCAGAGACCCCCTAAGGAGCCTACATACCCATGGCCTACCAGAAAGAAACCCCCTACTGAGCCTACGTAACTATGGCCTAACAGCAAGAAACCCCATAGTGAGTCTACGTACCCGTGACCTACCAGCAAGAGAACCACTAGTGAGCTTACATACCCATGGCCTTCCACTCAGAGACCCCTTTCCCATCCCCAAGCCCCAACTTTGTCCACCCTAACGAAACCCGGGGCTTAAATCCCCAATTAACCCCCTTAAAATCCCCATGGTTTAAAAACCCCTTTGGGCAAACCCCACTCAACCCTTCCTTTTCAAAACCCCCTGAGCCCCTAAATTTTCGGTTTAACCCCACCCAACCCAGTAGACCCATTTCCCCCCTTTTGGGCCCCCGGGCCCTTGATCCTTTAGTCAGGACCCTTTTGATTTACCATGGCTTCCAAAGCCCCCTTGGTTTAACCCCTTCCTCGCCCCCTTGGAAGAACAACAAGCCCCCAAGGAAGTCCCTTTTTATCAAGGCCCATATCTTACAATCCCAGAAGCCTCCATGTCAGCCCCATGGCCTTCAACCAAACCCAGTCCTAACACATCCTTGCCTAAGAGTACTTTCAGAGGCCCTAGCTGAACCTATTACCCATGGCCTCCAGTCAAGACGAGACCCGGAGCCTAACGGCCACCAACCAGCTCCATGTCCAAGACCCCTTGACCATACAGCCTTCATTCAAGCCCCCTAGCTTACCATCCAGTCCAGTCAGAGACCAGGTTTAGTACCTCTGCCCAAGACCCTTAGGAGAACCTGTAACCCCACTCAAACACTTCTAGAGGTAGGATTCCTTTTCCAATCAGAGCCTACATCTCCCACCCCAGCCACCTGTCCAGAGGACCCCTGAAGTCTCCAGTCATGCGGAGACCCCTATGCTTCCATGGCCTTTCAGACCAAAACCCCCATATCACAAGGCCTTATCCAGTCAGAGACCCTAGTTGGCCATTATACGGCCTTAGCACAGCCCCTGGGCCGTCCAAATGCCTAGGTAGAACCATGTAGCTGGTCCATCAAACCCTGAGCCCAATACATGGCCTCAGCCTAAGACCCCCAAGCCTACACCGGTCAAAGACCCTATGGAGCTGTACCCATATTTCAATGTCCCCAGGAGTTTCCTCACCCTTACTTCCCATGGTAGGAAACTCCGTAGACCTCAATGGCCTTCGAGACCCCAGGCCTTTCTAGTCAGGCCTCCCAGAGCTATGTAATACCTGGTTGCCACCCTAGTCCCAGAGACCCCTATGCAATGCCCATAGCCTGGTCAGCCGAGAGTCCGAACCCAGGATGAGGCTTTAAAACCCGTGCCATCAGCCCCAGTGAGCCCTATGCCATCCCAGGCCTTCCGAAGTTCTCCTAAGCCTTAAATTTACCCATGCCCAATAAGCCAGGAGTGCCTATTCCCATACCTTCCACAACCCCGGGCTGTTTCCCTATCCAATGGCCCTATTGGCCTAATAACAAACCTTAGTCAGAGACCCCCTGGTTCTATTTGGCCTCATTAGCCCTAGTGAGCCTATCAATGGCCTTCAAGCACCTTGGGTCCCATTACCTGGCTACCGTGACCCTATTTGGTAAAACCTCAGTACCCAAACTATCCCTCACAACCCCTATTACCTAAACCTTTCAGTTAAACTTACATGACCCAGTCTTTTGAGCCAAACCCGGTCCAGCGAAGCCCCTTAGGTACCTACAGCCTCCAGTCGACCCAGGAGAGGCCCAGTGTAAACGCCTTTACCCCATGGCTTCAGTCAGAGACCCATAGGCTTACAACCTGGCCTTCCAGTCAAACCTGAGACAACTGGCCTTACCAGAACCCAGGAGCCCAGTCCCATGGTTTATAGAGACCCCTAGTAGCCTTACTAAGCCTTCCCAGAACCCCAGTTACCTAAGCCCGGTTTAAGTCAGGACCCTTGGTAGCCTAAAAAAACCCTGGGCCTCAAGAGACCCCATAGCCCTAATACGCCTAATTGGCCTCCCTCAAGCCAGGGCCCATGTGCCCATGGCCTTTCATAGACCCCTATAGAGCTACATCAGGATCCTTCTAGTCAGGACCCTTAGTGGACCAGTAATTCTTGCAGAGCCCAGCTAGGACCCAGGTTTGCAAAACCCCCTAGCCTAGACCATGTCCCCAGACCCATAAGACCTAACCACCTTCCAACAAGGACCCCTAAAGGTCTTAGCCATGGCCCCTTAATTCAAGGCTATATGCCCATGGCCATACTTACCCAGAGCCCATAAAGCTGGAACCCTCATAGAGCCCCTAGGCATCCCTATTAACAAAAGGCCCCAGACCCGGTAGGACCCTACCTGCCTTATCAAGTCCTTATCGCCCCATTGGCTTATCAAGCCCCAGTAGAACCCCACACTACATTTCCCAGGGTCCCTTAGCCCTACGTGGTCTTTCAGACCCTAGTAGCCCATAGCTACAACCATGACTTAACCCAAGACCCACAGATCCTAGTCAGAAGAGGACTTCCCGTGGCCCTTTAGTAAACCATGCCTTTAACCCATGACCTTACAGAGCGCCCTATGAACCACCCAGGCCTTAGTCCCAAACCCATTCTAAACCCATGACCTTAGTCAGTCCCCCCACCGCCCTGGTTTATAAACCCATAACTTGACCCGGCCTTGTACCCTATCCATCCCCTTAGGCAGACCCACCCTTCCCAAGAACCCAAGCCGAAGGGACCCTATACCGCACCCTTAGCCCATTTGGGCCCTTGCCATATTAGCCTAATCAGGCCCCTAGGCCTTACCGACCCATGTTCAGCGACACCTAGGTTGCAACCCCTCTCAATCCCCTGCTCCCAACCCAGGCCTTTAAGCAGAGACCCTGGCAGTCCTAGTCAGGGATCCCATGGTTTTCCGGCCTCTACAACCCCTAGCTAGGAACCCATGGCCTAGTCAAGACCCCAGACACTACCCATGGCCTTCAGTCAGAGACCCCTATGACCTATACCATGGCCTTCCAGTCAGACCCCTGGAGCCAACCCATGGTTCTTCAAGCCCCAGTTGCCTTCACAACCCATGCCTCCTAGCCGCCAGAGCCTAGGCTGACCCATGGCTTTTCAGGCCCAGTGACCCAAATGCCTGAAACCCCATGTAATAGCCTTGCCTCAGAGACCCCTTGTTCTAAGGCCCTTGAACCCTAGGGCCCATATCCCGATCTATAACCCAGACCCGTACCAGGTCTTCAGGCAAGGACCCATATTTCCCTCCAGCCTTAGGAGCCTAGATTATCCCTAACCCCATAGAGACCCCTTAGTAGGCATACCCACCCTTAGTCAGGCCCTTGACCTGGTACAAAAACCCCAAGGACCCCTTACCATTGCCCCAATCGGCCCTTTAGCCTTGAGCCCCCATGACTTCTCGGCCCCTATTAAGCTTCATAGGACCTGGCCCTTCCAGGATCAAACTATGACCTACTACCAGTCAGGAGACCCCTAGTGACTACTCATGGCCTTCCATAACCCTAGTGCCCAAAGGCTTCCAGAAGCCCCTAACTCATCCCTGTTCGAACTAGAGCCCGTCCCAGGCCACAAGCGCCTAATGACCTGTGGCCTTCAGCAGGCCCCTTATAACCAGCCTCGAACCCGAGCCTCATCCTAGCCCCTTATGGCCATACAACCCCTTAGCCCCAGTCCAAGGCCCGGACAGAGAATTCATCCTTAGTAACCCAGGCCCACCCAGAGCCCAGTCCAAGCCTTAACCATCCTCCATTACAAAGACCCCCCGTCATAGCCCCAAGACCCTACTCAATGCCCTCTAGCAGAACCCCAGAGCCTAAACTTCAGCAGGACCTTACCCTATGAGACCCTAGAGAGGCCTAGGCCCTGGGCCATGGCCCTCCTTAAAGCCTAATAATCTCCATGGCGGTCGTAAGACCCCCTAGTGGCTGATGCCTAATACGCCCCTAAGATTTCGGAACCCATGGCCTAAGAACCATTGGTCACCAACCCCTAGGACCTGTCCTCACCTCTTCCAAACCCTAGTTCCAGGTACCAGACCCCCAGGAACTTCACCTCTCTTAGACCCCTAGTGACCTTTAAAATCCTAGGGCCCTGGCTCACCCAGTCAAGACCCCCAGGACCTCCCATGGCTTATCACCAAGACCCTGTTAGCTAGGACCCCCAGGGCTGAACCCCTGGCCTAGCCCTGGGCCTGCAATCCCATAACCCCAGGAGCCTAATAGCCAGACCCTCCCATCAGGAACGGGGTTCATGACATGGCTTCCACCAGTTCAGCCCTAGTACCTACGTACCCATGGCCTTACCCAGCCCAGACCCTAGGAGCCTTACCTGGTTTTCACAAGGTTCCGTGCGTCCCATTTTCCAAGCCCTTTTACTACCCATGGCCTAACAAGACCCAGGTAGTTCCAAGCTCAGAGAATAGACCCAGGGCAATCCCTATAATCAGGCCCTTCAGTCCGACCCTTCTAGAGCCCCTTAGGCCCAGACCATCTTAAAACCCCTGGTGACAACCCATGTCCCATCCCTTCAGTCAAGACCCATGGCTAAAGGCCTCTATCAGGTTTCCCCCAGGAGCTGACCGGTCCTAGTAGCCCAGGCCCAACCCAGGACCCAGTAATCACCTAGCAGGCCCAGTGAACCCCATACCTTCCCAGACCCAGGCTCATACCTGCTTCATCAGAACCCAGTAGCCTTTTGGCGCAACCCATGATCCCATAACCTGGCCACCAGTCACTAAACCCCCAACCTATCCCATGGCCTTTAGTCAAGATCCAAATTCCAATAACCCAAAAGACCCCCCAGGAAGGGCTTGTATCCCATTAGCCCTCCAAACCTTAGGCCTCCAAGGGGCTTACCAAGGCCCAATAAGGACCCCATGGAGGCCTTCATCAGTAGGACTAATGGCCTATCCAGGCTTCCAGCCAGAGCCCAGACCCATAAGCCTTCCTCAGGACCCCAGTCCAGTACCCATCCATCAAACAGAACCTGTAAGCCCCATGAAAATTTGGCTAAACCCTTAGTACCTTCCATAAGCACCTGTAGTGTGACACCCTGGCCTACCAAAAGGCTTTTGGAGACACTCCAGCCTAGTCCACCTTTGTGGACCATAAGTTTAAACCAACCAGGACCACATACCAACCGGACCCAACAGCCATCCTAATCATAAGACCCTGTCCTTAATTACCCTTCCTCATCAAAGACCCCTAGGCCTAGACCCAGGCCTTTAGTCAGAGATGCCTTTAGTCCATTCCCAACCTTAGAGAGACCCCAGTGAATTAATTACCCATGGCCCAAGCAAACCGCTAGCCCTTTATCCTGCCCCAGTCAGAAGGACCCCTAGTGACTATACCTTGGCTCCATCAGGACCCTTAGTGCCCTACTTTCTTCACAAGACCCCCTTAGCAAGGCCCACCAGCTCAAAGGACCCTTGTATCCATACCTTTCAGTCAGGGCCCAGGCGATGTCCATCCCTTGCTCTAGCCCCTTGAGGACCTACACCTGTGGTTTTCAGTCGGAGCCCTAATCAACCCATGGTTCAGTGACCCCTTTAGTGAACCTCCATGGAGTAAGGACCCATAGTATCCCGCCCAGCAAGACCCGTGAGGCGTAGCAACCCTGGTTTAGTCAAGCCCCCAGTGACTAGCCCCAAAATCTTAAGTCAGACCCCCTAGCCTCAACCCAACCCTAAATCAAACCAGTCTAGAGACCCCATGGGCCTTACCCATGCCGCCCCGTTGGACCCCAGTTGCACGCCTACAGGGCTGAGGAACCCATGGCCTTAGTCAAAGAGACCCCAGTGAGTCTTCCCCAGTCAAACGGCAGGCCCAGGAGCCTCCAAGGCCTCCTTAACAGACCCCCTGATGACCCCCTGTACCAATCCATCCCCCAGAGCTTGTGGCTTTCAGTAGAGCCCTTCAAATCGACCCTGGCCTTCCAAGAGCCCCTTACTTACATCCATGGCCTCCTACAGAGCCCCTATTCCCGTACCCTTGGGGAACCCGTGACACCTTTAGGCCCACAGCAAAGCCCCAGCTAATCCCTGGCCTTGTCTAAACCCAACCTTCCAGATCAACCCATGGTGGTTTCATAGAAACCCCTAATAGCCCCGTAAAACCTTGGGCCCCATATAGGACCCTATGACCTATAGGCCGGCCTAAATTCAGCCCTTGGCTGAGTCCGTACCATGGCCTTCAGTAGACCTATGATCCTAGTCCATTGAACCCCTGGAGACCTAGCCTTCCATCAAGAGACCCTAGTGAGCCTATGTGCCCATGGCCTTCCAGTAAGAGACCCTAGTAGCCTATGTCGGTTTCCATCAGGCCCCATAAGGTAACCCATGGTTCAGTCAGAACCCCATGAGCCTTACAACCCAATGCCTACCAGTCAGAGATGCCCTAGTGAGCCTACGTACCCATGGCCTTCCCGTTAGAGACCCTCTATTTAGCCTATGTACCCATGGCCTTCCCGTCAGAGACACCCTAGTTAGCCTATGTACCCATGGCCTTCCAGTCAGAAATCCCGCAGTTAGCCTATGTACCCAAGGTTTTTCAGTCAGAGACCCCCTCGTGAGCCTACGTACCAGTCAGAGACTCCCTAGTAAGCATCTGTACCCATGGCCTTCCAGTCAGAGATCCTTTACAGAGCATAAATACCCATGTCCTTCAAATCAGAGATCCCTAGGGAGAGGGCTAGGAGCTCAGTCAAGATCCTTACAGCATAAACCCAGAGATGTCTTAGGAGCTTTAACCCATATCCTAAACTCAGGACCCCTTGGAAGCATATTCATCCCTTCAACTCAGGAGACCCCTAGGGAGCTTCTGTTCCCTACAACTCAACTGAACCCAAGTAACATACTTGTCCTTCAACTTGGAAACCCCCTAGTGAGCCTAAGTACTCATGGCCTTCAGCTCATTGACCCCGGAGTGACCTTCCCTACCCATGGAACGCCAGTCAGAGACCCCCTATGGAGCATAAGTACCCATGTCCTTCGAACCAGAGATCCCCTAGTGAGCTTCTGTACCCATACCCCTCAACTTAGAGACACTCTTGGGAGTATACATAACAATTTCCTTTAAATCAGAGGCCTCCTAGTAAACATCTGCACCCATCGCCATCCAGTCAGAGACCTCCTGGGTGCATAAGGACCATGTACTCAACCGAGACACCCACTGAGCTTTCAGCTAGTACCTTGAACTCAGGAACCCCCAGTGAGCATCTGCCCTTGGACCTCAGTCAGAGCCCCTAGTTAGCATCCACCCATGGCCTTCCAGTCACAGACCCCCCTGGTGATCATCTGTATCCATGCCCTTCCAGTCAGTGACCCTTTAGTGAGCTTCCCTACCTATAGCTCTCAACTCAAAGACCCCCTAGTGAGCCTAAGTACTCATGGCCTTCAGCTCATTGACCCCGGAGTGAGCTTCCTACCCATGGAACTCCAGTCGAGACCCTATGGACATAATACCATGTCCTTCAAACCAGAGATCCCAAGGGCTTCGTACCCATACCCCCAACTCGAGACCCCTCCTGGCCTCTACCACCTTCCAGGCGAGACCCAGTGAACTTGGCCACCCAGGCCTCAAGTCAGAGACGCCCTAGTAAGCCTACGTATCCATGGCCTTTCAGTGAGAGATCCCTTAGTGAACCTATGTATCCATGGTCTTCCAGTCAGAGACCGCCTAGTGAGCCTATGTACCAATGGCTTTCCAGTCAGAGACCCCCTAGTGAGCCCATATGCCCATAGCCTTTTAGTCAGAGACCACCTATTGAGTCTACATATCCATAGCCTTCCAGTCAGAGACCCCCTAGTGTGGCTATATATCCATGGCCTTCAGTCACAGACCCCCGAGGGAGGCTAGGACCCCATGGGTCTAGTCAAAGACCCATTAGTGAGCCTACGTACCCATACCTCTACATTCAGAGACCGACTAGTGAGATTCTGTACCCATGGCCTTCCAGTCAGAGACCCCCTAGGGAGTTGCTGTACCCATACCTCCCAATTCAGAGACCCCCTGGTGAGCCTACGTACCCATGGGCTTTGAAGCAGAGACCCCCTAGTGAGCCTATGTACATATGGGATTCAAATAAGCAACCCCTAGTGAGCCTACATAGCCATGGCCTATAAGTCAGAGACCCCCTAGTGAGCCTACGTACCTATGGGATTTCAGCCAGAGACACCCTAGTAAACCTTCGTACCCATGGCCTACCAATAAGAGATGCCCTAGTGAGCCTACAAACCCATGGCCTTCCAATCAGAGATATCCTAGTGAGCCTATGTCCCCATGGTCTTTCAGTCAGAGACCCCCTAGAGAGCCTACTTACCCATGGCCTTCCACTCAGTGACCCCCTAGGGAGCCCATGTGCCCATAGCCTTTTAGTCAGAGACCGCCTATTGATTCTACATATCCATAGCCTTCCAGTCAGAGACCCTCTAGTGTGGCTATATATCCATGGCCTTCAGTCATAGACCCCCTAGGGAGGCTAGGAACTCATGGCTCCAGTCAAAGACCCCTTAGTAAGCCTACATACCCATACCTCTACAGTCAGAGAGCGGCTAGTGAGATTCTGTACCCATTGCCTTCCAGTCAGAGTCTCCGAGTGACCTACGCACCTATGGTTTTTCAGTCAGAGACAACTTAGTAAACCTACGTACCCATGGCCTACCAGTCAGAGATGCCCTTGTGAGCCTACGAAACCATGGCCTTCCAATCAGAGATGCCCTAGTGAGCCTATGTGCCCATGGCTTTCTAATCAGAGACCCCCTAGTTAGCCTATGTACCCATGGTCTTTCAGTCAGAGACCCCCTGGTGAACCTGAGTACCCATGACCTACCAGCAAGAGACCCCCTAGTGAGCCTATGAACCCATGGCCTTCCAGTCAGAGACCCCCTAGTTTGCCTACGTACCCATGGCCTTTCAGTCAGAGACCCCCTAGTGAACATATTTATCCATGGCCTTCAAGTCAGAGACCGCCTATTGATTCTACATATCCATAGCCTTCCAGTCAGAGACCCTCTAGTGTGGCTATATATCCATGGCCTTCAGTCATAGACCCCCTAGGGAGGCTAGGAACTCATGGCTCCAGTCAAAGACCCCTTAGTAAGCCTACATACCCATACCTCTACAGTCAGAGAGCGGCTAGTGAGATTCTGTACCCATTGCCTTCCAGTCAGAGTCTCCGAGTGACCTACCACCTATGGTTTTCAGTCAGAGACAACTTAGTAAACCTACGTACCCATGGCCTACCAGTCAGAGATGCCCTTGTGAGCCTATGAAACCATGGCCTTCCAATCAGAGATGCCCTAGTGAGCCTATGTGCCCATGGCTTTCTAATCAGAGACCCCCTAGTTAGCCTATGTACCCATGGTCTTTCAGTCAGAGACCCCCTGGTGAACCTGAGTACCCATGACCTACCAGCAAGAGACCCCCTAGTGAGCCTATGAACCCATGGCCTTCCAGTCAGAGACCCCCTAGATATCCTACGTACCCATGGCCTTTCAGTCAGAGACCCCCTAGTGAACCTATGTATCCATGGCCTTTTAGTCAGAGACCGCCTATTGATTCTACATATCCATAGCCTTCCAGTCAGAGACCCTCTAGTGTGGCTATATATCCATGGCCTTCAGTCATAGACCCCCTAGGGAGGCTAGGAACTCATGGCTCCAGTCAAAGACCCCTTAGTAAGCCTACATACCCATACCTCTACAGTCAGAGAGCGGCTAGTGAGATTCTGTACCCATTGCCTTCCAGTCAGAGTCTCCGAGTGACCTACGCACCTATGGTCTTTCAGTCAGAGACAACTTAGTAAACCTACGTACCCATGGCCTACCAGTCAGAGATGCCCTAGTGAGCCTACGAACCCATGGCCTTCCAATCAGAGATGTCATAGTGAGCCTATGTGCCCATGGCCTTCCAGTAAGAGACCCCCTAGTTAGCCTATGTACCCATGGTCTTTCAGTCAGAGACCCCCTGGTGAACCTAAGTACCCATGGCCTACCAGTCAGAGACCCCCTAGTGAGCCTATGTACCCATGGCCTTCCAGTCAGAGACCCCCTAGTTATCCTACGTACCCATGGCCTTCCAGTCAGAGACCCCCTAGTGAGCCTATGTACCCATGGCCTTTTAGTCAGAGACCACCTATTGAGTCTACATATCCATAGCCTTCCAGTCAGACACCCCCTTGTTTGGCTATATATCCATGGCCTTCAGTCATAAACCCCTTAGGGAGGCTAGGAACTCATGGCTCGAGTGAAAGACCCCTTAATGGGCCTACATACCCATACCTCTACATTCAGAGAGCGGCTAATCAGATTCTATACCCATGGCCTCTAGTCAGAGACGCCCTAGGGAGTTGCTGTACCCATACCTCCCAATTCAGAGACCCCTTGGTGAGCATACATACCCATAGCCTTCCAGTCAGAGACCCCTTAGTGTGGCTATATATCCATGGCCTTCAGTCATAGACCCCCTAGGGAGGCTAGGAACTCATGGCTCCAGTCAAAGACCCTTTAGTGATCCTACATACCCATACCTCTACAGTCAGAGAGCGGCTAGTGAGATTCTGTACCCATGGCCTTCTAGTCAGAGTCCCTGAGTGACCTATGTACCTATGGGATTTCAGTCAGAGACCCCCTATTGAGCCTACATACCCATGGCCTTCCAGTCAGAGATGTCCTAGTGAGCTTACGTGCCCATGGCCTTCCAGTCAGAGACACATTAGGGAGCCCATGGGCCCATAGCCTTTTAGTCAGAGACCACCTAGTGAACCTATGTATCCATGGCCTCCCAATTCACAGACATCTTGGTGAGGCTACGTACCCATGGCCTTCGAAGCAGAGACCCTCTATTGAGCCTATGTACCCATGGGATTCCAATAAGAAACCGCTCGTGAGCCTACATAGCCATGACGTATAAGTCAGAGTTCCCCTAGTGAGCCTACGTACCCATGGTCTTTCAGTCAGAGACACTCTAGTGATCTCACGAACCTGTGGCCTTGTAGTCAGAGACCCACTAGTGGGTTGTTGTAACTATACCTCTCAACTCAGAGACCCACTAATGATTCTATGTACCCATGGCCTTCCAGTGAGACCCCTAGTGACCTAGACCATGGTCTTCAGTCAGAGACCCCCTTAGGGCAACCCATACCTCTCAACTCAGGGACCCCCTAGAGACCCCCTAGTGAGTCTACAAACCCATACCTCTACAAGTAGAAACCCCCTAGAGAAGTGCTGTAGCCATACCTCTCAATTCAGAGTGCCCCTGGTGAGCCTATGTTTCCATGGCCTTCCAGGCAGAGACCCCCTAGTGAGCCTATATACCCATGGGATTCCAATAAGCGACCCCTAGTGAGCCTACATAGACATGGCTTATAAGTCAGAGACCCCTGGTGAGCCTATGTATCCATGGCCTTCCAATCAGAGATCCCCTAAGGAGCTTACGTACCCATGGTCTTTCAGTCAGAGACCCCCTAGTGAGTTGTCATAGCCATACCTCTAAACTCAGAGACCCCCTGGTGAGTCTACATACCCATGGCCTTCCAGTGAGAGACCCCCTCGTGATCCAAGTACCCATGGTCTTTCAGTCAGAGACCCCCTAGGGAGTTGCTATACCCATACCTCTCAACTCAGAGACCCCCTAGAGACCCCCTAGTGAGTCTAGAAGCCCATACCTCTACATTGAGAAACCCCCTAGAGAAGTGCTGTAGCCATACCTCTCAATTCAGAGACCCCCTAGTGAGCCTATATACCCATGGGATTCCAATAAGAGACCCCTAGTGAGCCTACATAGCCATTGCTTATAAGTCAGAGACCCCCTAGTGAGCCTACATAGCCATGGCCTATAAGTCAGAAACCCCCTAGTGAGCCTACATACCCATGGCCTTCCAGGCAGAGACCCCCTAGGGAGTTGCCATATCCATACCTCTAAACTCAGAGACCCCCTAGTGAGTCTACATAGCCATGGCCTTCCAGTGAGAGACCCCCTAGTGATCCTAGGTACCCATGGCCTTGTAATTAGAGACCCTCTAGTGGGTTGTTGTAACTATACCTCTCAACTCAGAAACCCACTAGTGATTCTACGTACCCATGGCCTTCCAACGAGAGAACCTCTAGCGAACCCACCTATCCATGGCCTTCCAGTCAGAGACTCCCTAGTGATCCTACATATCCATGGCCTTCCACTCAGAGGCCCCCTAGTGAGCCCACGTACCCATGGCCGTCCAGTCAGAGACCACCTAGAGAGTTGTTATGCCCATGGCTTTCCACTGAGAGACCCTCTAGTTAGCCTAGGTAACCATGACCTTCCAGTAAGAGACCCCCTAGTGAGACTATATACCCATGGCCTTCCACTCAGAGACCCCCTATTGAGCTTCTGTACCCATTGCCTTCTAGTCAGAGATCCTTTACAGAACATAAATACCCATGTCCTTCAACTCAGAGATCTCCTAGGGAGCTTCTGTACCCATACCTCTCAATTCAGAGACCCTCTTGGAAGTATACATACTCATGTCCTTCAACTCGGAAATCCCCTAGTGAGCCTACCTACCCATGGACCTCCAGTCAGAGACCCCCTACATAGCATAAATACCCATAACCTTCAAATCAGAGACCCTTTATTGAGCTTCTGTACCCATACCCCTCAACTCAGAGACACCCTTGAGAGTATACATACCCATGTCCTTCAACTCAGCGATCCCCTAAGGAGCCTAAGGACCCATGGCCTTCCACTCAAAGACTCCCTAGTAAGCATCTGTACCCATGGCCTTCCAGTCAGAGATCCTTTACAGAGCATAAATACCCATGTCCTTCAAATCAGAGATCCCCTAGGGAGCATAGGTAACTATGGAGCTCCAGTCAGAGATCCTTTACGAAGCATAAATACCCAGAGATGTCTTAGGGAGCTTCTATACCCATACCCCTAAACTCAGAGACCCCCTTGGAAGTATACATACTCATGTCCTTCAACTTGGAGACCCCCTAGTGAGCCTAAGTACTCATGGCCTTCAGCTCATTGACCCCGGAGTGAGCTTCCCTACCCATGGAACGCCAGTCAGAGACCCCCTATGGAGCATAAGTACCCATGTCCTTCGAACCAGAGATCCCCTAGTGAGCTTCTGTACCCATACCCCTCAACTTAGAGACACTCTTGGGAGTATACATAACAATTTCCTTTAAATCAGAGGCCTCCTAGTAAACATCTGCACCCATGGCCATCCAGTCAGAGACCTCCTGCGGTGCATAAGTACCCATGTACTTCAACTCCGAGACCTCCTACTGAGCTTCTCTAGCCATACCTCTGAACTCAGAAACCCCCTAGTGAGCATCTGTACCCATGGACCTCCAGTCAGAGACCCCCTAGTTAGCATCCATACCCATGGCCTTCCAGTCACAGACCCCCCTGGTGATCATCTGTATCCATGCCCTTCCAGTCAGTGACCCTTTAGTGAGCTTCCCTACCTATAGCTCTCAACTCAAAGACCCCCTAGTGAGCCTAAGTACTCATGGCCTTCAGCTCATTGACCCCGGAGTGAGCTTCCCTACCCATGGAACTCCAGTCAGAGACCCCCTATGGAGCATAAGTACCCATGTCCTTCAAATCAGAGATCCCCTAAGGAGCTTCTGTACCCATACCCCTCAACTCAGAGACCCTCTCGTGAGCCTACATACACATGGCCTTCCAGTAAGAAACCCCCTAGTTAGCCTACGTACACATGCTCTTTCAGTCAGAGACCCCCTAGTGAACCTACGTACCCATGAGCTTCCAGTCAGAGACGCCCTACTGAACCTAAGTACCCATAGCCTTGCAGTCAGAGACCCCCGAGTTAGCCTACGGACCCATGATTTTTCGGTCAAAGACCCCCTAGGGAGCCTATGAACCCATGGCCTTTCAGTCAGAGACCCCCTAGTGAACCTATGTATCCATGGCCTTCCAGTCAGAGACCCCCTAATGATCTTACATACCCATGCCCTTCCAGTCAGAGACACTCTAGTGAGTTGCTGTACCCATAACTGTCCACTCAGAGACCCCAGTGAGCCATGTGCCCCATATCCTTTAGTCAGAGATCCCTTGAGTCTACATAACCCAAACCTTCCATCAGAGACCCCTAGGACTTGCCTTCCATACCTTCAATTCAAAGACCCCTTGTGAGCCTATGTACCCATGGCCTTCCAAGCAGAGACCCCCTGGCGAGCCTATGTACCCATGGGATTCCAGTAAGCGACCCCTAGTGAGCCTACATAACCATGGCCTATAAGTCAGAGACCCCTATTGGAACTTCCTACCATGCTCTCCAGTCAGACTCCCTAGTGATCCTACATATCAATGGCCTTCCAGTCACAGACCCCCTAGTGAGCCTACATACCCATGGCCTTCCAGTCAGAGACCCCCTAGTTAGCCTACGTACCCATGGCCTTTCAGTCAGAGACGCCATGGAGCCTACTGCACCCATGGCCTTCACAGAGACGCATAGTGAACCATGTATCCATGGCCTTCCAGTCAGAGAACCGCCTAGAGCCTACAACACCATGGCCTTCTAGTCAGAGACCCCCTAGTGTTACGTACCCATGGTCTTTCAGTCAGAGACCCCCTAGTGAGCCCAGTACCATGCCTTCAGTCAGAGACCCCTAGTTAGTCCAAGTACCCAGAGTTTTTTCAGTCCAGAGAACACCTTAGTGAGCTTTATACACCCATGGTCACTTAGCAAGAGACCCCTAGTGAGCTTACATCCATGGCCTTCCCATCAGAGACCCTAGGTAGCCTACATCCCATGGTCCTTTTCAGTCAGAGATCCTAGTAAGCTACATACAAGACCTTCAGTAGAGCCCCTAGATACTAGCCCAGTCTTCAAAGACCCCTGAGTTGCCCTGTGACCCATGATTTTTGCCCAAGACCCCTAGTGAGCCTATGTACCCATGGTCTTTCAGTCAGAGACCCCTATGAACCTATGTATCCATGGCCTTCCAATCAGAGACCCCAATGATCCTTACATACCATGGCCTTCCAGTCAGAAACACCCTAGTGAGTTGACCATAACTGTCCACTCAGAGACCCCTTAGTGAGCCCATGTGCCCATAGCCTTTAGTCAGAGATTGCCTATTGAGTTTAGCATAACCAGAACCTTTCAGTCCAGAGCCCCTAGGGACGTGCTATACCCATACCCTCTCAATTCAGAAGACCCCTGCTGAGCCTATGTACCATGCTTCAGTCAGAGACCCCTACTGAGCTAATACCCATGGCCTTCCACTAGAGACCCCTAGTGAGCCCATGTGCCCATAGTTTAGTCAGAGACCACCTATTGAGTCTACATATCCATGGCCTTCCAGTCAGAGAACCCCTAGTGTGCTGTATATCCCATGGCCTTCAGTCATAGACCCCTAGGAGGCTAGGAACACATGCTTGCAGTCAAAGACCCCTTAGTATTCATACCATACATCTACAATCAGAGGCGGCTAAATGGATTCTGTACCCATGGCCTTCCACCCAGTTCCAGGACCTGCCTTACCCATGGATCTTTTCAGGCGAGACCCCTAGTAAACCTATGTACCATGCCTACCAGTCAGAGAACCCCTAGTGAGCCACGTACCCATGGTTTTTCAGTCAGAGAACGCCTTTAGCCTATGTACCCATGGTCTTTTTCAGTCAGAGACCTAGTGCTTCATACCCATGGCCTTGCAATCAGAGACCCCCTAGGTAGCCTACGTACCCATGGCCTTCCAGTCAGAGACCACCCTAGGGAGGCTAGTATCCAATGGTCTTTCAACTAGAGACCCCTAGTCAGTCTACTGTCCCATGGCCTTCAGTCAGGAGACCCCTAGTTAGCTAAGGTACTCATTGGTTTCGTCAGACACACCTAGTGAGGCTTTTACACACCCATGGCCTACCAGCAAGAAAACCCCTAGTGAGCATACATACCCATGGCCTTCCAGTCAGAGACCCCCTAGTGTGGCTATATATCCATGGCCTTCAGTCACAGACCCCCTAGGAAGGCTAGGAACCCATGGCTCCAGCAAAGACCCTTAGTGGGCCTACATTACCCATACCCTACAGTCAACGAGCAGAGAGATTCTGTACCTATGGCCTTCCAGTCAGAGCTCCAGTGACCTAATGTACCATGGCCTTCAATCAGAGACTCCTAGATAGCTTAGTATCCATGGCCTTTCAGTCAGAGACCCCTAGTGAACCTATGTATCCATGGCCTTCATCAGAGGAACCCAATGATTCTACACCCATGGCCTTCTAGTCAGGAGACCCCCAGTGAATTGCTGTACCTATAACTGTCCACTGAACCCCCTAGTGAGCCCATGTGCCCATAGCCTTTTAGTCAGAGATCGCCTATTAAGTCTACATAACCCAAACCTTCCAATCAGAGACCCCCTAGGAAGGTGCTATACCCATACCTCTCAATTCAAGGACCCCCTGGGGAGCCTATGTACCCATGGGAGTCCAATAAGGGACCCCTAGTGAGCCTACATAACCATGGCCTATAAGTCAGAGACCCCCTATTGAGCTTACGTACTATTGGCCTTCCAGTCAGACTCCCTAGTGACCTACCATCAATGGCCTTCCAGTCAGAGATCCCCTAGTGAGCCCACGTACCCATGGCCATCTAGTCAGAGAACACCTAGTGAGCCCATGTACCCATGGTGTAAGCGTCAGAAACCCCCTAGTGAACTTACATAACCATGGTCTTTCAGTCAGAGACGCCCTAGTTAGCCTACGTACCCATGGTCTTTCAGTCAGAGACACCCTAGTGAGCCTACATACCCATGGCCTTCCAATCAGAGACCCCCTAATGATCTTACATACCCATGGCCTTCCAGTCAGAGACACCCTAGTGAGTTGCTGTACCTATAACTGTCCACTCAGAGACCCCTTAGTGAGCCCATGTGCCCATAGCCTTTAGTCAGAGATGCCATTGAGTTTACATAACCAGAACCTTCCAGTCAGAGACCCCTAGGGACGCTATACCCATACCTTCAATTCAAGACCCCGCTGGCCTTATAAAATACCCATGCCTTAAGCAGAGACCCCCAACTGAGCTTACATACCCATGGCCTTCCACTTAGAGACCCCCTAGTGAGCCCATGTGCCCATAGCCTTTTAGTCAGAGACCACCTATTGAGTCTATATATCCAAGGCCTTCCAGTCAGAGACCCCCTAGTGAGCCTACGTACCCATGGCCTTCCAGTCAGAGACAACCTATTGAGTTGCTGTATCCATACCTCTCCACTTAGAGACCCCCTAGCAAGCCCATGTGCCCATAGCCTTTAAGTCAGAGACCGCCTATTCAGTCTATATATCCATAGCCTTGCTGGCAGAGACCCCCTAGTGTGGCTATATATCCATGGCCTTCAGTCACAGACCCCCTAGGGAGGCTAGGAACCCATGGCTCCAGTCAAAGACCCCTTAGTGAGCCTACATACCCATACCTCTACAGGCAGAGAGCGGCTAGTGAGATACTGTACCCATGGCCTTCCAGTCAGAGTCTCTGAATGACCTACGTACCTATGGTCTTTCAGTCAGAGACCCCTTAGTAAACCTACGTACCCATGGCCTACCAGTCAGAGACGCCCTAGTGAGCCTAGGTACCCATGGTTTTTCAGTCAGAGACCCCTAGTTAGCCTATGTAAGCTTACATACCCATGGCCTTCCAATTAGAGACCCCCTAGATAGCCTAAGTACCCATGGTCTTTCTGTCAGAGACCCCCTAGTGAACCTATGTACCCATGAGCTTCCAGTCAGAGACGCCCTACTGAACCTAAGTACCCATGGCCTTGCAGTCAGAGACCCCCTAGTTAGCTTAAGGACCCATGATTTTTCAGTCAAAGACCCCCTAGGGAGCCTATGAACCCATGGCCTTTCAGTCAGAGACCCCCTAGTGAACCTATGTATCCATGGCCTTCCAGTCAGAGACCCCCTAATGATCTTACATACCCATGCCCTTCCAGTCAGAGACACTCTAGTGAGTTGCTGTACCCATAACTGTCCACTCAGAGACCCCCTAGTGAGCCCATGTGCCCATATCCTTTTAGTCAGAGATCGCCTATTGAGTCTACATAACCCAAACCTTCCAGTCAGAGACCCCCTAGGGACTTGCTATACCCATACCTCTCAATTCAAAGACCCCTTGCTGAGCCTATGTACCCATGGCCTTCCAAGCAGAGACCCCCTGGCGAGCCTATGTACCCATGGGATTCCAGTAAGCGACCCCTAGTGAGCCTACATAACCATGGCCTATAAGTCAGAGACCCCCTATTGAACTTACATACTCATGGCCTTCCAGTCAGACTCCCTAGTGATCCTACATATCAATGGCCTTCCAGTCACAGACCCCCTAGTGAGCCTACATACCCATGGCCTTCTAGTCAGAGAGCCCCCCTAGTTAGCCTACGTACCCATGGCCTTTCAGTCAGAGACGCCTAGTGAGCCTACGTACCCATGGCCTTTCAGTCAGAGACGCATAGTGAACCTATGTATCCATGGCCTTCCAGTCAGAGACCGCCTTGTGAGCCTACATACCCATGGCCTTCTAGTCAGAGACCCCCTAGTTAGCCTACGTACCCATGGTCTTTCAGTCAGAGACACCCTAGTGAGCCTACGTACCTATCGCCTTCCAGTCAGAGACCCCCTAGTTAGTCCAAGTACCCAGAGTTTTTCAGTCAGAGACACCTTAGTGAGCTTATACACCCATGGCCTACCAGCAAGAGACCGCCTAGTGAGCTTACATACCCATGGCCTTCCCATCAGAGACCCCCTAGGTAGCCTACATACCCATGGTCTTTCAGTCAGAGACCCCCTAGTAAGCTTACATACAGATGGCCTTCTAGTCAGAGACGCCCTAGATAGCCTACGTATCCATGGTCTTTCAGTCAGAGACCCCTGAGTTAGCCTATGGACCCATGATTTTTCGCTCAAAGACCCCCTAGTGAGCCTATGTACCCATGGTCTTTCAGTCAGAGACCCCCTAGTGAACCTATGTATCCATGGCCTTCCAATCAGAGACCCCCTAATGATCTTACATACCCATGGCCTTCCAGTCAGAGACACCCTAGTGAGTTGCTGTACCTATAACTGTCCACTCAGAGACCCCTTAGTGAGCCCATGTGCCCATAGCCTTTAGTCAGAGATTGCCTATTGAGTTTACATAACCAGAACCTTCCAGTCAGAGACCCCCTAGGGACGTGCTATACCCATACCTCTCAATTCAAAGACCCCCTGCTGAGCCTATGTACCCATCGCCTTCCAAGCAGAGACCCCCTACTGAGCTTACATACCCATGGCCTTCCACTTAGAGACCCCCTAGTGAGCCCATGTGCCCATAGCCTTTTAGTCAGAGACCACCTATTGAGTCTACATATCCATGGCCTTCCAGTCAGAGACCCCCTAGTGTGGCTATATATCCATGGCCTTCAGTCATAGACCCCCTAGGGAGGCTAGGAACACATGGCTCCAGTCAAAGACCCCTTAGTCGGCCTACATACCCATACATCTACAGTCAGAGAGCGGCTAATGAGATTCTGTACCCATGGCCTTCCACTCAGTCTCCGAGTGACCTACGTACCTATGATCTTTCAGGCAGAGACCCCTTAGTAAACCTATGTACCCATGGCCTACCAGTCAGAGACCCCCTAGTGAGCCTACGTACCCATGGTTTTTCAGTCAGAGAACCCCTAGTTAGCCTATGTACCCATGGTCTTTCAGTCAGAGACCCCCTAGTAAGCTTACATACCCATGGCCTTGCAATCAGAGACCCCCTAGTGAGCCTACGTACCCATGGCCTTCCAGTCAGAGACACCCTAGTGAGGCTATGTACCAATGGTCTTTCAATCAGAGACCCCCTAGTCAGTCTACGTACCCATGGCCTTCCAGTCAGAGACCCCCTAGTTAGCCTAGGTACCCATGGTTTTTCGGTCAGAGACACCCTAGTGAGCTTACACACCCATGGCCTACCAGCAAGAAAACCCCTAGTGAGCATACATACCCATGGCCTTCCAGTCAGAGACCCCCTAGTGTGGCTATATATCCATGGCCTTCAGTCACAGACCCCCTAGGAAGGCTAGGAACCCATGGCTCCAGTCAAAGACCCCTTAGTGGGCCTACATACCCATACCTCTACAGTCAACGAGCAGCTAGTGAGATTCTGTACCTATGGCCTTCCAGTCAGAGTCTCCGAGTGACCTATGTACCCATGGCCTTCCAATCAGAGACTCCCTAGATAGCCTACATATCCATGGCCTTTCAGTCAGAGACCCCCTAGTGAACCTATGTATCCATGGCCTTCCAGTCAGAGAACCCCTAATGATCTTACATACCCATGGCCTTCCAGTCAGAGACCCCCTAGTGAATTGCTGTACCTATAACTGTCCACTCAGAGACCCCCTAGTGAGCCCATGTGCCCATAGCCTTTTAGTCAGAGATCGCCTATTAAGTCTACATAACCCAAACCTTCCAATCAGAGACCCCCTAGGAAGGTGCTATACCCATACCTCTCAATTCAAGGACCCCCTGGGGAGCCTATGTACCCATGGGAGTCCAATAAGGGACCCCTAGTGAGCCTACATAACCATGGCCTATAAGTCAGAGACCCCCTATTGAGCTTACGTACTATTGGCCTTCCAGTCAGACTCCCTAGTGATCCTACATATCAATGGCCTTCCAGTCAGAGATCCCCTAGTGAGCCCACGTACCCATGGCCATCTAGTCAGAGAACACCTAGTGAGCCCATGTACCCATGGTGTAAGCGTCAGAAACCCCCTAGTGAACTTACATAACCATGGTCTTTCAGTCAGAGACACCCTAGTGAGCCTAGGTACGCATGGTTTTTCGGTCAGAGACACCCTAGTGAGCTTACACACCCATGGCCTACCAGCAAGAAAACCCCTAGTGAGCATACATAACCATGGCCTTCCAGTCAGACACACCCTAGTGAATTGCTGTACCTATAACTGTCCACTCAGAGACCCCCTAGTGAGCCCATGTGTCCATAGCCTTTTAGTCAGAGATCGCCTATTAAGTCTACATAACCCAAACCTTCCAGTCAGAGACCCCCTAGTGAACTTAATTACCCATGGCCTACCAGTCAAAGACGCCCTAGTAAGCCTACGCACCTATGGCCTTTCAGTCAGAGACCCCCTAGTGAACCTATGTATCCATGGCCTTCCAGTCAGAGACCCCTTAGTGTGGCTATATATGCATGGCCTTCAGTCATAGACCCCCTAGAGAGGCTAGGAACTCATGGCTCCAGTCAAAGACCCCTTTGTGATCCTACATACTCATACCTCTACAGTCAGAGAGCGGCTAGTGAGATTCTATACCCTTGGCCTTCTAGTCAGAGTCCCTGAGTGACCTACGTACCTGTGGTCTTTCAGTCAGAGACACCCTAGTAAGCCTACATACCCATGGCCTTTCAGTCAGAGACCCCTTAGTGAACCTATGTATCCATGGCCTTCCAGTCAGAGACCCCCTAGTGTGGCTGTATATCCATGGCCTTCAGTCATAGACCCCCTAGAGAGGCTAGGAACACATGGCTGCAGTCAAAGATCCCTTAGTGGGCCTACATACCCATACATCTACAGTCAGAGACCGGCTAGTGAGATTCTGTACCCATGGGCTTCCAGTCAGAGACCCCCTAGGGAGTTGCTGTACCCATACCTCCTAATTCTAAGACCCCCTAGTGGGCCTACGTACCCATGGCCTTGGAAGCAGAGACCCCCTAGTGAGGTTATGTACCCATGTCATTACAGGCAGAGACCCCCTAGAGAGTTGCCATAGCCATACCTCTATACTCAGAGACCCCCCTAGTGATCTTACATACCCAGGTCCTTCCAGTGAGAGACCCTCAAGTGAGCCTATGTAGCCATGTCCTTCCAGTAAGAGACCCCCTATTAATCCTACATACCCATGGCCGTCCAATCAGAGACCCGCTAGTGAGCCTATGTACCCAGGTTTTTTCAGTCAGAGACACCCTAGTGAGCTTACGCACCCATGGCCTACCAGCAAGAGACCCCCTAGTAAGCTTACATACCCATGGCCTTCTAGTCAGAGAGCCCCTAGGTAGCCTACGTACCCATGGCCTTTCAGTCAGAGACCCCCTAGTGAACCTATGTATCCATGGCTTTCCAGTCAGAGACCCCCTAGTGAGCCTACATACCCATGGCCTTCCACTCAGAGACGTCCTAGTGAGCTTACGTGCCCATGGCCTTCCAGTCAGAGACCCCTTAGTTAGCCTATGTACCCATGGTCTTTCAGTCAGGGACCCCCTAGTGAGCCTACGTACTCATTGCCTTCCAGTCAGAGACCCCTTAGGGAGCCCATGGGCCCATAGCCTTTTAGTAAGAGACCACCTAGTGAACCTATGCATCCATGGCCTCCCAATTCATAGACCCCTTGGTGAGGCTATGTACCCATGGCCTTTGAAGCAGAGACCCTCTATTGAGCCTATGTACCCATGGGATTCCAATAAGAAACCCCTCGTGAGGCTACATAGCCATGACGTATAAGTCAGAGTTCCCCTAGTGAGCCTACGTACCCATGGTCTTTCAGTCATAGGCACTCTAGTGATCTCACGAACCTGTTTCCTTGTAGTCAGAAACCCCCTAGTGGGTTGTTGTAACTATACCTCTCAACTCAGAGACCCACTAATGATTCTATGTACCCATGGCCTTCCAGTGAGAGACCCCCTAGTGATCCTAGGTACCCATGGTCTTTCAGTCAGAGACCCCCTAGGGAGTTGCTATACCCATACCTCTCAACTCAGGGACCCCCTAGAGACCCCCTAGTGAGTCTACAAGCCCATACCTCTACATTGAGAAACCCCCTAGAGAAGTGCTGTAGCCATACCTCTCAATTCAGAGACCCCCTAGTGAGCCTATATACCCATGGGATTCCAATAAGAGACCCCTAGTGAGCCTATATACCCATGGCCTACCAGCAAGAGACCCCCTAGTAAGCTTACATACCCATGGCCTTCCAGTCAGAGACCCCCTAGTTAGCCTACGTACGCATGGTATTTCAGTCAGAGACCCCCTAGTGAACCTACGTACCCATGGCCTACCAGTCAGAGACGTCCTAGTGAGCTTACGTGCCCATGACCTTCCAGTCAGAGACCCCCAGTGAACTTAAGTACCCATGGCCTACCAGTCAGAGACGCCCTAGTAAGCCTATGTACCCATGGCCTTCCAGTCAGAGACCCCCTAGTGTGGCTATATATCCATGGCCTTCAGTCATAGACCCCCTAGGGAGGCTAGGAACTCATGGCTCCAGTCAAAGACCCCTTAGTGGGCCTACATACCCATACCTCTACAGTCAGAGAGCGGCTAGTGAGATTCTGTACCCATGGCCTTCTAGTCAGAGACCCCCTAGGGAGTTGCTGTACCCATACCTCCCAATTCAGAGACCCCCTGGTGAGCCTACGTACCCATGGCCTTCGAAGCAGAGACCCCCATGAGCCTATGTACACATGGGATTCCAATAAGCAACCCCTAGTGAGCCTACATAGCCATGGCCTATAAGTTAGAGACCCCCTAGTGAGCTTACATACCCATGTCATTACAGGTCGAGACTCCCTAGTTAGTTGCCATAGCCATACCTCTAAACTCAGAGACCCCCTAGGGATCCTACATACCCAGGTCCTTCCAGTGAGAGACCTTCAAGTGAACCTATGTAGCCATGACCTTCCAGTAAGAGACCCCCTATTAATCTTACATACCCATGGCCTTCCAGTCAGAGGCCCCCTAGTTATCCTATGTACCCAGGGTTTTTCAGTTAGAGACACCCTAGTGAGCTTACGCACCCATGGCCTAACAGCAAGAGACCCCCTAGTAAGCTTACATACCCATGGCCTTCCAGTCAGAGACCCCCTAGTTAGCCTACGTACCTATGGTCTTTCAGTCAGAGACCCCCTAGTGAAACTACGTACCCATGGCCTACCAGTCAGGGAGGAGCTTTAGTGCCCTGGCCTTTCTAGAGACCCCTAGTGAGCCCATGTGCCCCATAGCCTTTAGTCACAGACCACCTTTGAGTCTACATTCCTAGCCTTCCAGTCAGAGACCCCCTGGTGGTATATATCCAGGCTTTTAAACCCCTAGGGAAAGGAACTCACGCCCCCAGTCAAAGACCCCTTGGGGGCCTCAAATTATACCTGCAGAGAGGGTTAATTTTTACCATGGCCTTCTAGTCAGGAGACCCCTAGGGAGTTTGCTGCCCCTACCTCCCACCCAAGATAGTGAGCCACATACCCATGGCCTACCAGTCAGGACGTCCCTAGTGAGCTTAGTGCCCAGGCCTTCCAGTCAGAGACCCCTTGTTGCCTATGTACCCTGGTCTTTCAGTCAGGGACCCCAGTGAGCCTACTCCTATTGCCTTCCAGTCAGGGCCCCTTAGGGGCCCAGGGCCCATAGCTTTTAGTCAAGACCACCTAGTGAACCTATGACCATGGCCTCCCAATTCACAGACATCTTGGGTAGTACCCATTCAAGCAGAGACCCCATTGGTTTGCCATGGGTTCCCAAAAAAACCCGTGAGCCTACATAGCCATGGTGTGGAGTCCCCCTAGTGAGCCAGTCTCATGGTCTTTCGCGAGACACCGGATCTACGAACCTGTGGCCTTGTGGTCAGAGACCCACTGTGGGGTTTTTGTAACTATACCCCACCAGAGACCCACTAATTTTGGACCCTGGCCTTCCAGGAGAACCCCTAGTGATCCAGGGGCCCTGGTCTTTCAGTCGGCCCCTGGGAGTTCTATCCTCAACCAGGGACCCTTGAAACCCCTAGTGAGTCTACAAACCCATACCTCTACAATGAGAAACCCCTAGAGGGCAGCCAACCTCCAACAGGTCCCCGGTAATTTGTTCCAGGCCTTCAATCAGAGATCCCTAAAGGGCTTAATTATGGCTTTCAGTCAGAGACCCCTAGTGAGTTGTCAAATTCCCGAGACCCCCGGGAGTCTACATACCCTGGCCTTCCAGTGAGAGACCCCCTGTGATCCTGGGTCCCATGGTTCGTCAGAGACCCCCTAGGGTGTTTCTATCCATACCTCTCCCTCAACCCCTGAGACCCCCTAATCTAAAACCCATCCTCTACAATAGAAACCCCCAGAGAAGTGCTCAACCATACCTCTACCCAGGTCCCCCCGACCTAGTATCCATGGCCTTCCAATCAGAATCCCCAAGGGTTTATGCCATGGTCTTTCAGTAGAACCCCAGTGAGTTTACAGCCAACCTCTAAACTCAAGACCCCTGGTGGCCATACCCATGGCCTTCCAGTGAGGAGACCCCCTGGATCCAAGTACCCATGGTCTTTCAGTCAGGACCCCTAGGGTTGCTATACCCTACCTTCAATGAGACCCCCTAGACCCCTAGTGAGTCTAGGCCCTTTCCCCATTGAGAACCCCGGAAGTGCTGTAACCATACCCTCAAATTCAGAGACCCCCCATGAGCCCCTATACCCATGGGATTCCAATAAGAGACCCCAGAGCCTACATAATGGCTTAAAGTCAGAGACCCCAGTGAGCCTAATAATGGTTGTGCCCCCTAGTGAGCCTACATACCCATGGCCTTCCAGGCAGAGACCCCCTAGGGAGTTGCCATATCCATACCTCTAAACTCAGAGACCCCCTGGGAGCAAATAATGGCCTTCCAGTGAAGACCTGTGATCCGGACCTGGGATAGAGACCCCCTGTGGGTTGTTGTTTATACCCCAACTCAAAAACCCCTAGGATTCTACCCGGCCTTCCAACAGGAACCCCAGGAACCCACCTATCCATGGCCTTCCAGTCAGAGACTCCCTAGTGATCCTACATATCCATGGCCTTCCCAGAGGCCCCCAGGAGCCCGCCATGGCCGTCCAGCAGAACCATGGAGTTGTTATGCCCTTTTTCCATGGAGAGACCCTTAGTTGCCTAGGAACCATGACCTTCCAAAGAGACCCCAGTGAGACTATTACCCTGGTTCCCCAAAAGACCCAGGTTTTGTACCCATTGCCTTCTAGTAGAGATCCTTTAAGAAATAAATACCCATGTCCTTCAATAGAATCTTAGGGAGCTTTGACCCATACCTTCCCAATTAGAAACCCTCTTGGAAGATACTCATGTCCCCAACTCGAAACCCCTAGTGAGCCTACCTACCATGGACCTCCATGAGACCCCTAATTTGTAAATCCCATAACCTTCAAATCAGAACCCTTTATTGAACTTTTGTACCCATATCAACTCAGAGAACCCTTGAGAGTTAAACCATGTCCTTAACTAGAGATTTTAGGAGTTCAAACCCATTACCTTCTTTTCAGAGATTTTTATGGGCATGTTTCCTTCAATCAGGATCCCCTAAGGAGCCAAGGACCCATGGCCTTCCACCAAAGACTCCCCAGGCATCGCCCATGGCCTTTAGTCAGGATCCTTTAAGAGCAAAATACCCTGTCCCAAACAGAATCCCCTAGGGGATAGGTAACTATGGAGCTCCAGTCGAGATCCTCAAAGGCAAAATACCCATGTCTTTCAAATCAGAGATGTCTTAGGGAGCTTCTATACCCATAGCCCTCAAGTCAGAGACCCTCTTGGAAGTATACATATTCATGTCCTTCAACTCAGAGACCCCCTAGGGAGCTTCTGTTCCCATACATCTCAACTCAGAGACCCTCTTGGAAGTATACATACTCATGTCCTTCAACTTGGAGACCCCCTAGTGAGCCTAAGTACTCATGGCTTTCAACTCATTGACCCCTAGTGTGGTTTTCCCTACCCATGGAAGCAGTCAGGACCCCTATGGACAAAGTACCCATTCCTTTAAAAGAGATCCTAGTGACTTTGTACCAAACCTCAACTTAGGGCCTCTTGGGAGTATACATAACAATTTCCTTCAAATCAGAGGCCTCCTAGTAAACATCTGCCCCATGCATCCAGTCAAGACCCCTGCGTGCATAGTACCCAATTTCAACTCCAGACCTCCTACGGTTTTCTAGCCATCCTCTAACTTGCCCCTAGTGAGCATCTGTTATGGACCTCCAGTCAGAGACCCCCTAGTTAGATCCATACCTGGCCTTCCAGTCCAAACCCCTGGTGATTCTGTAATGCCTTCCAGTCAGTGACCCAGGAGCTTTCCCTAAAGTCTCAACCTAAAGACCCCTAGTGAGTTTGGGACTCTGGCCTTCAGCTCATTGACCCCGGGTGAGCTTCCCACCATGGAAGCCAGGAGACCCCCATGGAGCAAAACCCATGTCCTTCAAATCAGAGATCCCCTAAGGAGCTTCTGTACCCATACCCCTCAACTCAGAGACCCTCTCGTGAGCCTACATACCCATGGCCTTCCAGGCAGAGACCCCCTAGTGAACTGCTGTACCCATACCCCTGAACTCAGGGACCCCCTACTGAGCATCGGTACCCATGTACCTCCAGTCAGAGACCCCGTACGGAGCATAAATACCCATGTCCTTCAAATCAGAGACCCCCTGGTAAGCTTTGGTACCCCTCAACAGAGATCTCCTAGGGAGCCTACGTACTCATGCCCTTATACTCATTGACCCCCTATGGAGCATAAGGTACTTCAACTCCAAGATCATCTAGTGAGCTTCCCTACCCATACCTCTGAACTCAGAGACCCCCTAGTGAGCATCTGTACCCATAGACCTCCAGTCAGAGACCCCCTAATGAGCCTACTTATCACAGGAGATCAGGAACAGATACACAGATTCCCATATATACCAACATTTTCATTGTAGCTTTTTTGTGTGGTAGCAAAAGAACTGGAAACAAAGTAGGCCTTCTCCATGTAGGAAATTAGGACATGAACCCATTGCAGTTTTATTTTGCCATAATAGGCAACAAAAATCAGGAAGTCAGAGAAAGCCAGGAAGATATAATGACTGATGCAGAGATGCAGAGATTCTGAGTGAAATCAGGCAGGCACAGAGTGCACCCCATGATTATGACATCAGCGAAAGTGCTGCCCGATTATAAAGACCAATCTCAGCCCTGAAAAGAGAGGAAGAAATCTATACCTTCTTCTTTTCCCAGGAGAAATGGGGGGAGGAGGCCCTATACTTAAGGAATATTACATATTCTCTCCGATGCATGTGCTGTCTTTCTCCGGTGCCCTGGAAGGCTCACTGGACTGGGTGGGCATAGAGGAGCCAGAATTTTCACAAATGACTTCAGTAGAAACACAAAAGGCGTCAAGAAACATTTTCAAAGAAAAAAATCCTTGCAGACATTTTTCAAGTAGCCCCTAGATCATTTCTTCCCCAGCTGAAACATCCCCAATTCTTTCAACTGATCCTAAGATAGTTTGATTTACAAGTACTTCACTTTAGTTACTAGAAGGCCTTCCCCTCTCCTCTGGAAGATCTCCAACTTCTTATAAAACAGTAGCTGACAGTTATATAGCACTTCAAATATATCACCTTGTGGGAACCTCACAACAATCCTCTGACATAAATGTTATAGCTATTATAGTTCCCATTTTACAAGTGAGGGAACTGAGGTTCAAGAGGTGAAATTTCTAGGGTATTTCACCCTAGGTGAAATCCAGGTATCAACTCCTTCCCGGCCCAGGACAAGTTTTACTCTAGGGCCTCTTGGCAGCTGAGGCTGAAAAGCTAGATCAGAAGTAGATTGCAGAGGGCCTTGATTGCCAGGTTAGTGGGAATTTCATTTGGCAGAGAATGGAGAGCCACTGAGTAATGAAGTGGCCCGATTTGGTGTGCAATCGGACAAATGTGTTCGGGGCCGGATGGCTGGTAAGGGGAAGATTAGAAGCGATTAAGGAGCTATGACAATAGTCCAGGTGAGAGGTCACAGGACCTGAGCTCCAAGGGGAGCAGTGGAGAGGAGTGGAGTGGAGAGGAGGGGACAAAACACTTGTATGAGGATCATAAGGATAGAGGAAGCTTGACATATTGGACTTGGAGACAGAAGACCCGTGTACAAGTGTCACCTCTAACAGGACCTGTGTGACTTTGGCTAAATGACTTAACCTCTCTCTGCCTCAGGCAATTCCCCACCCAGCTTCTTCAACTGTGGTCCCTGATCCCACATGGAGTCTCCTAACTGTTTGATTTGTATACACATTTTATACATCTCTCCCTTGGGGTCATGTGAAGATTTCTCAGATGAAAAGGGGTCTTGAGTGGAAAAAGTTTGAGAAGCACTAGGATAGGACTTAGAGCATCTGGAAATTTTCTGGAGAAATCACAGATTTTTGTATGAACCAGGCACTGGGGATGCCGAGACTAAATGAAAACTGCCTCTGTTTTCAATCTTACATTCCACCGGGGGATACAACATATAAGAAGATCAGTAAATAACATCAGAATTACTTACAAATATCTCTATTACTTACAAAGGAATCTCAGGAGGGAAAGAAGACTAACGACCAGGGAAATCAGGAAACACTTCCTGTCAGAGCTCTGAAAGGGGCCAGGGATCTTACAGGCAGAAGTGAAGAGGGCATCCTAGACATGGCGGCCAGCTTGGATGATGGCCCTGAGGCCGGAGATGGAATGCTGAGTTTAGAGACCAGCATGTAGGTCAGTCTGGGTAGAATAAACAGTACTGTTTGTGAAAAGTTGTGCTGTGAACTAAGCCTGAAAAAATTAGTCGTATGATGAAGAGCTATACATGCTCAAATGGGGAGTTGGTACATTACCTAGAGGTAAGGCAAGAGATATTGCTGGGAGAGCATGGACAGGACTGGTGACTGGTCACAGGGACTCAGGAAGAGGAAAGAACAAAGGATGAGTTCAAGAGTTTGATCCTGCACTAGTGGGGCTGTATCCCAAAGAAGTCGTAAAGGAAGAAAAAGAAGCCACATGTGCAAGGAAGTTTGCAGCAGCTCTTTTTGTAGCGGCAAAGAATTGGAAACTGAAAGGATGCCCATCAATCAGAGAATGGCTGAGTGAGTTATGGGATATGAATGTTATAGAATATTATTGTTCGGTAAGAAATGACCAGCAGGATGATTTCAGAGAGGTCCAGAGAGACTGACATGAACTGATGCTGAGGGAAATGAGCAGAACCAGGAGATCATTGTACACGGAGAACAAGACTGTACGATGACCAGTTCTGACGGACGGGACTCTTTTCAATAGTGAGGTGATTCAGGCTGGTTTCAATGGTCTTGTGATGGAGAGAGTCATCTAAACCCAGAGAGATTGTGGGGCTGAGTGTGGATCACAACATTGCATTTTCACTTTTTGGTTGTTGTTTGCTTACATTTTGTTTTCTTTCAAATTTTTTCCCTTTTTGAGCTGATTTTTCTTATGTAGCATGATAATTGTGGAAATATGTATAGAAGAATTTCACATGTTTAACATACATTGGATTGCTCGCCATCTAAGGGAGGGGGTGGAGGGAAGGGAGGGAGAAAATATCTGGACTACAAGGTTTTGCAAAGGTGAACGTTGTAAACCATGCATGTTTGAAAATACAAAACTTTAAAAATTAAAAAAAGAAAAAGAAATGTTTGTAATATAAAAACAAAATAGATCAATAATAAAAAAAGAAATGATGAGCAGGCTGATTTTAGAAGAGCCTGGAAAGACTTATATGAACTGATATTGAGTGAAGCAAGCAGAACCAGGAAAACATTGTACACAGCAAGAAGACAGTGTGATGAGACTTAGTTCTTCTCAGCAATTCAGTGATCTCAGGAAATTCAAATAACCTTTGGATGGAAAATGACATCTGCATCCAGAGAGAGAACTATGGAGACTGAATGTGGATGAACACATACTAATTTCACTTTTTTTCTTCTGTTTTTTTCCTAGTGGTTTTTCCCTTTTGTCTTGATTTTTCTTTTCCAACATGATTCATATGTAAATATGTAAAGATGAATGTACATACATAACCTAAAAAATAAAATGACATATAAATTTTGAGCCTGAGAAATAAGGATAATAGAAGTAGTTCTGAGGAGAACTTGTGTATGTATATGTGTATGTATGTATATATATATATATATATACATAAATGTATATATATATATGTTTGAAGGTACATGTGTGTTCATGTGGATGTATGTTAGGAAGACTATATTACAACTGGGAAAAAACATGGAGACTAAACCCAGTCGTGTTTACAAGGATTTTGTTTAATTGTAGTACATAAAAGTAATGGGATATTATTATGCTATAAGAAATGATAAACATGAAGAATTCAGAGATTTACGTGAAGACATACATGCAAAGTGAGATGAACAGAGCCAAAAAAACAAGATTTGCTCTCACTACAACAATGTAAATGGAAAGCAAAGTTGCAAATAATCAAAAATGAATACTGAGAAATTATAAGGTTGGTCCCCAAAGAAAACAAACGGAAAAACACTTTACTCCCCCTTTGCAGAGGTGGAGGAGGGGGGAATACTGCATATAATGGCAGGGTTGTTTTTTTTTTTTCTATATTTTGTTTGATTTTCCTGATTTTCTTTCTTTTCTTTTTTTAAATCATCTGTTATGAAGCAGGATTTTTTAAAGTTTTAAACTGAAAAACTTTGGAAGTCTAGCAAAACCTCTGGCTCCTTTCTCCATATAATGTTTTTAGATATATTAAATAGAATACATAAGATTAAAATGAAACAAATTGTGCTGAAATTTAGAGATTTAAAAAATAATTTTATAAATCCCAGGTTAAGAACTTCTGTTATAAGGTATAGTTCTAGGCTAAAGACAGTGGATTGAGAAATCTTGGGAGGAGAGAAGGTATATGGGGGAAATCTAAGCAATGTAGAGACAAAAGATGCCAATTAAATTTATTTTTTAAGAAAATTGTTCTTCACTTGAAGCATAACTTTTGCAAAATACGAATAGGTATGGAAATTAATAACATGCACTTTCATATCTTGCCTTAAACACTTAATAGTTGTGTTCCCCTAAGCAAGTTACTTCCTCCCTCTCAACCCCAGTTCCCTCATCTGTAAAATGAGAATAATAGCATATACCTCATGGAGTTGTTGTGAGGCTCCAATGAGATAACATAGATAAAGCAATTTAGAAAACTTAAGGCATAGAAATGCAATTATTGTTATTATTATACGTGATTGTTATTAAAAGATGATGACTGAGAAAATCAATGAAAATTCTAAATATGTTGGTGGTTCAGGATAAGTCACCAAGTATCTGGGTTGTTTATTGAGTTATTGACTTTGCATCTAGATGTGCTAATGGGTATACAGAAAACCGTTTATGATTATAAATTCCTCTAGGTCAGCTGGAGGAAGCTGTAAAATCCATGTTCAATAATTCTCCATTACCTCTCAAGTAAGAGGAATATGGAGAGATCTACATGAACCGATGCAGAGTAAGTAAGCAGAACCAGGAGATCAACATGCTCAAAGACAACAAATGAATAGTGAAGAGAAGCCAGGTTGAGATTAAGTGTAAGAATCAGACTGATCCTGAAACATAAGCAATTAACAATTTCTAGGTAAAGGGAGGTGGTCCTTTTTGAAAAAATAAAGGGAGGTCCATTTGTTAATGGAACTGAATGATGTATACTCTTGTCAGATGCAAATCTAATTTGTCAGTCAATTTTCTTTAACTACTTTTCTTACTGAGAAAAACTAGATTGGGGGAAGTTCCAGGAAATGACTCTCAGGTAAAAAAAAAAAAAAAAAAAAAGCATAAATAAAGCAGAAAAAGAAAAGAAAAAAAAAAAAAAAGAACGTGCTCAATGACATCTCTATGAGGAAGATTGCTTGGCCTCAGGTTAAAGTCCTGGTTTACAGGACTTTACAAGCTATGTGACCTTGGGCCAGCCATTCTCTCTCTTGGAACCTCAGTTTCCTTATCTCGAAAAGTAGAATAATCAGACACATGCTACTTGCTTCTCAGGGGTTGTTCTTATGAATAGACTCTGTAAAGTATAAAATAGCATATAAATATAAGCTCTTATTAACGAGCCCTTTCCTCCTATGGACAGGTACTAAATGGTGCCTTGAGGCAAGCAAGCCCTCTTAACCCTTTCCTGTAGCTACGTCTATGGTACAGGTTGGGGGGAAGAGGAAAGGGCTCCTAGCTTCCTGCCTGCCTCACTTAACGCTCCCTGGCTAACCCCAAGCTGAAATGATCCAAGCATGTGGGCAGTTGGCTAATTACAAGCCTGGTTCAACCCAGTCTAGACAGAGGAGAATCGCGCCTATTTTTAAAGTTCTTCACCAAAGGCAAGGGCACAAGTACTCCGGGGAAGCGATCCTCATGGGTTGGCAGTTGTTCTTCAGAACTAACATCGATTTCTCACAATGCTACTTACACCCATTTCCATTCAGTTTTGTCCTCCGTGGATGGAGAACATCTGTGTCTGGGTCATAACCACACAGAGGCATTTGGGGGCACTGCCCCAGCTGGAAGCTGCCCACCCCAACCCCACGCCAGTTGCTAGGTGGCAAGGGAAGCACTTGGGAGCACTTGGGATTTGGCAGTGAACACTCTTGCTCTTACAGACGGACTAAAACCATCCCTTGTCTTCCTTTTCTCCAAGACAAAGAATCCCAGTTCCTTTCTCAGAGGTCCTATTTTTCGGCTTGCCTCTCAATCTTTTCCATATTCTCAGTCAAGATCTGCTCACTGCTGAGTTTGTGGTTTGTTTTTAGACAAGAGATGACTTTTGTAAATGACGATGACTTATTAAAAGGCAGCCTCGAAGAGGCTCATAGGATCAGAGATTTAGAGCTAGACCTCAGAAATCAGCCAGCCCAGCCCTTTCATTTTACACACGAAGACAATAAAGTCCAGAGAGGTAAACTGATTTTCTTTTCATCATCTCTTTCCAAGTAAATCACCAACAGCCCACATTCATGATTCCAAAATGGAGCACGGGACATGATATCCACTCGATTTGGCTCTTCTTGCTATACTTTGAAGGGTGCTGTGGTCCTTTTAAAGGTTTGAGATGGGCTTTAGTTGCATTGGATAATTCCTTTTACCTTGGCCCCCCTTTGGGCAGAAAGGTAGCATTTTGTTAGCTATAGACAAAGCAACAAAAGCTGTAAGCGATCGGTAGGAACACAGTACCTGGTTAGATGAAGTCCAGGTCAGCAAGGAGTTCTGGGAGGAAAGTTATTATTCTCTTCTGGGAACCAAAGGGAAAACCTACACTCCCAGACTAAAGAGACTCGTGGACCTAACTGGCTGGAATATGTTAGCAGTCTTAGAGCCTGTTTGGAACCAGGCGATATTCTTTTATATTACCTTTGAATTCGTTTCCCAAAGTTCTCTTCTGATGCCATATTATGATGTATAGATGACCTTGGGTTATCAAAGGCTACATCTGTGGAACACAGTTCTGGCAGGCCCTCCCTACATCTTGAATATGGGCCTGGTGATGGATGTGTTTATTGTCTGGGGATCAGCCTACCTGATAATAGAGGGGTATTATCACCAGTTTGGCCACAGGGTGATGAGTTTTTCAGCTACCACAGCTCACAAAGACTGAGGCACAAGAGGACTTGTCACTTACACTGGCCAAGGGAGTGGTGACGTGACAAAATGACAGATCCTTGAAGTAATTAAGTACTTCTAGTGCTCATACCACAGTGTCTTGTTTCTGATAATCTTTTCTATTGTAAATAATCCCTGGAAAATTTGCTCTTGTAGTTTGGAATGTATAGCAGACAGGAGGGAGAAAGGAAAGATGGGACGGATGCTAGCTAGTGGTAGCAGTGGTGGCAGCGCCGGCAAGGGGATAAATTAATTAGAAACTGGGTGCAGCAGATTTTAGAACCTGGGGAACTAAGCAGGCTCAGGATAATATTGTCTAAATTTTTTTTGTCGTTCTTTCTAGTTACATTGTTGTAGTCATGTATACTATTCTAATCCTGCTGCCTTCATTTTGCGTCGGCATCAATGTCTTCCAATACTCTGAATTTTCCCACATTTGTTGTTCCTTAGGGCATGGGAAGATCCTGTTATAACATTTGGGTACAGATGGAACCTCTATCTGTCTTTCATTTTATTCAATGGGACCCCCTGGCTCAAAGGATATGACCAGATTAGTAACTTTTTGAGCATAATTCCAAATAGTTTTTCAGAATGGTCAAATGCAATTCATAGTTCCACCGATAATATATTAGGGCAGAACTAGAATTTATTTTATTTGAGACTTCTTCCTTAAACACTGGATCAAAATTTCTTCCAAAAATACTTCATATCCTATTTAGAATAGGAGAGGTTATTAAGTCGAAGCATTTTAAATTCAGGACAGATTTTCTCTCTGAAGAACAGAGGTGATACAAGAAAGTGGGGGTGGAAGCGGGCAGAGGAACTGCTCTTTCCTTTGCTTACCTAACCCAAGCACTTGCCAAAAACATGTCATTCAGCACATTAGGATGAACAGTGCTATCTTTTGGTTGATTTTCCATCAGACCAAGGTTATAATTAGGATTTTTAAAAATCATGTTAAATTGAATAAATCAGTAGATTTTTAAGTTGAAATTCTGCGAGTCAGGTGGAATATTGGATAGGATACAGAAGCTCGAATTGGGAATCACTTTAGAGACTTAACCTTTCTGCACCTCAGTTTTCTCATCTGTAAAGTGAAGCAGTTTAGACTGAATATCTTATAAGGTGATTTTTAGCTTTAAAACTATGATTCCCTGATAAGTATTCCTGTGGACCCAATAGCCCCTCCAACTGACTTTTTCCATCTGTTGTCATCTTGGTCAATTTGAAGGGTGTGAGGAAAAACCTCAGTCATTTTGATTTGAAGCAGTCTTTCATAGGGTTAACAAGTGTTCATTTGAGAATGATTTCTTCACCTCTTTTGATTACTTATCTATGAGAATTTCAGATGTTCTTAAGATATAGATTAAATTCGGTTATGACGCCAGGGGGTCCTCCCCACTTCGCACCCAGCCTTAGGAGATAGTAAGCAGCTGTTAATTCTTTTTTTTTTTTTTTTTTTTTAGTCACTAGTGATCTTTTTTTTTTGCTGTACAAAAAGAATCAGACTCTGAATTATTGTACAATTAGCTTGTGAAGGAAATCAAAAATGCAGGTGTGCATAAATATAGGGATTGGGAATTCAATGTAATGGTTTTTAGTCATCCCCCAGAGTTCTTTTTCTGGGTATAGCTGGTTCAGTTCATTACTGCTCCATTAGAAATGATTTGGTTGATCTTGTTGCTGAGGATGGCCTGATCCATCAGAACTGGTCATCATCTAGTATTGTTGTTGAAGTATATAATGATCTCCTGGTCCTGCTCATTTCACTCAGCATCAGTTCATGTAAGTCTCTCCAGGCCTTTCTGAAATCATCCTGTTGGTCATTTCTTACAGAACAGTAATATTCCATAATTTTCATATACCACAATTTATTCAGCCATTCTCCAACTGATGGACATCCATTCAGTTTCAGTTTCTAACCACTACAAAAGGGCTGCCACAAACATTCGTGCACATACAGGTCCCTTTCCCTTCTTTATAATCTCTTTGGGATATAATCCCAGTAGTAACACTGCTGGATCAAAGGGTATGCACAG
The DNA here is from genome assembly GCF_902635505.1 of Sarcophilus harrisii. Taxonomy (NCBI): domain Eukaryota; kingdom Metazoa; phylum Chordata; class Mammalia; order Dasyuromorphia; family Dasyuridae; genus Sarcophilus; species Sarcophilus harrisii. The sequence goes on along the minus strand of NC_045432.1, from coordinate 51,107,540 downwards.
TTTGATAACTTTTTGAGCATAGTTCCAAACTACTCTCCAATATGGTTGGATTCGTTCACAACTCCACCAACAATGAATCAATGTCCCAGTTTTCCACATCCCCCAACAATCATCATTATTTTTTCCTGTCATTTTAGCCAATCTGACAGGTGTGTAGTCAGTATCTTAGAGTTGTCTTAATTTGCATTTCTCTGATTAATAATGACTTGGAGCATCTTTTCATATGACTAGAAATAGTTTCAATTTCTTCATCTGAGAATTGTCTGTTCATATCCTTTGACCATTTTTCAATTGGAGAATGGCTTGATTTTTTATAAATTAGAGTTAATTCTCTATATATTTTGGAAATGAGGCCTTTATCAGAACCTTTGACTGTAAAATATTTTCCCAGTTTATTGCTTCCCTTCTAATCTTGTCTGCATTAGATTTGTTTGTACAAAAACTTTTCAGTTTGGTATAATCAAAATTTTCTATTTTGTGGTCAGTAATGATCTCTAGTTCTGCTTTGGTCATAAAGACCTTCCCCTTCCACAGGTCTGAGATGTAAACTATCCTATGTTCCTCTAATTTATTAATGATTTCATTCTTTATGCCTAGGTCATGAACCCATTTTGACCTTATCTTGGTGTACGGCGTTAAGTATGGATCAATGCCTAGTTTCTGCCATATTAGTTTCCAATTTTCCCAGCAATTTTATCAAACAGTAAGTTCTTATCCCAAAAGCTGGGATCTTTGGGTTTGTCAAAGACTAGGTTTGCTATATTTGTTGACTGTTTTATCCCTTGAACCTACTCTATTCCACTGATCAACTAATCTATTCCTTAGCCAATACCAAATAGTTTTGGTAACTGCTGCTCTATAATATAATTTTAGATCTGGTACAGCTAAGCCACCATCATTTGATTTTTTTCATTAATTCCTTGAAATTCTTGACCTTTTGTTTTTCCATATGAACTTTGTTGTTATTTTTTCTAGGTCATTAAAATAGTTTTTTGGGAGTCTGATTGGTATAGCGCTAAATAAATAGATTAGTTTAGGTAATATTGTCATCTTTATTATATTTGCTCGCCCGAATATTAGAAAAATTAGGTATGTTAATTCTTATCAGAGACTTTATAATTTACCTTTTTAGGCCGAATATTCCAAAGCCCTTTATTTCATGGAGCCGTGCTCAGGTATAGGAAATGCCACTAGCTTTTTGCCCAATGAAGTTAGAACACCAAGAGAACAATAGCTAGCATTTAGCATGGATTACACACCCATGGCTTCAAGGAGTATGGCCCCGAAAAGACACACACACACACACTCTCTGTCTTTGTCTCTGTGTCAGTTTGTTTGTCTGTATGTCTCTCACTTTCCCTCTCCCTCTCTGTCTCTCTCTTGCTTTCTCTGTCTTTGTCTCTTTGTCTCTCTCTGTGTGTCTCTGTCTCACTTTCTCTGTCTCTCTTGCTTTCTCTGTCTCTTTGTCTCTGCGCCTCCGTTTCTCTCTGTGTGTCTATCTATGTCTCTCTCTTCCTCTCTGTCTCTTTCTCTGTCTGTCTGTCTATGTCTATGTCTCTGTCTGCCTGTCTCTTCTCTTAATTAGAAATGATTGATTTTGCCGGAGAAGGTCCCCTAAGGAGGGGTGTAGTCCGAGACTGACGTAGAGGCCGAGAGAGGTCATAGGACCTGGGCGAGGCTACATGGGTAATAAGAGGGAGAAACCAAGAGATTTGCACGAGGGGCCCTTTCCCCACTGTAACACGGTCCCCCATTCTCAATTTGCAAAAGTGGAAAGGGGGAGACGGAAGGGGAAAGAGATTTCTTATTTTTTTCTCCACATACAGCTTTTCAAAATGGGGAAGCCATCTCCATCCCCAGCATTGAGTTGGTAAGATGAAATAAATCATGGCAGGCTTTCTAGCCCGTCCTGTGTGGAACACTGTGTAAATGATTAATATGAAGTCAGTGGAATTCCACAGTCGCTGTGCGAGAAGAGAGTTCTGTGCCCAAGAAGGAACTGCATTGCTAAATCAGCAAAGACAGTTGTCAAGGTAACCCCTCTGTAATCTATTTAACTGGCTCCCCAAACACCAATCAAGGTCAGATAAAGCACTGGAGCACCATCTGAACACACAGCAAGACAGCAGGGAAGGAAGCAATCTCATTAGAAAGAAGGGGGAAAGCCCCCCGAAATTCACTTTGGCTGAGAGTTCACTGGGATCGTCGGTGGCCCGATGGGGGAAAGTGGGCCACACCGTAGAAAGACCGGGTTGTATCTGTGTGGGCAGTAATTGTCCTTCAATTCAGTTTGAAGAGAAGCATCCTTCCAGCACTTTAAAAACCAGAAAGCCTGGCTCTAGTAAATTATTAATTTCATTTATTGTTTTATTAATGCAAAGACTTGTATTTACATTTTGTTTTAACAGCACAGTCTTGGATGGCTCTTCCCGCTGCCACCCCCATCGCTGGGCTGACCACCATCTCCCAGCATATCCTAGTATTACTTAACAGCCTCGGAGGAGCCATAGAAATTCAGCAAGTGCGTCCAGCCCCCAACGTCCCAGGCCTCTTTCAAATTTGCTGGTGGAAAGGGTCAACTTCCCAGACTCGATGTCTCCTGCCATCTCTCTCTCCCCTTTGGGGGCTAGGAAAGGGCTCTAGGGGGAAGATGGAAAGGAGGGGGCAGGAACACAGAGGCACAATCCTTCCTGTTTCCCAAGGAAATGGCTGATGCTCAGCTATCGCTTCTGATACCTTAGGACTAACTTGAATCATGATTTGGGTGAGGCAGCTGGGGCTTTGCCTTAGGATGCTGAAATTTAGCAGGCTGCCAGCAATATCTGTGCTCCCTAAGAAGAACGAAGCACGAGAGCTTACACCTAGTTAGAGTAATTTTGTTTAAACTGGAAGCTACCAGATAGCTACTTTTTCCATACTTCCTGTGAACTCCTCCTGGGACTGGCCCCACCCTACTCCCTCTTCCCAGAAACATACTCATGGTGTTTCGGAACCTCTCCTATTAGGAAGCCTTGCGTCCAAGATCTGGTTCTCTAGCTGAAGTCTCCTGCCAATCGGTCAGCTGAATTTCCTCTTGAAAGTTGACTTAAGGGGGCAGCTAGGGGGCTTGGTGGCTAGAGCATCAGCCTTGAAGTCAGGAGGACCTGAGTTCAAATCTGGCCTCAGACTTAACACTTCCTAGCTGTGTGACCCTAGGCGAGTCACTTAACCCCAACTGCCTTGGAATAAAAAGAATGAAATCCTCCTCAGAAGGCAAGGTAAACAGTATAAATAAGAGCTACAAAGAGTCTTAACCACCCTAATATGCCCCTGATATCACTCTCAGGTTCTGAAGGTGTATCTGCATTATCGCTTTCTCCACTTTTTTTTTTTTTTTTTTTTTTTTTTTTTTTTTTGCATTTCTCCCCCCAGAGTCCCTGGATAATTACAGGGCTCAGGAACTTTGGCAAATGCTTCATCCACCTCTGTACAGCACTGACACACTACAAAATCTGGTGACTCCTTTCAGACGCACTCCTGAGCGAATCGCAGAAGACAGTCACACAGTGCCTCTGGAAGGGTACACAGTGGGGGGGGGGCTATTTTCCTTCCCTCCCTCTTCGGTGAGGAAATCACAACGCTGGCACAAGGCTGGATTAAATCAGGTTACCATCCCCATGCAACAGTACTCTCTGTAGGTCTTCAATTTGAGTAAAGGCAGTCAAAATGAATTTTCCACAGAGATGAAACAGAGCAGGAAATCAAACGTGGTGGTGAAACCAGCAAACCAAGAGGTTTTTTTTTTTTTTTTTTTGAGAACTCAATGTTTTGCCTTTCTAATAGGAGGGCTGAGACCAGATTGTACCGGCCAATACACTTCCATGGAAATAGTATTTGCTTTGAATACCATTTCAAAGATGAACTTCTCTTCATAAGTTCCAGATAAGTGCGTGGAGAAACAACCGAACTTTAGATGAGATCTTTCCTATTCTAACCAAACTTCTCCCCTAGTCAAAAAGCTTCAGTGGTTCTCCATCATCTCAAAGCCAGGATACAAGCCCATCTGTTTGGCAATCTTTTTCACAATCTGAATTTAACCCAAGAGTTCTTAATCTGAGGTTCCCTACCCTTGAGGGTCCATGGCTAGCTTTTAAGGAATCCATGAATTAGGGTAGGAAAAATTGCATCTTTATGTTCATGAATCTCTAACTGAAAGTTAGCACTTCCTTCAATTATTTCAGAATGTTATTCTGTACAAGTTGTTCCCCAGTCGATCAATGGTCAAAAGATATGAACAGACGGTATTTAAATGAAGAAATTAAAACTATCTATAGCCATATAAAAATGCTCTAAATCACTACTGATTAGATAAATGTAAATGAAAACAACTTTGAGGTACTTCCTCCCGCCCATCAGATTGGCTAATATGATGGAAAAGCAAAGTGACAAATGTTGGAGAAGATGTGGGAAAATTAGGACGATAATGCATTAATGGTCAGTGGAGTTGTGAACTGACCCAACAGTTCTGGAGAGCAACTTGGAATTGTGCCCAAAGGGCAGTGAAACTGTGCATACTGATCCAGCAATATTACCACTAGGTCTGTATCCCAAAGAGATCATAAAAAGGAAAAAGGACCTATGTGTGCAAAAATGTTTAGGGAGGTTCTTTTTGGGGTGCCAAAGAACTGGAAATTTGGGGGATGCCAATCAATTGGAGAATGGCAAACAAGTTGTAATATATGAATGTAAGGAATACTATTATGGTATAAGAAATGACAAGCAGGTTGATTTCAGAAAAGCCTGGAGAGACTTACAGGAACTGACGTTGAGTGAAGTGAGCAGAACCAAGACAACATTGTATACAATTACAGCAAGAACATGTGATGATCGACTGTGATGGATTTAGTTTTCCTCAGCCATACAATGATCCAAGATAATTCCCAAAGACTCAAAATGGAAAATGCTTTCCGCATCCGGAGAAAGAACTATGGAGTCTCAATGCAGATCAAGGTATTTTGTTGTATTTTGTGCCTTTTCCCTTTTGTTCTGTTTCTTCTTTCACAACATGAGTAATGTGGAAATATGTTTGCATAATTGCACATGTATAACCTATATCAGATTTCTTGCTGTCTTGGGGAGGGGGAGGAGAAAGGGAGGGAGAAGAGATTTGAAACTCAAATTCTTATAAAAAAATGAATGATGAAAACTATATGTAATTGGGGAAAAATACTATTTCCCAAAAAAGTTATGTTATCCTAAGAAGGATTCTCTAGTTTTCATGTGACAGTTAAGGGGTCCCATTCTTAAACTATGTTTCCAGACTGATGACATATAACTTTTCCCACCTAAGTCCCATCTCCAAAAATGCACTTTAAGTTAGATTCAATTTGTTTTTTTAAAAGCATGTACTATTGGAACAGAAACTGTGGTAGGCCTAGGGTGGCCTACTTATTGTTGTCCCTACGCAGCAGTCTCTGATTGTTGTCCCTCTCAGCACCCCGTCATTCCTGGAATACTCTTCCTCATATTCCCCTGTGTTTCCTTGGAGGCTCAGATTCTGGCTACTTCCCACACCAGGCTTTTCCAGATTCTCTAAGTATTAATGTTCTCCTCTCATCTAAAACTCGTCTGTATTTTACTCGGTATATATTTGGTACGTAGATGTTGTCCTTCCCCGATAGAATGTAAACTTGATGGCAGAGCTGGTTTTGTTTTTGTGTTCCTAATACCTACCACAGTGCCTGGCACCTAGTAGGTGTTTAATAAGCTGCTAATATCAAGCTTTAATTCAACAAGTATTTCTGTCTGGATTTTGACACGTTAAGCAGCCAGAAAGCTAGTCACCCTTAAGTTCGTGGCAGTAACTCTTTCATGATGAATTGAAATATGTTCCTGGTTTAATGATGGTGCCTTATAAAAATATTGGACTAACTGTAATTCTGAGACCTTTGAGTCAGTACTGCCACATTTGTCTTTGTGCGCGGGGAAAGGGGCTACAAGACAAGATAGAGACCTGGTGAGGTAATCTCTGAATTAAGTGAGCATTATGTCAGCAAATGCCTCATATTGTCCATCAATCTTATGTGGACACGGTGGAAGGAGGGGAGTCTGGGCTCCGTAAACATGTGCTCTCCCGCAATCACAGTCAAACAAGATTATCAGAATAAACCTTTTGGGCAAAACAGAATATAATCTGATGTTTCCAATTTAGCAAATAGGAAGTTGTACATTTTAAATTTAAATTTTCAAGATTGCTTTTTATTTAAAGGATACTTCTATGTTTAACAATGAAAACTATTGGTCCCAGCCCTTGCTGGCTTCAGTCCCAAATCAAATAAGTCACCCAAATCAGTAATGACTACTGTCCCTGATGGGCCCATTCTATATGAGAACAGTCTGCACAAGATAGGATAACTCACCATTGGAAAGAATGGAAAAACGAGTATACCAGTAAGAGGCTAGTAATGTGTGGGTGTGATACAAAATGGATATAGATGGGACCAAATAAGCTGTTCTTGCCTTACCTTTCTAGACACAGAGAGCCACATGGGCATCTTGAAATGGCAGAAAAATGGTTTTGCCCCTCTTGAGTCAACTCATCATTTGCTATCAGCAATATCTTCAAAATGGAGCAGCTATCTTGACTCTGATCAAATTGCCTGTCCAGCTACCTTCCCTTCTCCCCCAAACCCAAAGCAGAAAGCAAAAGCAAGAAAAAGAATAGGCGGGTTCATGAAATGAAATCATTCCAGGAAGAACTGGAGTGCTGCTCTGCTCCACCACGTCCCAACTCCCTGAGCCTCCCAAGGCAAAAAGGCAAGACTTTGGTAGCATTGGTCCACAAGAGGAATTTGGGTCAATCCCGTTTCCGTTCAACAACATTTGTTGAGTGCTTACTCTGTGCCAGAAATTGTGCTAAGTTCTAGGGAAGCAAAGTCAAAGTACAAAACAGGCCTCGCCCTCAAGAAGCTTACATTCTCTCTACATTATCTACATTCTATCCCCTACCAGGGGATCCCATATGTACAAAAGAAAGATAATACAGGGAAAATCAAGATGGAAGAGAGAACTAACCATTTGGGATATCAAGCAAGGCTTCATTTAGCAAGTGATACCTGAGCTGAGTCATAAAGGGAGCCAAATATTTTGAGAGGCAAAGATGAGGCACTCAAGGCAGGGGGAAAGATGTCAGAAGCATAATGGCTATATGATTCTGCATGTCACGGAAATTTTCTACATCTCAGTTGCCTCATTTGTAAGATGAAGTGGTTGGGCTTTTTAGTTCTAGATGATGAAAGGCCCATCCACCTTAAAGGGCTGTTGCTTTTTTTCTCCAAGTTTTTTTTCTTTTCTTTATTCTCAATAGTATTTTATTTTTCCAAATATGTGAAAAGAGAGTTTTCAAGATTCATTTTTGTAAGATTTTGCATTCCAAATATTTTCTCCCTTCCTCGCTTACCACCCCCTCCCAAAGTCAGCAAGCAATCTGATATAGGTTATACATGTACAATACTTTAAAAAATGTTTTCATACTTGTCATGTTGTGCAAGAAAGCGCAGAACAAAAAGGAAAAAACCATGAGAAAGAAAAAACAAACAAAAAGTTGAAAATAATATGCTCCCATCCACATTCAGTTTCCATAGTTCTCTCTCTGGATGCAGATGACTCTCTCTATCTCAAGTCTATTGGAATTGTCTTCGATTACTGTATTGCTGACGAGAGCTAAGTCCATCACAGGTGATCATCACACAATCTTAATGTTACTGTGGACAATGCTCTCCTGGTTCTGCTCATTTCACTCAGAGCCAGTTCATGTAAATCTCTCCAAGCTTTCCTGAAACCAGCCCTTTATCACTTCTTATAGAACAATAATATTCCATTACCTTCATATACCATAATTTATTTGGCTATTCCCCTACCAAAGGGCATCCACTCAGTGTCCGGTTCCTTGCCACTTCAAAAAAGGCTGCTACAAACATTGTGTTTGTCCCTTTCCCTCTTTTATGATCTCTTTGGGATACAGACCTAGTAGTGGTACTGCTGGGTCAAAGGGTCTGCACAGTTTGATAGCCTTTTGGGCATAGTTCCAAATTCCTCTCCAAAATGGTTGGATCATTTCACAACTTCATCAACAATGCATTAGTGTCTCAGTTTTCCCATATCCCTTCCAACATTTATCATTATCTTTTTCTGTCATCTTAGCCAATCTGAGAAGTGTGAAATGGGACTCTTTTTTTTGCGGTTCCTTTCAGGAGGTGAACAATGGACTCTTTTTTACTTTGCCCTCTATTTCTAATAAATCTGGACGCTTTTCATTGATTTTGTTTTGAAATATGGTATCCAGGCTTTTTTTTAAGTCATGATTTTCATTGGTTGATTCTTGAATTTTCTTTTGATGTTTTGAAGGTCAGTTGTTTTTGATGTAAGATATTTTACCTTTTATTCTTTTTTCCAGTCTTCTAACTTTGTTCTGATATTTTTAATGTCTCATGGAATATCAATTTCTGTATGATCTATTGTAGTTTTTAGAGTGTGTTATTATTTTGGTAAAGTTTACCATTTTCTCTTCTAAACTTTGTATTTATCTTCTTTTTTCTCTCTAGAGCTTTTATTTCATTTTTTAAAACTCTTGCTTTATTTCTATTAAATATTCATCCTTTTTTAAACCTTTCAGTCACTACTTACAATTATTGTAGCTACTTGCTCCTTCTTCGGATGGATTTCTAAATCTATAATATGTTTTATTATTGGTCAGTGTTTTTCTTTGATTTCCTTCTTTCTCCATCTTTAGCTCCTGAATTAGGGCTTTGGGCTAGAGTCAGGCTCTATTCCTTGCTTTGTGCCTTTAGGTGGGTGGCTGGCCCTGCTTGGTTTTACCTTGTGTCCCCTGTGTTCTTTCAATGACTTCTGCCTCCCAGAATTAGACCCTCTTGATCTTTGAGGTTCAGAGCACTGAATCTTTAAAGCTCTTTTTAGTATTTCAGGTATCTTGGCCCTGGGCCTGAGTTGCTTTGTTCTAAGTATTGCTTTATAGATATTTTTTACTATTGCTCTCCAGGGCTTCCAAAATTCCCATCCTTGGCCTTTCTGCCCACGGGGTTTTCTAACGTTCCCAGATCTTTCAGCTCTTGCTGCCTCTGGGCACCTATCTTTGGCCAGTCTCTGGTTGGGCTGGGAGGCTTGTTTGCCTGTTTGGGTACTGGCTTTGCAGACAGCCTCTTTTCCTATTGCCCTTGGATTTCTAGTTGATTTGGAAGGTATAGATCTGAATGAAGAAGTCGCTTGTTATAGTTTCTCTCTGGATTTCTCGACAGCACCTTGACCAGAAATTGCTTATAGGGTTTCAACAATGTTTGTCATGATATCTATTGAGCAAAAAGAATGGAAAGCATGAGCTTAGTAGAAAGCCAAGAACCTAGGCCCTCAGCTATTAGGTTCTCTGTTGTTGAATAGTGAATGCCAGGTTCTAAAACTCCAGAATGAGACTTTCTAAGCAGACCTCCAAGTTGGGGAAGGTCAGCTTTATAGGCATTTCAACATGTAAACTAGGTACATACACATGGTCAGAGAATCTGGATTGGGGCTAATATTTCAAAGGATCTTGGAGAATCTATAGTTTTATTAACTATATATATTATATAATGTATACTGTATAATATATATATTATATTAACTATATATAAAGGAAGACAGGCTTTATAAAATGAATAGTATTAGCTCCTAAGATAGCTATGACTAACTACCTTATGGCTTATGATCTATATTTTCCAGATTAATATGTATGAAATGATTATTTATCAGATGGGTAAGATTAAAGCAATTAGGACATAATCCACCAACCATAATCCACCAATGATTAGAGATGAATTGCTAAGGTTCCTTCTAACTCAAAAATTCTAATTATATGTAGAAGTTTAAAAAAAATCAACAAGTCCTGCAGAAAGCATCATATTACCCCAAACACTCATGCTACATGTACTCAAATGCTTTTGAAAGTCTTGAATGTCTAGTAGATTTCCTGCCTAAAGTCCGGGAGTCTCTATTGATGGTAAGAGGCTCTCCAAATGCATGGAGTCATAGTCGGTACTGTACTAATAGCCTCAAACCCAACACTAGAAAGACTCGACTGGAATCCCGAGCAATGGCAAAGACATTGGTTGGGTCTCTCAGGATGCTAATAGTTCCAGACACCCTATGCTAGGGAGAAGAGCCAGGAACAATCACAGCTAATACAATCCGGATAGACACAAACTCTCAGAATGTCGGTATTGGAAGGGCTTAAAGTGAGCCGGTCAAAACCATATCTGAACAGGAATTACTGATAAGTTAAATAGACACATTGAATATTCCCATTGAAGGTGTGTGTGTGTGTGTGTGTGTGTGTGTGTGTGTGTGTGCGTGTGTGTGTGTGTGTGTGTGTGTGTGTGTAGATACTCATTACCCAAGAAAGTCTACTTGGATTTCAGATTTCTCTTTTTGAAGCTTTCCTTTATTTGAAATTTGCAACTCCCACCACCATCCCTTGTTCTCCCTTTGAGACCAAGCAGAATAAATTGAATCCCTTTTCCACAGGATAGCCTTCATGACTCCCCTAAGTCTTTCATTTTTCAGAATAAACATTCCCAAATTCTAAAGGCATCTTTGACCAATCCCCATCTGCAATGACCTCCAGTCCTCTAACCACCCTGTCTGCCATCTTCAGGACTAGACTGGACATGACATCACAGCTTCCTCATACTGATGTGGGATTATGGGAGCAAACAAACTAGAAATTTACCTCAGCACATTCGCCTACTTAAAACATCCTTCACATAACATAATTATGATAGAGGAAGAGACCTGAAACTGAACATTCCTCTTCCCAGGCTTTGTCTCATCTCTCATACTCGTTACTTAAATTTTCCACCCCCCCAAACTCCAAGTAATACACTCTCTGTTCCTCCATAGCAGGGTTTCTTAAACTTTTTCCACTTGTAACTCCTTTTCACCCAAGAAATTCTCATATGACCCCCGGTATAAAGTATGTATAACAGGTACACAAATCAAACATTTACTGATAATAAATCATAAAGAAATTTATTTGAAAACAATTCTTTGCCATACATAGAATTTTACCATTCAATAAAGATAAAAAGCAAATCTGCATAAGAATGAGATGGATGTGCTTATGGAAAGAATTAAATCTTGGCTGACTCTTTGACACCTTTTACTGTTATCAAAGTTTTTGTGACCTACCACATTCGGTTATATGACCCCATATGGGATCACAAGCTACAAGTTAAGAATCTTGGCTCTCCAGGAGAGCCCAAATAATGGCTTTCTGCTGCATATTAAACCGCACACCCCAGCCACTTGATCAGATGATAAAATTCAGATTGGCAGTTCTAGACTGGTTCTTACATCTCAGATTCGTGACACTCCTCTCTGCTTCCACTAAACTTTACATATCAGACCTCCTTCTGTTTCCTAGAAAAATGTAGTGATCTCTCTGTCAGCTACTTCTGCGGCAATGAGAGTGCCAAGGGTTACATCCCTCTCAACATCCCAGTTCTAGGATATCCAAATTACCCAACCAAAAAATCCACACTGGAAAAAATGGAGTGTATAAAAAGGCAACATTATTTATATCTTATTATATTTTATGTATTTAGTTTAAAAATTTCCAGTGACATTTTAATCTGGTTGGGGCCACACTAAGGAGCGTCATTATGGGAAGACATGAAAAGAATCACACAAGACGATTGGATGTGAAGAAGTTGATGTCTTGTACTAATTGGGGGAGGAGCCGTGCCAAGAAAAACCCTAGATTAATCAAAGTATCAGAGACTTTTATTACTTTCTAGGATTTAAAATATCTTGAGAACTATTTCTTTGATGGAAATGTGATTTTATCCATCTCAGTATTCCTTCCAGTATCACAGAATGCAACCTATACATGCTTAGGCCCATCCTGTGTGAGACAATTTTTCTGTCTTCCAGTAAATCCACCTAAGTGGGGTGTACCAGATATACTGAGGGTGTTCCTCTAGATCTCTCAATGCTGTGTCGAGATCAATGGAACATATAGGCTGTCTGTAGAATAGCCCTTAGTTTTGCTATGTTATCAGCCATTTCTTATCTCTTCCCTCTCTTCTCACCATTAATACTTTTCTTTGATGATATCCTTAGACCTTAAGTGCAGGGAAAATAAAACATAGGCAAAGTTTTGCTGGCTGGTCATAGAAGTCGATTAATTAAAAAATGCCAACCTGGTCAGAAACTGATTTGCCTCCATCTTATCTTTTCCTGCTTTCCATTTGCTCACAGGACAACAGAGTATTTAAAACTAAACATTATGGGAACTTTTACCTTCCAGAATGCTCTTCTGTCCAAATGGGTCCAAAACCCAATATCCCACGAATGGCCAACAACAACGTTCATTTCCACTAACTTGCTCTCTGCTTTCATGGTGTGTTGGTTTAACTGAGCCAGAGAAGAGAGAGGCAAGTCATTTTTCTTAGGTCATGATAAAGCCCTTCACAGTCCCGAGGCCACACAGCTCACTGCTGCTGCTCGCCGGGCTTCTTAAGACTTGGGATGTGGAAGTGGCCCCCTGCCTTTGTGCTCTCTCTTTCAGCATCCTGCCTCAGCAAGAAAGACTAATCAACCCCCACAAGACTCTTACTTGTTTATTACGGTTAGATTCTTCTGGGTCATATCAATTCACAACAACCAGTTAGTCTCATTTATCTCCATTTCATGAAGCCCCAAATGTGGCAATTGAGGCAAATGTCTTGATGAAAGAACCAAAGGATTTTTTTTCCTTTTTCTTGATCCCACTGTGACTAAATTCTCCTTCAAGGACAATAGTTGTCCCTTCCGCACTAGGTAGAAATAGCCCAAGAACTGAGGACAAAAGCAATTTGCTCTCAGACATGTGTTTTCATCACAAGTTCTCCCCAACTCCCTTTTAGAAAATGACTTAAAAAATAACAAGTAGCAGCTTTGCAAAAAAAATCAGAATGCCCCATTCCATGGGAAATGCTAATCTCCAAACCAAATCTAAGGCATTTGTTTTTCTCAGGTGGTCTTTAAGTCTCCCTCATGGAGATAGTACAAATTAAATTTAAATTAACTTCCCTCCCAAACACATACGTGCCATCATAGCAAAGCCAAGCCCCCATGACTTGGTTTGGGCCATTTAAATCACTGTCAATCAGGAATTGTTCCTAATTTGGGAGGTCATTTGCCCTGTTGGGTGTTAGTGGATCGATACAGGCGGTTACTGCCAAACAAATGTGCCTGACTGCTAGAGGACCATATTTCCATATTTTCTGGGATCCAGAAGTTGATCCCCACCCCCACTTCACCCTTCCTATGGCAGAAACAGTTAATCCTATAAGCATTGAAACATCATTGAACTTCTTGATTGGGGGACTGAATATACTGAGTATACTACATCTAGCTTGATCCAGATGAGGTCAACGGCCATTCATCTGGACCATCTGGCCATTTGCCTTGCTGCCTCATGCCCCAGCATTTTCCAACTCTTGTTCCAGACATTGTAATCAAATCGATATTACCACTGTCTCTGGAAAGGGCATGGCAATTATTATTATTGCTTTTATTTATAATAATAATAGCATTTATATAGTGCTTTAAAACTTGCAAAGTGCTTTATATATGCTATCTTATTTCAATGTCATAGTAACCATGGGAAGTAGATGTTATTATTCTTCCCATTTTTCAAATGAGGAAACTGAGGCTAGGAGAAGTTAAGCGCCTCACCTAAGAGCACACAGCAATTAAATGTTTGGGGCAGGATTTGAACTTATGTCTTACTGACTCCAAGTCCAGCACACCTGACTGGGAATAGGGCAAGTGACCACCCTATGGATCAACTCATCATCCCTGCGACTTCCCAGACCAAAGATCTCTCTCTTGCCCACCAATCTCCTACATAAGTTTTTTCTCCCTTTTAGGATATAATCACTTTGAGGGCACTGACTAGCACCTTTTTGAACTTGTATCGCCTGTACTTGGAGTAGTGACTGGAACCTACTAAATGCTTAAAAGGGTTTTTTAGTCCTTCATTCATGTGGGTCTTCCTTCCAATGGTAGCGATCCCATTTTAACCTCACCTTTTTGTGCTATTATACCCTGATCTCAACACATGACCTTTTCTAGCCTCACATGTCAGATAAGTGCACAACATCATTGCTGATAATATGATTCAGTCTCTTTCCTATCTTGCTATCCTTCTGACTTCCCCAACTTGGCCACCATGCCTTAGCTGTAGTCTCACTCTGGAACTTCTCTTGGTATCTGAGGCCTCCTTTACCTGGAATATCATCATCCCCTGTGATATTCTCACCCTGAAACATCTCTTTGTTATGTTGAACCCCTTCTTCCTGTTCCCAATGGTGAGTTCCTCCAAGAGCCTCCATTCTGGGAGGAACACAGGCCAGCCAACTTTCTTGCACCCTTGGGTTGCACTTCTGACTTTCGAGACTTTAATGCCATGACACAAGGCTGGGTACCTTCAATCTATTAGTCACTCTTCTCAGTTCCATTCTGTGCATTGTCTTCTTCCGTTAGAATGCAAGTTCGTTTCTTTTTGCTTATTTTTATTCCTCAGTAAGTGCCTAGGTGCTTCAATACAACATATAGGTGCCTCGCATATGCTGAGCAGCATTAAAGATACGGATTTGTTTCAGGGAGAAACTTGGGGTCAGTAGAAGTGCTACACAACCTCTCAGATATAATTCACAATCCACACAGGAAAAGCCAAGTGGATGAAGAATGCCTGTTACATAGATTGTGATAGTGGCTGGTTGGACAACCAGGTCAAGCTGCTCCATCAGCAGATCTCTCTTCAGTAGACACTGGCAATGGATAAAAAGGAGGGACTGGAATGGAATAGGAAGATGACAGCAAACTCTAGGAATAATTAAGTAGAACTGCATTGTGCTTAAAAAATGTGTCGATGTTAAAAAAAAAGAATTACCCAATGAATCATTTTTTAACTAGGTCATATGCTGGTGAAGAAATGCTCAGTTCTGGCTAATGACAAGATTAGCAAATAATGTTAATAGATATTAGGAAAACAGATTTGACACATGCTGCTAAATAAACACCCCTGAACCATCACTGTCTTCATTACTTAAGAACTATTTCTGTGCATAGTTTGTGAGCAAACCTGCACTGTTGGGTCTTGGTAAGATTTCTCATTAGTCAGTTCTCCCTGAATAAGAAGAAGAGTAGCTAGCAAAATTGACAGCACACACACCTTGACTCAGCCCCACTAGATCCTTACCAAATTCTCTACATGACCAAACGTATCTGTTTTTAGAGACAGAGCAATAATGGATGAACATCCTTAACTTTAGAATATTCTGGAAGGCATTTTTCAGTCCAGAAGCCATATAAGCCATATCACCAGAAACCACATTAGCCGTTCAGTTTCAGACTTGATCACAATTCAATTTAACATTCATTAAATGAATGCTGATAGATAGGAATATTGCAGGGACTAGAAAGCCAGTCTCAGAGCCAGGAAGATCTGGGGTCAGGTCCTGCTTCTGATACATCCTGGCTGTGTGACACTGGGCAAATCACTTCCCTTCTTCTATGCTCTAGGCAACTAGAAACTAAGTTTCAGAAAAAGTATTGACCTGCCATGGTGCGGGCAATTTTCCTAATTCAGGAGGTCTCTTACTAATGAAATCAGAGTCCAGTTCCTATCCTTTACTTTTTGCAAGACATGGTAGTAGATGATAGGAACTCAAAGCCAACCCCCCCCCCCCAAAACAAACAAACAAACAAACAAACAAACAAACAAAAACAAGCCCAAGACAGTCCTTTCCATTAAATGACTTACTTTCTCTTGGGGTAAGAGGAGGGGGAATCAGGAAAAGCCTCCTGTGGCTTGGAGTTGAGACCTGAGTGTGCATTGTAGGAAACAAGTGATTCTAAGAGGATAAGGCTGAAAAAATTGTTTTTCATCCTACAAGCAAAAGAGAGCCACTGAAGATAGTCTGACTCTAGACGTGGTCTCCTTTGAAAAAGCCTTCACCAGTGTGGCTTCGGGCCATTGTTCCAGACTGACTTTACATTTCCCCCCACCTCACCCGTCTACACTAACACTAACCCTAACCTGAAAGAGTTATATATAAATTTCTAGTTATCATCATCACAATCATTATGATTATTATTTGCAGTTTTCTATCTACTACTGCTTGGCTTTTCTATCAGTTGGCCTCCATATCTGGAATGCTCTACCTCCCTTCAAGATGACTGCTTGCTATCCTAGGTCCTTTCCAAGGTCATTTCCTCTAGGAAGCCTTTTGTGGTCCCCTGGCTGTTAGTACAGCATCCCTCCCTCACTCAATAGCTTTCTCTAGGTTCAATATTTGCACATTTGTGCTGGATTGCCCCAGGAGAATGGTTTGAAGGCGGGGGGGGGATTTCTTTTTCATCTTTGTACACCTAGCACCTAACAAAGTGCCCAGCATATAGTAGGTACTCCATAAATGTTGGCTGCCTTAAAATAAGCCAGGCATTCCTATTGCGACCACATCTACCAAGATGTGCAGCTCTGCTTTTGATCCTTATGCGCTTTACTAAGTCAGATGTGAAGGAGTAAAATGAATGTAATGCTCCCCTCGAGAGAGCCTGGCCAAGTGCCAAGTCAACTGCTCCCAGTGGGGGTGAGCAGGGGAGGAGGAATAAGAGAGGCATTTAAAAGACATCCTAAGTTACCGAGGCTCATCATCCACTGCAGTTAGAATAAATACTTCCGAAGAACCAGATTTCAAAAAGTGTGATTTATAAAGGAAAAATGGCACCAACTGGGGAATAAGTCTCAAACAAAACACATTTTCAATTTGCCTTCTAGTGTGTTTGCTGGAACAAAATCACATTTCAATTTCAGTATCTCTGTAGTTGAGGCCATTGGATAATGTGGACATTATTATCTAGCGACCTTGCAAACTTAACCTCTGAAACTGCTCAGATCACTAAAAGATGAGATTTCTATCAAGGGAGCGACATCTTCCTTGCCCGGGCTTGTTAGCCTACGTAGTACCGTGTACCTGTCTCAGTGGATTCTTGGATTAGTAGGAGCGAACTCTCCTCCGTTTCTCCATCAAGTGTGCCCACAAAGGAAGGACAGCCCCCACTTAGAACAGTTTATAGCTGTTGCCAAATCAACAGGCAAAGGCAGCATTTTGCAGCTCATTTGACTTCCCTAAAAACAACTATTTCTTGGGCTAAATGTTCCAACTTGAATAAATCATGCACTTCAATATTGCCAGTGTACTTTTCCAGCAAATAGAAATAAATATCTTTCCCGATTCTCTTCACCATGTAAGATATGTGCTTCAAATACAAGAGCTTTGGAAATCAAATGTTCCTTGCGGTCACATCTCTGGAAAGACAACAAAGTACCATAGGTATAATATCATATGTTGCCTTTTCCCACAGTTGATACCTTTTCACCTCCGGGACCTTTTCCATTTACCACACTCACTAATCTGAGGGCCTGCGATTCGGTCACTTCTCAAATATACTCAAAGACATTTCCATTGTTTGTCAATGGAGTTGGCACGAGATATAGTTTTTCTCATCTGACTGCTTAGTCCTTGGTGCTTTGAGATGTCAAGTACTCAAATAGTCACTGGATATATAGGTAGATCAAGGAAGAAGGCATTACTGCCAGCTTCCCTTTTTCTTCAGATTTGTGGTTATACTAGTTCTGATGAAAACATCCTTATCTCCATCTGTCTTTGGAGAAAGCTCCATGGGTGGGTGCCCAGAATGAGCAAAGCCCAAAATGACCACTTTGCTCAATGCCGCTGACTTGCTTTGTTCTAAATGGTGATAGTCGAGTACCGTTAGGAATGGCATTCAACGTCACCTTTGACAAACATTACTTAAACACCTACTATAAACAGAGGGGTGTGCCTTGCACTGGGGGAGATGGAAGAAGACCCCTCTGGTCATGGAGGGATCTTAGGAGGCTGCGATAGAAGAACAAATGACTATAGTACTAAATAATACCTAAGTTCATTTGAAGACTACAACATGCAAAATGAGATCCTAGAATGAGTCTGGGGGTAGCAGAAGAGGGCATTCATTTTTGCATTTGTCCTCATTGAAGGCGTTTGACAACAGGGCTGAAAACATCCTGCTAAAAAGTAGGGGAGCAAAGCACATAGTCTTGTTTTGCTCTGCTGGTGAAAGCTCTAGAGCATTGCTTATTGCCTAGAACCTGGGCGAGCACACCATCATGAAATTGATGTGCCATACTGATGAACTTCTCTGGGCAACCAAATTTGGACATAATTTTCCATAAGCCCTCACAAATGACGGTATCAAAGGCCTTGGTCAGATTTACAAATGTTGTATACAGACCTCTGTTCCGCTCCTGGAATTTTTCTTGGACTTGTGGGACAGGAAACATCATATCAACTGTTGCTCGGTCCCTTCGGGAGCCACGCTGTTGGGTAGATGACCTTTTTCTAGGTGTAGGATCAGCTTATTAAGGAGTACTCTGGCAAGAATTTTGACAGCAGTGACTAGGAGAGTAGACCTCCCCACCCCGTGACTGTCACAGGGATAATATACCAGATACTGAGGTCCTTTCTCAATCTAAACTGTCAAACATTCTGACTCTACTGCAGAGAGTGCAACTTTATTGGGTTGGCCACATCGTTTGAGTGTCAAATGTACGCTTGCCAAAAACCATCTTTTTATGGAGAACTCACACGGGGCAAGCGCTCACAAGGCTATCAGAAAAGTGATACAAGGACACTCTCAAGGTCTCTCTTAAGCACTTTAGACTCAATTGTATGACATGGGGAACACTGGCACAAAGGACTGCCCCACATGGCATGCCCTCATCAGAAAAGGTGCTCCATGAGCAAAGCAGAATTGAAGTAGCCCAGAAGAAACATGAGATGTGCAAAGCAAAATTGAATTTGTGCAAAGTTGGAGAAATCCCCAAATGTTCACAGGGACTATTTGTGTCTGACCTGTGGCAGAGCATCCCAAGCTCAGATTGGTCTGATCAGTCACAGTCAGACACACTAACTCAAATCTGAAATAGCAATGTCCTTTTAGACCTCTTTGAGACTGAAGGACGATAACTAACTAACCAACCACTATTTATTACTAACTTTTAGGACTAGAAGAAGTTCTTTAGAAGAGATAGCAATTGAGATGGATTTTAAAAGATAAGGTCACTCCATCCAAATTGCACATTTAAAGATGGCAGAGAGAGCGGCACAAACACAGGTCCACAGGGAAGAGGGTACAAGGCCCAGAGGGAGGTCAGGGAACAGTGTTGGCATGAACACAGACTATGTAGAGTGCAGTGATATGAGACAAGGCTGGCCAGATAAGGCAATACCAGCTTATAGAGAGTGCTGGATTCCAGGCAAAGGATGCTGAACAGAATTCAGTGGGCAACAGGAAGCCAGCAGCAAAATTTGATCAGAGGACTAGTGAAATCACTTAGATGCCTAAGAAAGACTTCTCTGACAGAGGTATAAAGGATGGATCATAGGAGGGGAAAGAACAAAGACAAGCAGGCTTTGTAATAAGGCTGGTAAGAGGCTAATGTAATAGGTTAAGAAGATCTATACTGTGACAATGAAAAGAAAGAGATCCGGGGACAGACCCTTGTAGAAAATATAGACTAAGGCCTTAAGAAAAGAAGGTAGTATTAGCAATGGAGATCAAAAGAACTCTTCATGAGACAGAAGAAGGAAAAGTTGTGTATGGCCTCTTGGAATCCGTGACAGGAGAAGAGCATCCTTTGGAGCAGATGAGCAAATGCTGTGGGGAAGTCAAAGTACAACTTTTAGAAGCGCTACTGGAGTTGTCCAATAGGAGACATTGGGTAACTTTCAAAAGAGCATTTTCAGTAGAGTGGGAGGGACAGGAGTCTATTTGTAAGGAAATAAAGCAAGAGTAAGGCAAAAAAGTGGAGGCCCCCAGATAGGTGAATAATTTTTTCATGACATTTGGCAGTCAAAGGAGGAGAAAGAATAGGCGACTGGGGTTAACAGGCTAACATATGAGTTTTGACAAAAAGGATGGTGTTGGAAAGCATCCAGAATGTTTGGAGGCTGAAAAGTCAGTGGGAAGGGAAAGATTGGAGCTGCATAAGAGTCAGGGACTGATCTCTGGAGTAAAGTACCAGATTAAGTAGAAAGGACTGAAATCAAGGGCACAGGCTGATTTAATAAGCAAATTTCAGACAAGATACTTTTTTTCCCTAAAAAATAAGCATCCTCCCCTGTATACAATCACTGGATCCAAATAATGAGTGAACACTGATTCGGGACAAGTAATTTCATTCACATGCTCTTGGGGAAGACGACGGCTTCCTGACTGACAGAGCAAGGGAAGCAGAAATGTTTGTGTCAAGGAAAACAAAACCCAGAATCCATGACCAGTATCAAGTTTGGAGAAAAGATGTGCATACGAGAAAAATGACATTAAAGGGTGATGAGAAAAGTGAGGAAGGGATTTACTGCATGACTTGAAGAAAAACAACACAACACATATTATAGCAAAAAAGGTCTCTGGCTTGGGAATCAATTTTTTCAAGTGAGAAAAAGAAAATGAACCAAAGTTACAGGGTTAAAATTGGATTATTGGCAGGCTTTATTTAAAGAATACCTTTCTAAAATATAGAGCTCTCCCTTGCAGTCCTTGGATAGTCTGTTTGAAGGGACCTCAGCAGTCATCTAATTCAATCCAGATCTGACCAAAAATTTCCTCTATACCAACTTCAACAAGTGGTCATCCAGTCTTGCTGAAGGAATGACTCGATGAATGAGGCAGGGTCCAAAAAGATCTCGAGAGGCTAATATGTTGGTTTGACTCTAAGAAGATGAAACTTAAACAGAAATACATGTCAAAATCTGACCCAGGTTCCAACAAATCATCTTCTCAAATTTAGGATGGAAGAGGCATGACTAGAGAGCAGTTTGTCTTAAAAAGAGCCGGGGGCTTTAATGGTCTGTTGGCTCAAAATGACCCAGTAGTCAGCTAGACGGCACAATGGGCAAAATGCTGGCCCTGAAATGTTGGCTCTTTCTGTTTTGGGAATAGCTCTAGAGGCTTTCGAGCATGCTGGACCTCAGAAAATGGTGGGATTCTTCACCTGTTTTGAGTCCTGGAATCCTTTGGGAGTCTAGGGAAGCTTTTCAGAATAAGGTTTTTAAATACATAGAATGACAAAAGGAATCAATTATATTAACTTATCTCCCAATATTTTTAAAAAGCAAGTTCATAGCCCTCAGGTTAAGAACCCCCTTGTATAGATTTTCGTTTTAAAAACAGTCTGGGATGAGATGACTTTTGACGTCCTTTCCAATTCTGAGCTTCTGGGAGATTTTTAAGCGGGACACAATGGAGCGGGAATTTCTGAACCGTTATTTTACTGGGGACGTATTCTTGGAAAATCTGAAGCCGGATACATCGTCAATGAGCGCCCGCCCACCCAAGAAAGAGAGAGGCAGACAGATCACAATTCCCATCCGGTCTCCTAAATGAACAGGGGTCTTAAATGTTCATCAAAACGGCTCTCAAACAAACACACATGGCTTACTTGATCAGCAGCCTGGAGTTGGAGAAGAAACAGCAGCAAAGGGAATGAAATCCAATGAGCCAAATACCCCACTCTGACTTAGGACAAACAATTCCATCTGGGTGCTCTTGGGGATGGAGGCAGCTCTTGCATTCTGATAGGAGAAACCCAGCAGAGAGACTTGGATATAAGGAAGCCAAACCAAGACTCGATTACCAAGATCAGTCACAGAGAAAATAGACATGAAGAAAGGTGTGATTTGCAGAAGGGAGTGAAATGATTTTTTAAAATGCTGAACTTTACACCCTCACAGACTTTTGAACCATTTCACGCATTCCCCGTGTTGTGTCAACCCACACTAACCCCAAATAATGATTCTTTCTTTATACTAATGCACCAAGGTGTAGGTGGGTAGGAGTCAGGAAGAGGAACGAGCATCAGGAGAGTGCGATGCAAGCCAAGGGATATGGTGCGGCAGAAAGAAAAAGAAGTTTACCTTCAGAACATTTCTCCTATGTGTCCCCTTCTTTCCGCCCACAGCCACTGACTTATTTTGGGGTCTCGTTACTTCATGCTTGCATTACTACAATAGTCATCTCCTCTGTCTCTCTGTCTCAAGTCTCTTTCCACTCCATCTCATCTTCCACTCACGGCCAAAGTGATCCTCCTAAAGCACAGGTCTGACCACGGTGCTCCCCTACCCCAATCCCACTCAGTAAAATCCAGTATCTCCTGGTTATCTCTAAGATGGAATAGAAAATGCTTTGTTTGGCAAGGAAAGCTCTTCACAATTCAGCCCCTTTCCTACCTTTCTAGTCTTCCTCACTTGATTGCCCTCTATACTCTACAATCCTGGCCTATCTTTCCCTTCCTTCTCCATGACTCTCCATCTTCCAGTCTTGTGCCTCTTCAGTGACCACTCCCCCCCCCCCCCCCCCCCCCACTTGCCCAGAATGCTCTGGCTTCTCGAATTTTCCACCTGGACTCCTTCAAGCAGTTTTTGCTTTTCTTTCTCTCCTCAGTGCTTAGCATAGTGTCTGGCACTGGGTTCCAGTCCTGACTCTGCTGTTTCTTATCTGTGACATCTTGAGCAACAATACTAGTTAGCTAGTTAGCATGAGTTAAGAGTTAATGCTAGTTAGCAAAATGCTAAGGGCTTTATATAGATTACCTCATTTAGATCTCAAAACCACCTTATAAGGTGGGGCCTATTTATTATTCCCATTTCCTAGACAAGGAAACAGAGTGAGAGGAGTCAAGTGAGTCACGTATTCACATAGCTAATAAGTGTCTCAAACAGGATTCCAACCAGGTCTTTCTGACTCCAAACACCAGGCCATGTTGCTCCTTCCTGAGTATTAGATGCCTTTAGAATATTAGAGTCCTCAGCTGTAAACTTAGGGGAAGAGATGAGATAGCCTCCCAAGTCCTTTCCAGTACCCCAAATCATAAGTCCTAAAGGCCAACAAAAGGGTTATAAGCAGCCAGCTGAGTGGGCCTGGATCCTGGGAGGGAGAAGAGGCAACAATAGACAGGAAGGCCTCAGGCCTTGACTCCCTAAAAAGGGAGTCAAGCACAAGGCCTAAGGACCAAGATCAGAGGTCTGGACATCTGGAGGAGTCAAAAAGGAAAAAGCTTCAGGACCACGGATCAGAAGTGAACAGGGCAGGCAAGCAATGAGCATTTATCAAATGCTTTCTATGTGCCAAGGTCTGTGCTTGAACAGGGGATCAATAAAGATTCATCCTTCTCCCCTACTTTTTCTGGGATTTTCTGTACTAAATATGGTTGAGTTAATCCTTGACAAGTTCACCCAGGCCTCCCCTGCAGCTGGAAATAGGCAACTGGCACCCATGGCAGGGATGGGGAGTAGAGGGGAAGTGAAATAACCGTCACTCCTGGTGAGGAAATCCTGCCCAGTCTCTGTGCTACAGAGCCAAGGAGGGAAAACATGGTCTGTGGCTGTAGGTCATAAAACAGTGACATGGCCTGGATTTCACTCAGGATGGACTAGTTAAGGTTTGGGGCGGAGAATGCTTGCTGATTCTCAGAATGTGGAGCTGAAAGGCATCAGAGAAGTCATCCAGTCCAACTCAGGCATTGTACAAATGGAGGGAAGTGATGATCAGAGAGGGGGAGATATTAGATTGTGGTCATACAGCTAAAAAAATAGTAGAATTGGGACTTGAAACCAGGTTCTCTGATTCCAAATCTCCCACTACCATGCTTGTAATGGAAAACCACCCTCTAGCAATCTATCTCCCTCCCTCCCTCCCTCCTTTTTCTTTCTTTCCTTCCTTCCTTCCTTCCTTCCTTCCTTCCTTCCTTCCTTCCTTCCTTCCTTCCTTCCTTCCTCCCTTCCTCCCTCCCTCCTTCCTTTCTTCCTTCCTTCCCTTCCTCCCTCCCTCCCTCCCACAGTATGATACTAGAAATTAGAGAGCCAATGCTAATCTTAGGAACTAAGAAAAGCATAGAATCCAGGACTCCAAAAGTAATTGCTGTGCTTTCTCTTCATCAGATCAGTGGATCTTGAGGAAGGCAAATGCTATGGTGAAGGGCCTTGAGTTCATACCATATGATTGGTCGAAGAACTGGAGAATAACCTACTTAAGGGCAACATGATAACTGTTTCCATGTATCTGAACGTTGTCAAATGGAAAAAGGATGCCATTTATTCTGATCGGCCCCACAGGACAGAGCTGGGAACAGTGGGTAGAAGCTGTAAAGAAACAAATGGAGGCTTGATGTAAAGACAAATGTCCTTATAGTTAGAGTTCTCCAGAAATGAAGCAGGCTACCCTGAGTGGTGGGAAGTCCCCCTCACTGGCAACCTCCATGCCAAGGCTTGCTGCCTACTTGTCAGAGATATTGTAGAGGGAGTTCTTAAGCAGCTTGGGGTGGATCTGGATGTGCTCAGAGGTTGCTATTCTCTGCTATCTAGCATTCCTTCTAAAGGGTGGGGATCTAGGCCACGCCCCCAAAGCTTAGACCTAGTGGGGTAAGAGGATTCTGGACAGCCAGAAGACACTCAGAAGATACCAGGTGTCCAAAGGATGGCGAAGAGGAGAGGGTGAGGTCTGAAGGATGGCAAAGAGGAAAGGGTGGGCTTCAAAAATAAAGCCGGTCAGGTGCCAAAGATAAATGACCAGCTCTACAATTGCGCTGAGGACCCTAGAAGTTGGAAGTCTTCTCTGCTGCCTTTGGCATGAGTGCCATGGGTTTCCAATATCCAAATCAACCTTACTGAGAAAGGTGTGGACTTCCTCCTTCCTCATTTTACTCCAGTCTCCCCAGTTCACTTTCTCATGTTCCTTTCCAATCTTTATCAATTCCCTACTAAGAGGAGAATTATTATACTCTTGCACCTGCCCAGTCAAAGTCCTATTCTTATATGATTATCTTACCATCTTCAACCCCCCCCCCCATTACTTCCTTTTCTTTCTGATGTGTAGGTACAGTGTTTGAGGATTTCCCCATTCACAGGGAACCTCTAGAATGTCTCCCCTCCAACTAGTAAGGCTTTTCTGTAATCTGATCTTCCTCTCCTTAATTTCCCAAGAGGCTTTGACTAATCAAAATGACTTTTCAGGATCTCTATGTTAGGTACAATAAGCTCCATTACAAAAGTATGCTTAAAGGTTAATGACAAAAATCCCTAAGCCTTGCCCATCACTCCCAAACTGGCTAACTGACCAGTGAGGAGGAGAGGCTGGGGGATTCGGAGAAGGCGGTCCATCTGGAGAATCAAGCTTCCATCACTGGAGAGTCAAGCTACCATCATCACCTTCTCAAGGGGACATTCCCACCTAGCAATGGTGGTCATTATTCCAGGAGAACAGACAAGGTGTAGAGAGACAAGTTGTGCACTCGGACCACCGGGATCAAATGAAGTGAAATGGGATGGGGAAAGGAGCAGTTAAGTATTGAAGGTGCTTCAGACTTTTCTAAGCTAGAAATCCAAACTGAAAGGAGGCAGGTTGATTATAAATCGCAGAGTCAGAGACATAAATATGCCTTACTTGGTTGTTGTAATCATCATTATAATTCCATATTATACTGTACTTTAAGTGCAATGCTTGTCTGGAAACAGTCTTGTGAGATCAATAGTACAAGGACTCTTAATCCCATTTCATGGATGGGAAAGATGAAGCTCTGAGAGCTCAGGCAATTTACTCAACTTATTTACCTGGGCCTCAAATCCTGAGTCTAGGATACTTTCCATTTATAGGAGGAATTCTTAACTTGAGTTCTCTGAATTTGTTTTGTTTTTCCAAAAAATATTCATATGATATTCCTTTGTTATCCTATGTATATTTTATTTTATGCATTTAAAAACATGATTCTGAGAAGGTGTCTGTAGGTTTCCACAGACTGCTCATGGGCTTCATGTCACAAAGAAGGCTCGGGACTTCTGGATTACCCCAAGCTGCCTTCTTTGTAGATGACCCCCTTGGAGGAGCCGGGCAAGGACACTTTACCTGTAGCCCCGTGACCTGCATGGGATGTACCTAAGCCGAGCCCCCTTAAGAGAAAATTTCCCATGGAGCCAGAAGAAGCCCAGAATGTGTGGCCGTGAGTACTCTAGAATCCATCTGCCCAACTATTAGCCATAAAACAACATGGGCAGCCAAACACACAGTAAACCATGCTACTCTGAACGAGTCTCACCTAATTAGGCCTTATTTGGAAAAGCGGCCTGGAATGGCTGGATCAAGCAAAGAAAGTGGACACCTGCATTAGGAGTTTCAGGACGGGGCAGGATGCTCTTGGTAAAAGACCACCATGGCCATTCCCATGTGTACATCCCCTCCAACTCCCCACAGCCAACCTGCCTGTCTTAATGGAAACGGCTTTGCCCTGTTCTCAGTCTACTACCCTTAGTTGGAGAGGTGGTTAGAGAGGGGTTGGCCTGCTTTGCTTTTCCTGGGCCAGTAACATGAGAAATCCTCTGTGACCCACGGCACAAACCCAGTTGAGAATTACAAGAACTCCTCGGTGTGAACCCAACAACCTCTCCTGGAGTCAATGCAATCAATTCAGTTGAACAAATACTCATTTATCACATAGCTACTGTGTAACCAGGTACTGCACTAGTCTCCTGGTGGGCAGGGGAAAGTGGGGGAAAGAACAGGAAGGACAGAGCTAACCCAGGCCCTGTTCTCCAAGAACCTACAATCTAACAGGAAGAAGAAAAGGTATACAAAGAACTCTGACATAAGGTAGATTGAGAATCCAAAGGAAAGCTTTGGGAGAAGGACCCAGAGACATAATAGTGGCTGACATTTATACATAGCTATTTAAGGTTTGCAAAACACTCAGTCTCCATGATCCTTTGAGTCTCACTACAATCCTAGAAAGTAGGTGTTATCCCCATTCTTTAGCTGAGGAAACCAAGGCAAGGAGGTGAACTGGCATGCCCAGAGTAACATAGCTCTGAAGTATCTGATGGAAGGCCAGAACCCAGGCCTTCGTGACCCTAAGTGTAGCCCTCTTCTCACTATGCTAGGTTGCTTCTCCCTCTATGTGGGAGATCACTTGGGTGGGAGCAAAGCAGGGGGAAAATCTAAAGGCTTCATGGAGGAAGTAGAGCCGAATTGTGAAGTGAAGCGTGAGAATCAAACAGCTGGAACAATAGAGGCAGAAGAAGGGGTTCTGGCCAAACCGTTCCAGGACCAGGGGGTGGTGGGAGCAAGACTGGGGCAAGAACAGTTTCTTTACCCACCCAGTACAGCCAGCTGGGGTTTCTCACAGCCTTCTTCCTGTAATTCTTTCTCGCTACTTTCTCTTAACTGGGATTCTTCAACATGGGTAAGCCAGGAAAGTGTGGATTTTCCTTTTCTAGTGCTTGTGACAAGGGCCTAGGAAGTGATCACTTTAGAAGGTGGCCCTGGGGACATTTCCCCAGAGAAAAGGGGGAGTTCCACAAAGCTCCTTGAAAGCTCGAGTGGGTCAAAGTTGGGCAGAAAGTACTCAGGGAAGCTTTGGTTTTCATGTCTGGAAAAAGGCAAGAACGCACTATGTTAAATGAAATAGGCACTTAAGGGGTCATGTACCCTAACCTCTCTTGTCTCCGACAAGAGGGAAAGAAGGGGTCCCTGGCTTGAAAAACAGAGGCGGGTAGGAAATTACAGGATCTCCAATCTAAGATAAAGCCGATTAGGAAACAGCACTAGGAAATAGCTAGACAAAGCATTACATCTAGGGAGCTGGCGATTGAGACCCAGCTAAAGGAAAACTGGTTTGACCCTAACATAAATAGAAGCATTTGGAACCACGTCAACTCAGGGGCAGCAGTCCTGTGGCTGCATTTCTACCAGCTATCTCTGGCTTGTTCCCACTCGCCCCAGAGAAGATGCTCTGCTGTATTTCTGAGATGGCAAAGAGACTTGTTATCATCTTGTTACTATCCACCTTGGCAATCCCAAACAATCCACTTCAGGGTAGGCAGGGCCTCAAAAGTCATCAGGTTACCCAGAAGGAGGCAGAATTCCCTCTATATACAACGTTTGAGACATGAGCAGATAGCCTCTACTTGGGGAGGGGGGGGAGTTGGGGGACGGGACTCCCTGCCTCCTGAGGTGGCCCATTCTCTTTCTGGATGACTCACAGTTAGAAAGTTTTTCCTTGTAGCTGAACTCCAATCTGCTTCTGCAATCTTCCCTCCTCTCTCACTCTGGGAGCACACAGAACAAGCCTGATCCCACATCTGTAAGACATCACTTCAAACACTTAGAAAGCTATCTATCATCCTCTCTCCTCCCCTCCCTGGGAAATTTCCTCCACTCTCTCCCAAATCTCCTCTTCTCTATCCAGGGCACCACCACATTCTCACTTCCCTACAGTCCTCTCACTGTCCCGGCTGTCCCCATCATTCCACCTTGGTAATGCATCCTCCTCAAAGTATGAGGCCCAGAACCGAGGACTGTGCTCTAGCCATGAGATGAGATGACCAGAGCAGGCTGGAGGGCAGGAGTGGGAAGTCATTACCTCCATAGACCTGGATGTTGTGTCTCTGCCCTGCCACGTTGTTGACCTCTAATGTCGGTCTGCAGTCTACTAAAACCCCTTGGAGCTTTTTCACTCGACCTGTTGTCTAGCCAGCGTTTCTCATCCCCTCAAGTACTTGAGTGGCTTAAGAGTTTATATTTGTCCTTATTCATTTTCATCGTATTTGTTTCAACCCGTAATTCTGACCCGTCGAGATTTATTTTTCGGCACACGGATCCCGTGGTCCAGTGCGTCGGCTATCCCTCCCGGCTTCGTGTCATCTGCCACTTTGACAGGCACAACACCTATGCCTTTGTCCACGACGCCAATAAAAATGCTGAGCAGAACAGGGTTGACTTTCAGGTCAACTCGAAATAAGGAAACAAGAGCATTAAATGTCCCAGATCAATACCATGTCCATAAATTGACATTCATTACTTCACATCCAAATCCCTTTCCTCCTTGATTGATTAAAGCGATGGGCTGCAAAGAAGCGGTTTTCTCTGCCTGGGGAAATCCCCAATTGTCCACACTTCAAGCCTTCCAATAGCCCAAACTTGTTGGGCATGGTTCACTTCACACCCGCACAAAACAGTCGTTTCACAAACACAAGGCAGAGAACCTCTGAGAAGAGCGATGCGTCGAACAGTCGGTCGGCCCACGCTCATCTCTCCCTTCCCCCCAAATGGCACAAGGGCCCCAAATGAGGAAATCAGACCCTGCGCTGGAGCTCATTCCCGGTTCAGCAGAGTGCACACGCCTGCATATGGCCAGGTGGCTTCTGCCAGGACTGATTGAGGGTTTATATTCAAGATACTGTGGCTCTGTAATTCCTCCTCTCCTTGTAGCCAGCTTTCATCCTAATTAATTCCAATTTCACATGAAATCCCATAAAATAAACATTTACAACACAAATAAAATGAGTCACCAAGCAGCCAGATTGCCCCAGTACTTGACAGAAAGAATAGGCGTTGACTCAAATTTAATTTGGCAAAAGCAATTCAATTTCATAAACTACATGCTTGGTGCTGCTGAGACAAAGAAGAGATATGATACTGACCACTGCCCTCAATGAGTCTGTCATCTAACAGCGGGCTAAGACTAGTAGAAAAGGGCTAACAGAGCGTGCGAAAAGGAGAGGCCCAGGGCAAAGGAAAAAGAGCCGGAAAGATCACAGAATAGGGGCCACTGCCAGAAGAGACCTCCAAGGTCAGCTAAATCCTGCGGCTTCATTTTATGGGTGGAAGAAACTGAGGTCCAAAGGGACACAGCTGGGCCCAAAGCTGGGCCTTCAGACTTTAGAGCTTGGGCTCTTTTCCTCCTGTACCCTAAGGTACCACCAAACCTGATGAGAAATTAAACTGAAATTGAACTTTCACCTAGAGTATTCAGAGCTTGAAGGGAAAGAGTGTGTGAGTAGGCAAAGATGGGTAGAGAGGAAGAGGGGAGGGTAGAGGGGAAAAGAAGGAGAAGAACCAGTGTTCCTAGCGAAGGCCTCAAACCACCGGCAAATAAACCCGGATGGAGTTGTGTACTCTAGACCAGAGGCCAGGTAGAGAAGTCCTTGAGAGGAGTCATTCCAGGAGCCTAACTGTAGGGAAGACTAACCCTGGACATCTGTGCTCAATGTCCCCGTGTCCTACTCGGTTCCCTCCTTGTCCAAACGTGTGGACACTTCTATCAGGAGGGGAAAATGTGCAGCCCGGACCATGAGTCTTTGGCTTTGTGGCATCCATTCCCTCTAAGTGTGGGAGTCCAGTGTGTCTCCCTGTTCCCTCTCCCCATTGGCCCTGCCATTGCCGCAGTCTGATTCCTCTTCCCCAGGATCACCTTTCAACTCTCTGAGGACAGCTTTTATGCTACCCTCACTATCTAATCTTCCTTTGACAGGCTAAATATCTCCTCTCAACAGGAACTATTTGCATATGGGTAGGTTTCAGGAAGTTCTTGAACCTGGTGAAGGAAGGGAACAATCTCAAACTGGAGATTTTCCCATTTTTCAAAAGGCGGTAAAGAGAACTTATTTAACTAAGGAGCAGCAGTCTAGCACGGTATGGTGGTGTCAAATGGATCCCTGCAGCCCACGGGGTGACTTAGAAAACTACAAATGAACATATCTATGTTGTGCTGTACTTTTATCAAATCTGTTCAATATTTCCCAATGACATTTTTCATCTCTTTCTAACTCAGAGGGGCCTATGGAGAAGCACGTTTGACATCTCTGACATAGTGCATACAGCTGGAGAAAAGCTGATTCCCGTCCTGCCTCGGCCACGCATGAGCTGTTTGACCCTGGGCAAGTCACTTAGTGACTCGCATTAGCAGAGAGAGTTCCCTTACGGGGAATTCCCTGTATCAGTGCAATCACAGGACTGAACAAATAAATCAAACAAGCAGAAACAAATGAACAAACAAATAAAAAAGCAGACTGTGGCCACAAGAGCTAAAGACGGAGCCTTGGGGTCAAAGAGTCAGGTCCCCTCCTTGTTTTGTGACTTCCTTTGGGAAGTCAGACGCTAAACTTGGCCTTTTCCTGTGTCTCAATCAATAAAATCAAACTCCTGTTTATAATGAACTGTTAGATCTTCCGCCGCTAGTCAAAGTCACATAATGAATTATGTGGGCTTCTTCCTAGAGAAATATACCAGGGGAAGACTGATTAATTCGGATGGTTAGCTTTTATCGCCCTTGAAGGATTGTGACAATCGGGTGGGCACAGCACTCAGAGAATGTTGTACCTTATTTATGTGCCCGGCACACAGTAGGTCTATAATAAATGCTAGTTGGCTGTGACTGCCGATCAGGGTTTATGAAGTTAGCTTTGGATTGCGAAAAGAGCGCTGGATTTGGAGCCAAGGGATCAGGTGGAGAACCCACCTTTGTTACTATGGACAGATCACTTTCCCCTAACGGGCCTTCTCTACAAAAGTAGGACTTCTTCAGAACTAGATTTCCAAAGTCCCTTCCAGCTCCAAATCTGCCCATCCTCCTAGGGATGCAAGGGAAGAAAGCTGAGTTCCTGCCCTTCAACAAAAGCTTACAATCCTAGCCGGCGAGACGAGGTCCAGCTTCCTAACACAGTCAGAGAACGATCGGGAGGTAGTAGAAAAGTAAATGTGGGCTACTGACAGGAGACTAAATCTTGAAGTGACAAGGGATAGGGCAAGAGAGAAGGTGGCACTCACCACTCTGTACTGGGGGTGCAGCCTCCATCTTTCCTTGTCAGAATGTACTCCTTTTCAGTTGCCTGCAAGCCGCTGCTCAGGGTTCAAGCTGATGGTTTGGAAATCAAATAGAATGCAAGCTCCCTGGGAGCAAGGACTATCATTTTTGGCCATGTCATGACATCCTGGTGCCTACTAGCATGATGTGCAGCACATAAGTAGGACCTTAATAAATCAGTCCTTGGAAGTGAGGTAAAGTAGAAAGAGCCCGGACTCCCAGAGGACCATGGATCAAATACCACCTTCACTGCTGTGTGACCTTCAGCAAATCACTTACTTGCCCTGGACCTCAGTTTCCTTATCTATAAAATGGAATTGAATTAGATGGTTTCAAAGGTGACTTCCAATTCTAGATTGAGGATCCTATAACTTTCATGAATCTCCATTTTACAAATGAGGAAACCGAGATTCAGAGATGTTAATTAGTTCGCCCATGTTAACACAACTAATGAGCATCAGAGGCAGGATCTGACTCTAGGTCTTCCTGATTTCCGGATCGGCACTTTAGCCACCATGTCACACACCTCCTGTTTCTAGTCTTGCATTTTGGAACCAAAGAGAACATGTCTAATCGCACTCCTTGTTCAGTCATCTCAGTCGTGTTCAACTCTCGGAGTTTTCTTGGCAGAGATACTGGAGAGGTTGGGCCACTGCCTTCTCTTGTTCATTTAGAAATGAGGAGCTCAGGCAAATAAGGTTAAGTAACTTGTCCTGGGTCAGTAAGTGTCTAAGGCCAGATTTGAGCTCATGAAAATGATGAAAATGAGTCTTCCTGACTCCAGACCCAGTGTTCCAGCCACTGCAATGCCACCTCCCTGCCTCAGATCACTACCTTTCTAAACGTTTTACAAAATTTTAAAAAGACATCCTTGGCTTTTCCATCATTTTCACTTCAACATGTATTCTTCCTTCTCCCCTCCCCAATAAACCACCCTTTGTAATAAAGAATAAAAGAGGGGAGAAAAGCAGGTGAGCAAAACTAATCAACACACCAACTAAGTCTGGCACTTCACAGCAGTAGTCCCCTATCTCTGTAAAGAAGGGAGAGCACAGCACATGCTCCATGGGAATCTTTTAGGATGCATCCGCTGGGGTACTGGGTCATCCTCTGAGATACCAAAATGGGTGAACCCCACAGCTATTGTACTCTGGGTACTTTAGAATCAGCTCTTTCTTCTTCAGGACCAAACTTCTTCATCACTATTACAAACTGCCTTTTTTATTGCTCTTTTCATTTACACTGGCCTATTGTCTTCCTGATTCTGCTTATTTTATTTGACAACAGTACATATAAGTCTTCCCACATTTGTCTGATATGAAGTCTTTCGACAGCTCAGAAAATCAGAAATATTTTGCCACTTTATGAGAAGTGTGTTTAATTTCTTGGAGTCCAAGTTTCATGGTCTTTATGCTCAAAGCAGTCTAAACTGAATTTTATTCTGTTCAGATCCAGTATTTAGGTTAGACAGGAAATTTGACCTCCTCAATCTAAATGTTGCACCTTTTCCTAAGAAGTTAAAAAAAAATGACACACTTTTGGACTTGACATCTATTATGGGACTAGTCACTGTTACGGGTGCTAAAGCAGTTATAAAGCCAAAGCACCTATCCTCAAGGAACTTACAATCTGGATACCTGGAACACAGAGCATGATACAGGACGGTACCTAATCACGGACTGGGCAGAATTAGGCAGACTGTTGTTAAAAGAAGGGGAAATCAATGTGGGCTGGAGTAGTCAACAAGCTTTGGGAAGAGTACGATCTAGATGTGATGGTTTCCCAGTGGTGCACGATGGAATGGCAACAATAAATTTGCATGAAAATTTGTGAGGTTGGGGTTGAATTAAAGAATAAGACACATTGCTCAGCAGCAACTTTTCAAGGTTTACAATATCACATGTACTGTTCTTCCACAAAGACTCTACTCTGAGATGTTGCCTCATCAGTATCAGTAGACAACAAGGTCCAGTAGATAGTGTACTAAATGGGAAACTCGGGGAACGGAGGATGAGCAGCAGACAATATAACTATCTACTATCTGAGGATAATGCAGTCAAATGGGAAAAAAATCATTCCCAGAAGACAAAAGTCTTCTGGGAATGACTGCTCATTAAATAATACATTCATCTTTGCCTTGGGGATACATAAAACGGATTAAAAAAGAGGCAGCTAGGTGGTCGTGCTAGGCCTGGAGGTAGGAAGAATTAAGTTCAAATCCAGTCTCATGTACTTAATTAGTTGTATGATATCGAGTAAATCATTTAACCTCTGTTTGCCTCAGTTTCCTTAACTGCAAAATGGAGAAAACCACAGTACCCACCTCACAGGGTTGTTGTGAGGATTAAATGAGATTTCTGTAAAGTATTTAGCATAGTGACTGGAATGTGGTAAGGGCCATATAAATGCTTATTTTCTTCTCTGTCCCTAAAAATACAGTATATTCCATGGTCCTGGGTGCTCACCTTCTCCTTCCATACTACTGGTGGCAAAGTGACAGAAAAGTCAACAGAATCATCAGTATGATTCATTCATTTTAGACTGCCCCCAAAACATTAATTGATACTCTAAACTGAGAGTCTAAATGTTAGGTCTAAGCCCAAGGACCAATGAGTTAGTCGCTATACTCCAGCACCATTAACTATCTCACTACAAATTAAACTCAAAGACAAAAGGAAGTCATAGTTAAATGGGAGGGTTGTTCATGGACTCCTTGGAGAGGCAAATCAAAAAGTTCACTGTGGAAACCCATGTGGCAAAATAACGAGATCAGCAGTTAGGGATTCAAACACTAAAGATTCAATTCTAACCAAGAAGGCTTTCTTGGTGTCTGCTGTGGGCCGGATACTATGCTAGGAGTTGACGTGGAAGGAACTCCCCCACAGCAAACCAAAGCAAGGCAGTTCTTGCCCACAAAGAACTTACCTTCCAGTAGGGGCCCAAGAGGAGGCCGAAGGATTGTCAACTACAAAGACACTTCAAAACCATAGGATTTAGAGCTGAAAGGAGACCCTCAAGGGTTGAATTCTCTAAGATGAAATTCAATCCAGATGGATGTAAAGTACTATACTAGTTGGCTATGTTATAGCGGGGAGTTCTTTTGTGGATGGATAAGAACAGACAATCACTGAGATCCTTTCCAACGCTAACTTTCTGTGAGTCCCTGATTTAGTTCAATCGTCATTTTCAGAGCTGGAAGAAGATGGAGAAAGATGAAGAGGCTTGACCCAAGTCACATAGGTGGCAAGTGACGAAGCTGAGATTAAAAGCCGGGGCTTTCGGCCTCAAAGGCAACCTTCGTTCCACGATAGCACCATAAATATCACCCTTAAGAAGATAACTGGCGTTGGTCCAACCATTTTGAAAAACAATTTAGAATTATGCTAAGAACGGGACTGAAACCTCCATACCCTTTAATGTCCAAGATCTTTCTGCTAGACTTCCATGCAAAGTGACAAGAAGAAGAATCTTAGATATGCTCAGTTAGAGCATCCTTTGCTGTGGTAGTAAAACCTGGAAACCAAGCAGACGTCCTTCAACTAGGGGAATGGCCAGATGAGGTGATACAAGATTTTAAGGCGATATTGCTGTGATGGAAAAAAAATAGGATAATGAGTACAGAGGAAGAGGGGAGGACTTAAATGAACTAATGCAGAATAAAGTAAGCAGATCCAGGAAAACAAAGTTCACGATCTACATTAATGTCATTTGAAAGACCAGCAACCAATTAAAAGTGAATAGTGTGAAATAATGACCCAGCTTAGCTCCGAAGAAGAGATTCGAAAAGGTAGCCCCTCCCTTTGCAGAGGTAAAGATTTCTGGGTACGGAGTGCTGTGTATGATGTCAAAATTTTGCTAAACTGTTTTTTCCCCTTATTTTTTATTTTTTCCATTAAAGGATGGTTTTCGGGGAGGGAGAGAAGGGAGAGCTACATTGGGAAGTGTAGGTGACGTAAAAACAAAAGATATCAATATGATTTTATTTTTAAAAAAAGAAGTGAACGGGAAAGCATTGGAGTGGTGACAACTAACATCATAAAAATGAAATTGACTATATCTTAACAGACAGGAAACATCTGTAGCAGAAGTTTGAGAATCAGCTGTCTGTGTACAGTCAGATCATTCACTGGTTAGAGCAAAGGTCAAACAAAATACCAAATTGGAAGAAAAGATAAAGATTTGAAGATACTGTATATGATTATGGGAGCTTCAGCCTGACCTGTTTAAACAAGTTGCTAACAGCACAAAATTAAAGACAGTGACTCGCATTTTTTAGAGGAGTTTAACCAATGAAAACAGTCCCCACCACAAGGAGTACGAATGATCTCAAGAAAATGCCTCAGTCAACAAACACTTAATCTCTTGCCAAGTGGAGAGATATGGCAGCCAAGGACAACAATGGTTGATGGAAGGCTATGAGCAATATCGCTTCACAAAACATCAAAAAGTAGTGGAGGAGAAAGAGGACCTGCTGAGGACTTGGCAGGAGATCTAGCTAAGGCTAGTTCATACTGTGAGAATTTGCAGATTAAACCAGAATGAGGACTCCAGACATGAAATGGGATAGATCTGCTACTATTTTTATAGTGATATCTTCATTTGTGAATCGAATGGAAAATCAGGACATGTAGATTGAAAGTGTTTGGTACCAGATACACTTATTATAAGAAGACCTATAAATTCAATTGCATCAACAACCTATCAAACTAGTTCACTGATATATATTTATATACATATATGGAGACAGAGAGGGGGAGAAGGGAATTGGGGGGAAAGGGGGAGAGGGAGAGAGAGAGAGAGAGAGAGAGAGAGAGAGAGAGAGAGAAAGAGAGAGAAAGGGAGAGAGGGGGCAGAGGGAGAGAGACAGCTTGGAAAAGCATTATAATGGATAATGGCCTAGGCCCAGAAGTGAATAGGAAATGAGGGCAGACTGTATTGAAATGAATTGTTCATTGTCATAAAGCATATTCTTTTCACACCAATATTCTCCCAATGATGTCACTATATTTATAAATTACACATTCACATTATCAGTGACTGTCTGCATGCACAAATGTAGCATAAAAGATATGGAGGACTAGAAAAGGAGATGTTCATGTAGCTAGAACAAGAGGCAAGAGATAGGGAGCTTGAGAGAGGACTGGTATTCCCCACAATGCTCATAGCTGGTCCTTCTTTAAGCTTTGCAAAGTGTTTCACCTGTATTGTCTCATTTGATCTTTATGAAGGATCCGCATGATGATTATTACAGATAGTAGTCTCATTTTACAGAGGAAGAAACAGGCTCAGCCACATTCAAGAAAATGCCCATGGACATACAAGTCTATCAGAGGGAGGATGAAAACCCAGGTTTTTCCTGGTTGATTCTGAAGTTGATGTTCTCTGCCTCTTCACAGATATTAAGAGAACTAGTAGAGGATTTCCAGCACCAGGAGATCCCCTATGAGAGACTTATGGAAAGACATAGACTAGAAGTGCCCAGAATGAGAATGGAGTGTATGGAGAGGTCACTCGACTCAGGGTTCCAGAAGTACAAGAGTACTCAGTTCGACTCGAGCACGTCTGTTTTGTTTTGGGCCCAGTGCTAGACATTTGAGCTAAAAAGGAAAAAAATATATATGACTTGGTCCCTGTCCTCAAGCAGGAAATGGAAACAACTAAATAAATATAAAATATATACAAAGTAATTTGCATTTGGTCAGAGAGCCTCCAGCAAGGAAGAATCCCTTTGTAGTTCATGAGCTGATCCTTGAAGGGAGCTAGAGATGCCAAGAAATTGAAGTAAAGAGGAATAATTTCAGGTATGAGGAAATAGCCTATACAAAGGCATGGAGGTGGGAAATTGAATGTTGTATATAGAAAATAGGAAGGATAAGCTAGTCCACCACCTTGGATGGAATTCTGCAGCTGAATCTTATTTCTTCTGGAAGCTGTAGTTCAATTGTTTTATCCATGTCTGACTCTTTGTGACCCTGTCTAGGTCTTCTTGGTAAAGTCACTAGAGTGGTTTGCCATTTCCCTCTCCAGCTTATTTTACAGATGAGGGAACTGTGGCAAACTGGGTGAAGTGACTTATCCAGAGTGACACAACTAGTACGTGCCTGAGTTGACATTTGAATTCAGATCACCTTTGGTTATATTTCTTTGATGACTCTCGACTATAACAACTTCCCTCCCCCCCAAAGGGTGGACCTATGATTTCATCAAGGAAGGGAACTTCTGACATGAAAACTCCCTTCAATGGTGTAGAACATCCACTTTTCTATCATTTATTGGCTTAGCGTTTCCTTAGGAACACTGAGTGGTGCCATGACTTATGTGCCTGAACTTAGAAGGTCCTGATTCCAAGGCTGGCCCTCTCTCTCCACTATATCACAAAGTGGTTTATATCCATTAGCTTATCTGAGGTCCTTCCAAAACCCTGTGACATAAGGAGTGTACTTTAGTATGCCTATTTTGCAGGTAAGGGAACCAAGATATAAAGAGGCAAAATTACTTATTCAAGGTCACAGAGGTCATAAATGAGGCATTCAATGCTCAAAAGGCTAATCTTTGGTCTCCATGAGCAGTACTCCATCTCATTATTCCACAAAGCTTCTCATGAGAGATCAAAGGCCTCTGTCCTTTCCAAAGATGCTAAACTTCTCTGCTTCCTGGTCATCGTCGTTCATCCTTTGTTCGCAGGGAAGGCCACCGGCATCACCGAGTGATGTCTTGACTTATGTGTAATTGGATCGAAATGAGGCATCAAAGGCCAAGACAAAAGTAGAGACCGCTGGCAA
The DNA here is from genome assembly GCF_902635505.1 of Sarcophilus harrisii. Lineage (NCBI taxonomy): Eukaryota > Metazoa > Chordata > Mammalia > Dasyuromorphia > Dasyuridae > Sarcophilus > Sarcophilus harrisii. The sequence goes on along the minus strand of NC_045432.1, from coordinate 51,068,990 downwards.
CGTCCCGGGGTACAGTGGATGCCCTCAGCATCTTGGACATGGGACCAAGCTCTAAGCATTCCACCAAGCCTGCTTTGTCGGCCTTTATGGCCATTGGGAAAAAAAAAATCCTCACCCACCCATTCTACCCGATTGGATGGGCTTGATGACTATTCCTGTCTAGCCTATGACATTTTTGAGCTACGTGAACTGGACAAGTCATTTAACTGACCCGCATCTCATTTTTCCTCACTGTAAAAACAGGGATAATAATAGCACCTACATCTCAGGCTTGTCATGAGGACCAGATGAGATAATGTTTGCAAAGTTCTTAGCACAGTGTTGGGAACATAGTAGATACTTAATAAACATACAAAGAACTACTACGCCACTTGCCCGATTTGAGTAATGAGAACACAGCCAGCTTCAATCGTTTCCAACGAGAGGCTGCTCAGGAAGGTACTTGTCCTTTAGAGGGGGATCCAGAGTAGGGCTCTCGACTTCCTAACCTAGAACTTTCTGGCTTGGGCAGAAATAGAGCTTCAAGGGGAAGCACTTGAGAGATGAATCCCAGAGAGGTGGAAGAGGCTTCTTAGGCAATTTAGTTCAATCCCCTAGTTTTACAGATGAGGAAGTTCAGGCCTTAGGAAATCATGGGACCTGTTCTAGGTGACATAGGGAGTCAAAAGCATAGTCGATATTTACACCCTGATCCTCTGATTCCACTGTACCACCTTGTTTAAATATGACAATTTCTGTTCAATCTGAGAATGTCCAAGCTGGAAGAGGTCTTTGAGATTATTGAGTTTAATGACCTCATTTCATCCAAGAGAATAGTCGGGCGCCAGACTGATAAAGGCCCTGGAATGCTGAAAGAGCTCCTAGAGCTGGTATAGTCCATCTCCTTTTTTTTTTTTTTTTTTACAGATAAGGAAACTGAGGCCCATAGAAGTTCAGGGATATGCTGTGGGGTCACACAGGGAGTAAAATCAGAGGCAGAATCTAAATCTAGAATCAGTACTCATACAGACAGTTAGTGATGAAGCCAGATTTCCTGACCTCCATTTCAGTTTTCTAGTATACCACACTGCCTCAGTCTTTCTTCCATTTTAAGCATCCCTTTTGAACTTCCTAGTCTTCAAATCTCCCATCCTCCATGCCCCTTTTGATAGTGAGATAGGAAAACCTCAAATCTATCAGGGGTTTGAGGGAGAGGGAAAGGAAAAGAGGGAGTAAATAGAGGGACAAAAAAGGCCGAGAAAAAAAGGGAGGGAAGGAGACAGAGATTGATTTAATCAGGACTATCAAGCAATGGAGTATTGGGGAAACATACAAATCCATCAAAATGACTTCTGTAAGTTGGGCCTTAACAGTAAGCCTAAAGATATAAGACACATGAGCTTTCCTGAAGAGAAGATAGAAATAGATTATCAATCAATACCTGTCATAGACCCAAAGGCCTCCCATCTGCTGCCCCCAGACAGGAGGAGAAGCCTGACACTGCTCTCCAAGGGAAGAGAAAGGAAAGCGCGACACAGATGAAACAACAAAAGATCAGAGACATTTAACAGTTGTGGGCACACCGATTCAGTGGATGGAATTGTCCATTGGTCTAACCATTGTGGAAAAAAAAATGAAAATTATTTAACAAAACTCATTAGGTTGTTTATATTCTTTGATCCCCAGACCCCTCTGCTAGGCACATACCCCTAGGAAGTCAAAGTCACAAAGCAAGCTTCCATTTCTAGCAAGATATTTGAAGTTGCACCTTTGAGTGCTAGAAATGAAATGAATGCACATTAATTGGGGAAGGGCTGAACAAACTATGTATGGTATATGCATGTATTTGTATATGGATGTTTTGTACTTAAAAGAAATAAGAACCATGAGAAATTTAGAATTGAAAGTTTTTCAAAACCTGGCTTCTTCTCACTTCCCTAGTCTTCTCACTTTCCTTCCCTCGATCCACTCCACAATCCAGGTAGATTGGCTAGCCTATTTACATTTCCTCAAAATGATATTCCATCTCCAATGCCCATTCCTTTGTTCTGGTTGCCCCCAAAGCTAAAATGTTTTCCCTCTTCCTTTCTGCCTTCCACCTTCTTCCAAGACTCAGCCCCAAACTTACTGCCAGCTAGCCTATGTGCAAGATGTTCTGAATGCTAGGAGGTACAGTTCCTCTGTTGTTTTGTTGTGTGTGGCTGCTTTTCTTTGTTAAAAGAAAGCTAGGAGGATAAAGGGTGGTTAGGGCCTATCTGGATTTCTGCATACTCATACGTGTATACATAATTATTTCCAAGTCTTCCTCTTACTGATCTCCTAGAATGTGACCTCCTCGAGGGCAGGGACTCTGCTTTTTCCCTTGAGCTTAGCCTTGTACATAGTAAGCATTTAAGAAAAGCTTGTAAAAACAAAACAAAACAAAAAAAAAAGAAAAGCTGGTGACTGACCGATTGTATGAAATAATAAAGAATTAAGGAAACAGAATCGGAGTAATAAACGTAGTAACTACAATGGTGTAGATGGAAAAAAAAACCCTGACTAAATTGTACTTGAGCACTGTGTGGTTGAAACTTACCAGTCTTAGTCTTAAAGAAGAAATAAGGAATGGACTGTCTTTATTTCCTTGGAGACAGAAGAGTGAAAAATATTGCAAATGCTGCGAGCTAACCTCCTGAGTTGTTCATTAGCTGTTCTTTGTTAAAAGGTAGGAGGAAGAGAATTAGGTAGGTACTATCTAGAAAGAACTATAATGAAAAACAAAAAACAAAACAAAACAAAACAAAAAACCCAAAATGAAGGCATTTAAGCAAATGAAATACCCAGCTTAAGATTCCTCAGTTTAATAGGAAATTGAGCGCGAGGGGCTAAATTGGGAGGAAGTGGTCCCACAACAACAGTGTCTCAAGCCCTCATTTTTCTTTGTTCTCAGTCAGATCACATGTTCCTCTTCTAAAAGAAAGAACTGGAGGCAACATATTACCTTTGTGTACTCCCTGCTCTGAGGGCTCGTTCAGAAAGTTGGAGGATCACAGATTTTGGCAGGTAGGTAGCCCAGTGGATAGAATACCAGACCTGGAGTTAGGGAGACGTGAGTTTCGAATGGATCTGCTTCCGTTTCCTCATCTATAAAATGGGGGGGGGGAGAATAATAGCACCTACCTTTCCCAGGGTTGCAGCGGGTATCAAATGAAATCATATTTGTGAAGTGCTTTGTAAACCTTAAAGGAGCATATAAATGGCTGCTATTAATAACTATTATTGACAGATTTCAAACTTGAAAATTATCACAGAAAACCTTCAGTTTACACAGGAAAAAATCAAGGTCCAGAGAGTTAGGTGACTTACCCAAAGTCACAGAGAGGTTAAGCGCCAGGGTCAAAACTGCAACTCAGGTGACCTCACTCTAAATATAACCTGTTTTCCACTCCAAGTTTGTACCAGCTCTTTGTGAGGGGCAAGGCCATTTTGAATCCAAAGGACAGAACCCTTTTTAATGAAGAGAAGGCTGGGGTTTTAACACATTCATAGGACTTAATTCAGGTCCCACTTTCCTAAAATCTATTGTTCTCCCCACAGCCAAAGAGGAAAGGGGCAGCCTATTATGGCTGCCATCACTGGCCCTACTCTCCCTCTCTCCATTCCCTCCTCCTCCCTTCCAAACAGCTAGAAGGTAACTGGATGTCAGTTGATAACTTACGATATTGTCAAGGATGGCTGAGCAGGCAGGTTCCTAACAATTTGTCTTGCTCTATTCTATCCTATCACTCACTTTTCATTTCCTCCTCTTGTGTTCCCCTTCCCCCTTTAGCTCCTGGAAGCTTTTCCTCTCAAATTTTCTATTTTCTCATCTAAAACATTTTTCTCATTGCTGCTGCCAGGGATTTGACCCCATGCAGTGCTGGATGACTTCAACATAACAGATAAGACCGTTCCTGTAACGTTAGGGTACTGACCAGAGATTTGTTTCTACCCCCTCACACCCTAAAGCTCACGGTACTGTCATCCCCTCTCTGAGGCAGGGGAGTAGGAGGGGCGCTCCTGTGGCTAGTTAGTTTGGGGAACAGAGAAGGACGGGGGCCAATATCCTGGCAAGAAATGCTCCCCTGAGACCTACCCAACAGTAAAGAAGTAAAGGGGCCTATAGTAGCCATAGCAGCAGAAAACTTTGTGATTTCCATAGTAGATTTGGATTCCCAGTTGGGGGATTTCTGGTCAAATAACTATACCCAAATGGTTTCCTTGGGCCTGGGTTATGGGACGAAATCAAAATCTCAACCACTTTACAATATGACCTTTTTAATATGGCTCACCAACTAACTTACTACTTATAATTGAAGTAATTTGTTAATTATTTCATTTAGAATTGAGTAATCTATTTAAGTAAGTTATTTGATAATGATGACCAATGTCAATGAAAAAAATGCAAAAAAAAAACCAGAAGTTGTAGAAGAAAACTCAGCTTTCCCCATCTGACAGAGACTTATCACTCAAATTTCTGGAAGAATTATACAAGGTTACGGGCCTGGGAGACAAGGCCTATTTGTTTCTGACCAGTGTCAGTCAGTCTGTCAGTCATTAGTTGTGACTTTGTGAGGAACAGTAGCTACCCCACTGGGGACCCAACTGACTAATTCCAATTGGGATCTCAGTTCCTTCCTTCCTTCCTTTCCTTTTTCTTCCTGTCTCTCTTCCTTCCTTTCTTGCTACCTTCTTTCCTTCTCTTCCTCTCTCCCTCCTTTCCTTTCCTCCTCTTCCTCTGTCCACATAAGGTCTCACACCCTTAACTATTGGTGCTCTGCCCAAAGGAATATGAATTTTGATTGGTGAAACCTCCCAAATATCTTGGAATTTGCAGGTTAGAATTCTTTCTTAAGGACAATGCCTTAAATCCAAATGGCTCTGGCTCTCATTGATGGGCCAACACCAGGTCCCAGCTCAAGCCTCCACTACTAGGTCATTGGGCCCAGATGGCTCTTTGGGGCCAGAAACCCTGAGGGTCCTGCTTCCCAGAATAATTTTTTGATTAGGTCAAAGAGGCTGTTCTTTGCCTCATTTCTCACCTAGACTTAATCACTGAAGGGTGTGGCCATGGTCGAACTAAGACCAGGGAAAGACCCGAAGTTAAAAAAGCCCAGGTCTCTCATTGTATCAGGGCCATTTCCAGTCGTCCTGATCTATATTTTGCCACTGGATGCAGATGCCTCTGGGAGAAGAAGGGAGGTTGGTGACTTTGCACAGCCCTCCCTTAATTCCAATGTACTTGCATCACATGGTATCACCTTCCTGATGTTCCGGTCTGCTTTGAGAACAAAGGACAAACAACAACCACAGGTGGTTGTGTCTGACAACCTAGAAAAGGAGAAAAGGACTTCATGTTCTCCTTTGTTGTAAGTGTTCTCCACATGTGTGTCATAGTATTTTCCAAGTCTTGATCCACTCTCTCAAGAGGAGAAAGTGCCCTCATTGGTAGGGGGAGGGGGCAGGAAGGGCTGGTATGTTTTGTATCAACTGTTCTTGCTATATTTTCTCAGTAATTACCCTTTTCTCAAAGGTAATTGAAGCTACTAATTGATAATTAGTGGGAAGCACACTGGTGGAGTCGAAACCCAGTTTCTCAAGAACCCCTTGAAAGTGGAAGAAAAGTAGTGGCCATGTTCCCGAGGCCTCAGTCTGTGAATGCAAGTGTCTGGTTGGGGGAGTGGCGCCAGAGTGGGGAGCCATACATCAGTGAAAAACGAGGAACGTTCAACAAAAGAGAGGCATTTGGGGCATCCCATCAGATCGTTTATCAGCTCGGAGTGAGCAAAAGCAGTTTTTACCCTCTAGCGGACTAAACCACGTGCCTGAAAAGGCCCACATGATCCACTAGATTCTCACACAAAATCAAGTGACATCATTGGGGATCATTGCTCATGAAGATGCAGAAGTAGTCACAGAAACCTTGGGTTGCCGTGACCTCTGAACAGGTGACCAAAGCTTGAGGCAGGCCCCGAATGAGGGAGGATGCCCTCCTGCCACCTCAATTAAGGAATCCAAGTCAAGGACAGACAACATGCTGAGAGGAGGAGCCAGAATTCACCATGGTCATCAGGCAAGAGCATAGATCAATTCAAAGAAATGCTCCTTGCCCTGAAAGTTATTTTCTCTGTGCCTAGGTGACCAGTTTGTTCTTGCCTCTCTTTAAAATAGGAGCTCTTAACCTGGCATCAGCGAACTCAGAGGGGGCGGGGAAAGGCCACCTACCTGAAATTCAGTGTCTCCTTCAATTATTTCCAAAGCATTTTTCTGAGAAGGGCTCTGTAGATTTCACAAAACCGTCAAAGGGGTCTGTGACACACAAAAAAGTGAAGAGCCCCTGCTTGAAACTGCAAACCTATTTCAGGTCTTTCAAAACACTTCACAATAAAGTAAAATGGACCCATGATTTCATCAGCATGGATGTTCTTGCCTTTGCCACAGCCTCTCCATGACTTCTCATTCTCTGTGAATCTTGTCCAGGTTTTCCCAGAAATCTTTCAGAAAAAAATCCACTTGAGGAGCCCGATTCTGCCCTCCAGTTCTTTCAAGATTTCGAGGATCCCTGGACAGGGTTGTTTACATAGTCCACCTCTTTTCCACCCACCGCCACCAATGTCAATATTGTTAAAGTGCTTTCCTCACAACAACTCTGCAGAAGAGCCTTTAAGGCACAGAAATATGATAATTTAGTTTATCAGTTTTTCCCCTTTGTAGTTGTTTTAAGGATTACATGTGAAGCTTGAAATTGCATTAAGGGATCCCAGGGCTGCTCTTGAATGCTCTTTGACCTAAATATATCCCATCACCTTGGAGTGCCCACAAAGTACCCTGGGAGAGTATTTTTGTTCCAACTCTCTACACCCCCTCTCTTAGTTATCTCATCAACTCCCATGGCTTCAATAATCATTTCTATATAGATGACTCTCACGTTAATATTTTCAGCTTTTATCTCTCTGCTGAACACTAATCTCACATCACCACATGCCTTCTAGACATTTCCACCGGCATGCCCTGTAGGTATCAAACTCAACTAATCATTATCTTTCTCCCAGAACCCAGCCTTCTGCCTAACTTCCCTGTTTCTATCAAGGGTTTCGCCAATCTTTCAGTCAATGGCTTCTCAATCTTAGACTCATTGTTGACTCTCCCCTCTCCCTTATGTCCTCTTCCTCATAACCAACCATCAACCCAAAATGTATTTTGATTCTGTCCTCTTCTCTCTATCCACTGCCTTGGTTCAGCCCCTCATCACTTGTAGCCTAGGCCATTGCTAAGCCTACTAGCCAGCTTCTAGTCTTTCTCTCCTCCGAATTACAAATGAAAACCATTTTTAAAAATATCTAACATGTACATGATATTTTAAGCTTTGCAAAAAGCTTTACATGAGCTCTCTAATTTAATTCTCAGTATACACTCAAGAGGGAGGTGCTACTCTTATTCCCAGTTTACAGTTGAGAAAACTGAGACAAGTGACTTGCGCAGGCTCACATAACTACTAGGTATCTGAGGCAGGACTTGAATGTGTCAGACTGCCCTTTCTTTGGTCAGATAGCATCCATCCCTATGGAGAAACAGCAAGGTTGAGCTCCTACACCATCTCTTGTATGAAGCCTTTTCAGATCATGTGTATTATCCATGCTCTTCCTTTTCCTGAATTTACTCTGCCATTACTTTTTTCACACATATTGTGATGTCCCTGCCCCCTCCCCAAGGGAACGGAAACTTCCTAAGGGAAAGGATTGTTTCATTTTTTGTCTCTGTACCCTCCACACAGAACAGTCTCTTATTAAACAGGCACTTGATAAATATTGAAGTGAACGAAAATTACCATCCAGCCCTTCCAGTCTTCTTGCTTCTCCATTTTTATCTGGAAGGAATGAGAGTCCCTGAGCATTTCTTAGCCGCACCATCCCGGTTGGGCCTCTCCCTTCCCTCCACCCCCACTCATCCCAATCCTGGACACAAACATATCTCAAATGTTGGGGATCATCTTATCCATTTCACTGATGCCAGTCAAGACCACTCCTATTCCAAATAGTTAGCTGACTACTTCATTTGGAAGAAACTGCCTAGAGAAAATTAGCCTACAGTCTTCCAGTCTCTCCCAAGACAATGTTTGGTAGCGTCTCAACCTCTAGACTTGGAATTTTTTCCAGGAGCCTAATTCGGATTTCCACAGCTGCTCCTTAAGCCCTTTCCCCCCTCTCCGGCCTTTGGTAGAAATAGCGACTAGCAGCTCCTCCCTATTTGGCCAATAAGTCGGTATCTATTTTTTCAGAGTTATCTTTACCTTCTCTTCTGCAGGCTAAATAGCTCACATTCTTTCCTGGGAGGCTGGAGCTTGCAGCCCTGTAGCCATTCTTATAGCTCGGCTTGGGCCCTCTCCAAGTTCTTTGTAACCGGCTGAAGCCACAGAACTCCAATAATGCTCTGGTTAGTGTGGGATCATAGTCTCCTTATCCTATACCCTCTTCAAGTTAGATCATGGTGCTAATGAGATCAGAGCTGGGAGGGGGTTAATCTTGGCATGGGTCAGTTAGTCTTCAAAAGCAGGCCCTCCGTAGTGCCCAGTTTGCTTTTCTCCATTCCTGATGAAATAGTTCAAGAGAATATGCCCTCCCCCTGCCCCGTTTGCCACAACAGTGCCCATCTGGTCTTCCTTCCAGGTGATGATTGTGAGTCTTTTACTGAGATCATCTTAAAGAAGTCGCCACCCCTGGGCCATCTGGCCAGTGATAGGAGATGGTAGCACAATGCCAAGGTCACCAATTTGGGTCACAACATGGGAGAATGAGTGGTTGGACACTTCGGGTTGGGCGTTGGGAAGCTAGTGGGAAAGAAGCAAAGAGGCCCTCGGCTAGAGTTGCCGGGTGGTATCTAAGGCTGATGTAAGGTGATGTCCCAGCAGGGGTCGAAGGGTTAAGTTCCTTACCCTTGGTAGTAGAGTAAGCCAAGAAAAGGGAGGGGGGCAATTGGCAATACTATCTCTGGCAGCTATTTGAAGGTCTTTTAAGTTGGGGCAGGTGACTTAGGGGGTCCCTGCCTGGCCTAGGCAAAGCCTTTGGCTTGAAAGGACCTTCAGTCGTTTGTGATCAGGTCCTCTTGATGTTTGTGTCCTCTTTTGAGGGGATGGAAACCTTCTCTAGAAGGAACAAGAGAGCTTACAGAGGCTTCAGCCTTTTCTCTCCCAGGAGCCCTGACTGCAAGGATCCTGAACAAAAGTGCTGATTTGCAAACTCTGCAGTGGCTTACTTTATCTGGTTCCATCTTTTCCTCATCCTCAGGACAAAGCTTTCCTTCAGGGCAACTTCTAGATTTCCTATTTCATCACCCCAAGCAAATCTTTCACACAACTCCTTCTATTCATGCACACTCAGAAGAACTGGCCAAAAGGTGAGGTGGTGGGGAGGGGCTGGGGGTGTTTGGCTTTTGTCTCCTTGTTGTCTGGGGTGTGTGTGTGTGTGTATGTAGGGAGGTAGTGCCCAGGACTTAGATCCATCCACACCAATCCACCTTGGCAATCCGGTCTCCAACTCATACATGACAAAATGTCGGTGTGTCTTCCTGGGAGAGGAAGCTCCAGCGACCCAGTGTGGTGTCTGTGTCCACGGTCTGACTTTGGCAGCGCACCCCTCCTGGCTTCACTGCCTCTGTATTCCTCTCCTCACATGCAGTTCCAACCAGTATGAGGCTCTCCCAAGGGGGATAACATAGAGCTACTTTTCTGGGTGGAGAATCGGGGAAGGGGAAGTCCTGCTCCCCATGGAAACTGCCCAGGGTCTGGCCATGCTCTGGATGTCATCCCACCCCGGGATTAACAATGGCCGGGTAGCTGAGTTTGAGAAACAAATCCCAGAGCAAAGCCAGGCTGCTGGGTAAGTGGCACGGAACTGGATCCATTACCTTTACTCCAAACAAGGACTGCTTGTTTTCTGAGAAAAAGGATACACTGAAATGATATTGCAGCAGTATGCAAATGTACCATTTTTAGAAGCTGACTACCCATATTAACCTGCTTTTCCCTAAATACACATCTTCCCTGAAATAGCCCTGCCAGGTACAGAGATGTGAGGCTTTTCCCCCCTTATCCCCATTCAGTTCTTCATCTCATTTGGACATTTCTGGACACAAACCAAAGCCGTTGCCGCCACCCCCTTTTACGTGTACCTTGGACTACTCAGTGCGTACACCCTTGGCTCAGAGTGTCCTCTGTGCAAACTCATTATGATTCCCAGGCCCAAGAAGGAAAGTCTCTGGCTTCCAAGATCTCGGTGCCGGGCACAAAGTCCTCTGGTGCACAGGGAGCTTGCTCTCACATTCACAGCGCGGCAGACATTTATAAATGTCGGTGACTCTTCACGAGACATGGAATACAGACGGACGGCCAAGTGCTGATGAGGTCATCCCCATCATTGTCACCGGCTATAAAAAGTCGAAGATTTGCTTGGTCCGATTTGCCCTCACCAAGAGTTCCTATTCTGGGCATGCTAATTCAAATGTGCACAGACAGCCACCCCTTCCAGCCCTTGCCACCACCTCAAGCTCTAAATCAAGCAGAGCTGGGATCTTTTAGAGTATATAGTCACATGAAGATTCTTCTGGCCCTCATGAGAAAGTCATGTCCTCCTGTGGTAGGGTAGGCCTCCGAATGGCCTCTGTGTTAGGTCTAGTGAGTATCACAAGTGGCAATGTCAAGCCAGAGAAACTTTAAGGCCCTATCTTTTCAAGGACACGAACAGTCTGGACTGGAGATGCTTTTTCTCTTCTCTTCTGACAAATATTAGGAGCTAGCCCTTGTTTATGATCTGGAGGAAGACGTTCAGGCCCAATCTGCTGAGTCCCTCAGGAAAATGGACTTCCCAGTAGGACTCTTGATCTGGTCCAACGATGTATCCCTTCCCTTGGATATGGGTTTTGTTAGTGGCCTAATAGAATAAAGTCTAGAAGAACCGGCTGTGTGGAGCAGGGAAAGTTACATAGAACCTAGCCGGCCCAGGATAAAAGACCGAGGGCAGATAGTCTTTGCAACAAAAACTCGAGAGGCTCTCTCCTTGGTTCTGAGCCCATGAATTCCAGGAAAGCCATCCACGATTAGTATGATGACCACAGACCTGACTCTAGCCAACATACTCAACTGTAGCAATCCCTTGGCCATTAACTTGGATCCTTTAGACTCTGGCCATCTTGTTTCTGTCCTATTCTGGATGCCTTGCATCCTGACACCTGGGGACTTGGATCATCTGACCTTATGACTTCCTAACACCAAGACCTCGATATCGTCTTACACTATCCATGTCTCACCCCAGGTGGTAGCCATACAGGGAAGAACACATAGTTACCGCAAAGGAGAACACAACATTTTAGGTGAGAGGGAATTTAGAGATCATCTACTCCAATCTCATTATTTTATACAGAAAAAAGCCCATATCTTAGCATATCACTTTCCCACTCAAGAAAGTTCCCTATTGCCTCTAGGATAAAATACAAATGGCTCTGTTCAGCATCTAAAGTTTTTCACAATCTGGCTCCAACCTACCTTTCTAGACCGATTTCATATCACTCTCCTTCATTTCCATGTATTCTGTGTTCTAGACAATCTGGCCTCCTAGGCACGTACGTGATCTTATGTCCATGCCTTTGTTCCACTCTGTGCTCAATGCTCGGAATCTTCTCCTTCTTTACCTCTGTCTCTTGGCATTCCTTGTTCTCTTCAAGACTCATCTCAGTCTCCAGACTGTTGTTCCTATTCAGGCATTTCAGCTGTGATTGACTCTGTCACCCCTATTTGGCTTTTTTTTTTTTTTTTTTTTTACATTTTTGTATATGGGGTTTAATCTGATATCTGGATTATCAGATTGCTGATAATCTGGAGATACTGGAGTGCTTTGCAATTTCCTTTGCCTGTTCATTGTTCAGATGAGGAAATTGAGGCAAACAGGGTCATAGTGTTTGAGGCCAGATTTGAACTCAGGAAGATGAATCTTCCTGATTCTAAGCCCAGTGCTCTATCCACTGCAGCATTACCTAGCTGCCTGGAAGGGACATTAGAGGCCACCAAATCCAACTTCTTCATTTTATAGATGGGCAAGCTAAGGCCCAGAGAGGTTAAATGTTTTGCTCAGGATCATGCAGCTAGTAAGCTTTATTGGTGAGATTAAAGCTCAGGTCTTCTTCACTCCATGTCCAGTGCTCAATCCATTACCTACTTCAAAAGCTGGGAATGGAAACTCCAAATACAGTTCAACATCAAGAGGCTGGTAGAATACCATAAAGACAACTAAGTGGCGCCATAGTGCCAGGTCTCCTGACTCATCTTTGAGAGTTCAAATCCAGCCTCAGACACTTCCCAGCTGTTCAAGTCACTCAACCCCATTTGCCTTAGTTTCCTCGTCTATAAAATGAGCTGGAGAAGGAAATACTCCTGGTTTCTCTGGATACTGGAATAAACTCTTCCAATGTCTCCGGCACTGGTCATAAAGAGTTGAACACCAAACCAAACCAAAATGAACCAACAGCAACAATAGAATAACATGACAGAATATTACATTGTCTGAGCTAACAGAGACCTTGGGGTCATCTAGTTCAACCCAGACCTGAGCAGGAATCCCTTTTTGAATATCCCCCAACAAAGGGGAACATGGTCTCTGCTTGAACACCTCCAGTGATGGAGAGCTCATTTTCTCCAGAGGTAGCACACACCACCTCTAGGCAGCTCTAATCATCAGAAAGGTTTTTCTGACAGAGACGAACTTTGTTCCCCTGAAATCTCCACTCGTTGCTTCTAGTATTGCCCTCTGGGGCCAAGTGTGAACTAGTCCGGCTCCTCTTCTGAATACAGTTCTTCAGATACTTGAAAACGGCTATCGCATCCTCTGGAAATATTTTTTCCAGTTGAAACATTCTGTTCTTTGAGTCAACCTTTGTGTGATGGTGTCTCTCTAGTGTCTCGACCAGCCGGGATGCTCGGACTTGTCAATCCCGTCCTAAGATATGATTGGCAGGGCCAAACACCGTACTCCAGATGCCATCTGACCAAGGTGTGGGGTTATCACCTCCCTCATTTGGGACATTATGTTTTTTAAGTAATGCCAAAGACCAGAGAGGGGAGTTTTTTGGCCGCCATGTCACACCACTGACTCATGTTGAGGATGCAGTCCATCCAAACCCTCTGGCCTTTTTTTCATATGAATAATTATCCAGCTAGGACTCCCCAGTCCTGGCCTTGGGAGACAGACTTTTGAATCTAATTAGAGAACTCTCCACTTATCACTATTATATTTCATCTGGTTAGATGTGTCTTTTCTAGCCTGTCAACATCTTTTCAGACCCTGACTGTTACCCAGCATTTAAACTATTCTTCCTAGCTTTGTTTTATCTGCAAATTTTATATATTATACATTCCTTCTGCTAAGTCTATGATTTTTTAAAACATGGGGTCAAGGATAAAATGCCGTTGGTTTTTAAAACAAAATAAGAATGGAGCCAAGGACGGATCTCTGGAGCGCCCCAGTGGATACCTCCTTCCAAGTCTCCATCCGTTCGACCAGTCGAATCCACTTAATCGTCCTGTGATGTGACCACTGAATCTCCATCTCGTTCATGGGGAGCTGATGGCAAATGTTTTGCTGCAGTCTAAGTAAATGATGTCTCTAGTATTCTCCTCATTGACTCCCTTTAAGTTCATCAAATCACCCCGTGGATACAGGGACTGGTTGCCATCCGAACACAGAAGCTTGCCTATTCCAACCATTTGATTTCATGCTCATTAAGCTAGTAACACTTATATCCTTAGTCATCTGTTTACATATTTCATTGCATCTGAAGAGGGTGATCTGAGAAAAGGAAATGCCAAAATGAATAAGGCTAGAGAACTCCAAAAGCCAAGTAATCTTGTATGTGTTTTTAATTAAGTTATCACCCTTGTAATTAAAGAGTGTGAATTTCATTCCTGTTACCATTTAGCAGAAGAGAGAGGAGCTTTACAAATGGGCAAAGAAGAGAAAGAATTATATTTTTATAAACATAACCAGCTTACAACTGAACTGACTCATAGCGTATAAGCAACAAAGTTCCAGCTGCTACTCACCCACCCACTCAGCGATGGCAAACCTTGATATCTGACCCAGTGCTCATGGTGCCATGCAGACACGTCTCAGTCAGAATAAGCGTCTCGATGGCCACTGAACCACAAGGTGCGTCAACAACATAACTAAGAACCGAGATCCTCAAAGGCGAGAGGATGATCTACCTGTATATAATTAAAGACGGGGATTGCAAGATCAGAGAGGTGGGGAAAATCTAGGCCTACCATCTCATTTCTCATATAAGGAACTGACCCCAGAAGGTTAACTCCCAAGATCACACAGCCACCAAAGGGTAAAGCCGGAACTTTCCAATTCCAGCTTAGCATCTGTTTTCTCCCTGCCATGCTCCCAGCATCCCAGAGAGGGAGAGAGGGCAAAGGTTATTGTGCTGGCTTGACTGACCATAAAACAATCCAGAATTAGAGAGACTTGGCCAGTGTCACCAAGCTAACTGCATCATATAAAAACTTATGTTGACCATGCTATTTTCACCTTTTTGGGATTATTTTTGTTTGCTTTTTCTTTCTCATGGCTTTTTTCACTTTTGTTCTGATTTTTCTTTCACAACATGGCTAATATGGAAATACATTTCAAAGGATTCTATGTGTTTATATCACATCGCTTGCTGTCTTGGGGATGAGGGAGGTAAGAGAGGGAGGGAGAACAAATCTGGAACACAAGGTCTTAACGGAGATGAATGTTGAAAACTATCTTTACGTGTATTGACCAAAAAAATTATGCTGACCATCATTTCACATTGTCTGGGTCTGGACATGATAATTCCAATGTTTTAGCATTTACAATCTGAAGAATTTTAAACTCAAAGAGTTCTTTTTGGCAAATAATGATATACTCCTCTGCATATAAATCAAAGCTGTAAATATGTCTACATGGCATGCGTGTGTATATATATGAGATAGCTCAATCAGTCTATATATATACCATAACCTCCCTGAGGGCAGGAAACCGGTCTACATCAACACCTATCATAAGGCCTCAAACACAGATTTTTCTTGTTTGTTGAATGAATCAATCTCGAAAAAACCTTCGAAATATTAGTGGCAATATGGAGAGCCCAGAGAGCATCTCCTTTGCTTGCTATCTGAAAAACTCCAAAGGCAGAGGAGAGCACTTAACTTGGGCTGTCATTAGAGAAGATGAAGGAAACCCGCAGGAATCTGCTTAGCTGCCCTGCCAGTTTTCAGGGACTCAAAAGATTAAGTTTATTTAAGATGGGAATGGACTTGTCAAGTCACTGCATAAAATGATCAGGAGCAAAATGCTAATTCACTGCTCTAAAGTGTTTCCATGTTATCAACAGCCCTCCTTGATTATGTAAATTGGCAATAAGTGATTGGCATTCACAAATGTGCCTCCAAGCAGCGAATGGGTAATTAGGAAGGCTTGTAGAAACCGGGTTGTAGAAGGCAATTTTGACAAATCCACAAAAAATAATGACTCTCTATTAATAGTTAATGATGCGTGTCAGAGAGACCTCAGTTATTGGGTTCTTCCTCATCAAAAGTGTGCGTTCTCCTGTTTCCTTTCAGCTGGTCAAGCTCTACACACCCTCCTTTTTGCAGCATTTGCCTTTGAATCTCCGCCAAGACTGAGTAATTGAAAACCAGCAGCCAGAATCCCATAGAAGGCTATCACCAACCAAGATTCAACAGCTCTCTTCTCAGTTGGCAAATAGGCTGGAATATTCTGGGGAAGAATGCTCAAATGTTAACTTGCTTTAAAGGACACATTGTTTAATGGGTAATAGACTGACACTCAATAATGGGGACCATTCCCGTTACCCAAAGTCACAATCCTTTCATCCTTTTATTCATTCAATAACCATTTCTGAAGCACCTACCGTGCCCAAAGCATCGTGCTAGGCACTGGCATGGGATACAAAGGGCAACAGGGGTGCCACAGCAGATTGAGGGTCGGACCTGGAGTCAGAAAACCTTGAGGGACGCTAGCCGTGTGACCCTGACTAAGTCATAGAACCCGTCTCGATCTTGGTCACCTCAACTGGAAAATGGGAAAAACATTAGTCCCTACTTCCTAGGGCTATTGTGAGAATCAAATGAGAGAACATATAGAAAATGGCTTTGCCAACTTTAAGACACAAAATAAATGTCAGCTGTTATACAAAGGGAAATAAGCCTTGGTCCCTGATGGGGTAGATATCATCCAAACAGTTCAAACGCCCTCCTACACTAATGATGTTCTATTTAATTACCTGCCATTTATTTGGTATTGTTTCTAAATATACCTGTTTATGTATACATTGTCTCCCTTAAAAGAACACAAGCTCCTGAAGAAAAGGGGCTGTCTAGATTTTATCTTTCTATTCTTAGCCACTAGCACAGAAGTATTCTTTTATCAAGTTTTTATTAAGCACACTTGATAAAACTTGATAAAAGAATACTATCCAAGAGCTATAGCAGCACAGAAACTAAGAAGATAATACAGTTGTGTATAATTGTATTCTTTGCTAGTTCTTTTTTTTTTTTTTAAGTAATCCAAAGGGCAACTTTATCAAGTTCTTATTAAGCACCTACTATGTAGGTACTATATAGTAGGTGCTTAATAAAAACTTGATAAAAGAATACTATCCAAGAGCTATAACGCAGCACAAACAATAAGAAGATAATCCAGTTGTGTATAATTGTATTCTTTGTGAGTTCTTTTTTTTTTTTTTTTTTTTTTAAGTAATCCAAAGGGCAACGTAAACCCAATCTAGAGAGGCTCCGTATGATAAATGAAGCCCAACGTGTTAGAAGCAACAGTGAGGATGTGTTTGGCTGTAAAAAGAGATGGATTGGTTCTGCAGATAAAGTGTCTACAAACTACCAGTGTAGCCCTGAGATATTAAAAGAAAAATCGAGTAAGCTCTATGGTATGCTGGGGATCCCCCATGAAGGATTTATGGGAAAAAACCAGAGACCAATATCACACTAGATAAGAAGGGATTGTAATCTGTACTGGTGGAGGGGGTACCCACAACTACTGAAATCACAGATTCATCAAAGTATCAAAGAAAGACAGATGCAAAGTGCTATGAGTCCCATGACAATGCGTAGAAAAAAGTCTATGTCTATTTTTCAGCTCAAACAATCTGATCTCTAGAATAATGCAAGGGCACTGGCGCTATTAACATCAAAGTGTGTTTGATTGAAAGTCCCATGTGTTATGTCTGGGACTCTCAAACATGTCTCTAGAGGGTTAGGGTGAAGTCTCAGCTCTCTTGTTAGATATGCAGTCTAGGCTGTATCTGGAATACTGTGGCAGCCCAGGCTCACTCTTTCAGCTGATCGACCCACTCGGGTCTGATTCCACAGCGGGTACCGAGCACGGACGGCCACGGGATCGGAGACATCTGGAAGAGACGACACAACTGACCCATCCCAACTGCCCATCCATGGGGGCAACGCAATGGGGACATGCAGAAAACACTTCCGAGTTGTGTGTGGCGGACCATGGCTATAGGCCCCGCTAGCCGACACGCTGAGGCTGGTAGAACATTTGAGTGTGAGAGTTCTGGGCCACAATAGCACTAAAACAGATCGGGCATCCACATTAACTCTGGCATCAATATGGTGAATCTCTGGGAGCGGAGTGGACGGATGGGCGGACAACCAGCCTTGGTGAGATAGGAAGACCCAGTCTCAAAAAAAAAAAAAAATTAGGAAATCTTTACATGAGGAAGACAAGGTTTGATGCTGTCCACACAATGGCAACCTGAACAGTTCTGTTCTCACAGCTAATTCAAATCTGCCCCGAGGCAAGAGGGTCACGCCAGGCTTGCATTCACTAGCAGCAGTATTTGTTCTCCCTTTTCCTTAATGCTCTAGCTAAATACCACCTCTCTACACTGGCATGGTAGGACAATTATTCACCAAGAAAGTTTACCTGCTGCCCTCCCCTCCTGGATAGGTTGGGTTCCCCTAGTTACCAAACCAAATTAGGTAGGAAGCACTCTCCTTCCCAGAGAAGGGGGTTGAAACCTCTTGGAAGACCTCTGAAGAAACCTCCAATCTAGGATGGGAGCAAGGAGATGTGGGTCTCACACCAAGAGCATCATTAACTACATCTCTCGATAGCACCAAGCCTCCTCTATCAGGAGCTTCTCTCTGACCCTTACCTAAGCAGGCATGGGTCATTCCTACTACTGTGGAAATTCAAGGGAGGTAAGGTATCAGACTGAGAAGAGAATGAATGACAGGGTGATTCTTGCAGGTTCTGGGGAGTCACAGGGTCCGGCTTCTGGGATGGGTCTGACGTAAGCGGGTTCCTGGTTTTACTAATGAAGCTTTCGTTCTGCATTGCTATCCTTGCTGTTTTGGGTGTTCTTGTGCTTGCCCAGATGTCTGCTGAGGAGCTTGAATCCCCATTTTTAGGTGTTGCTGCTCCTAAAGCATTGTTGAGTCCCTCTTACCTCCAAGTAAGGGGAAAACTCACAAGCTATCTGGAAATGTGAGTTTCTAAAGGTGACTTCTAAGTGAAAACGGTTGCTTTTTGCACACTTTGTCGTGGGAAGAACCTGAGCCTCATCCTGCTACAAATGCATTGTTAAAAGCTGTTTAATCTCTTGACTCCTATATAGGACACGTTTATTTTGGTTTGCACCATGAAAGGTGATGGTGAGCAATATCTAGCACCCTCCTCAGCCTCTAGCCTATATATCTGAGCTCAGTAGAGCTGGGCAGTGATGGAAATTGCCATTATGTTTAGGCCACGTAATCGATACAGAAGCACAGCTGGCTTCCATTCTCGGGGCAGAGCCAAACCGAACAAACAAGATACCTTTGTTGTTGAGTGGGAAGGCTGGCTGAATGCTTTCTCTAGAGTCAAATCACCAGGGAATCATGGCGGGGAAGTAGTTGGTCTTCCTTTCCTTGGCTGAAAACTTTTACAAGTCTTAGTAATCAAGAAGGGAAGCAATAAACTGGGAAAATATTTTTACAGTCAAAGGTTCTGATAAAGGCCTCATTTCCAAAATATATAGAGAATTAACTCTAATTTATAAAAAATCAAGCCATTCTCCAATTGAAAAATGGTCAAAGGATATGAACAGACAATTCTCAGATGAAGAAATTGAAACTATTTCTAGTCATATGAAAAGAAGCTCCAAGTCATTATTAATCAGAGAAATGCAAATTAAGACAACTCTAAGATACCACTACACACCTGTCAGATTGGCTAAGATGACAGGAAAAAATAATGATGATTGTTGGAGGGGATGCGGGAAAACTGGGACATTGATGCATTGTTGGTGGAGTTGTGAACGAATCCAACCATTTTGGAGAGTAGTTTGGAACTATGCTCAAAAAGTTATCAAACTGTGCATACCCTTTGATCCAGCAGTGTTACTACTGGGCTTATATCCCAAAGAGATTATAAAGAAGGGAAAGGGACCTGTATGTGCACAAATGTTTGTGGCAGCCCTTTTTGTAGTGGCTAAAAACTGGAAACTGAATGGATGTCCATCAGTTGGAGAATGGCTGAATAAATTGTGGTATATGAATATTATGGAATATTACTGTTCTGTAAGAAATGACCAACAGGATAATTTCAGAAAGGCCTGGAGAGACTTACACGAACTGATGCTGAGTGAAATGAGCAGGACCAGGAGATCATTATATACTTCAACAACAATACTATATGATGACCAGTTCTGATGGACCAGGCCATCCTCAGCAACGAGATCAACCAAAACATTTCCAATGGAGCAGTAATGAACTGAACCAGCTATGCCCAGAAAAAGAACTCTGGGAGATGACTAGGAACCATTGCATTGAATTCCCAATCCCTATATTTATGCACACCTGCATTTTTGATTTCCTTCACAAGCTAATTGTACAATATTTCAGAGTCTGATTCTTTTTGTACAGCAAAATAACGTTTTGGTCATGTATACTTATTGTGTATCTAATTTATATTTTAATATATTTAACATCTACTGGTCATCCTGCCATCTAGGAGAGGGGGTGGGGGGGGTAAGAGGTGAAAAATTGGAACAAGAGGTTTGACAATTGTTAATGCTGTAAAGTTACCTATGCATATATCCTGTAAATAAAAGGCTATTAAATAAAAACAAAACAAAACAAAACAAAACAAAAAAACAAGTCTTAGTAATCAAAAGATCTCCATCCTCTCCCTCCCCCCACAATTCTTCTCTTTGGGAAGGCAAATAAAGACATAGTGGAAGCCTCAGGAACTTTCTGGGCATGCTCAAGGAGTCCTTGCTTTGGAAAGCTATGGTCTACTCAATTCTGGAATAGTACTGCCTCAGCCTTGGGAATCCAATTACAGTCATGTTGATGAATCCTCAAACCAACTGTCCCATTTAACTTTGGTTCATTGCACGGTTTCATTTACTCAACAAATATTTAGTAAACATCGATCGGGTACAGAGCTGTACTAGGGGGAGGGTAGTGAAAAATTTATCTAAGATACGGCTGTTGCTCTCATGGAGCTTACAAACATGGCATCAAAGGCAGCTACCATACTGATGGGAAATTCTTCAATATGAATCAAAACCAAAGCAGAGGGAGTGTTGGAACGTGATTTTTTGGTCTGCTGATGATTGTGCACTCAATGCAGCCTCTGAAGCTGAGATGCGACATGAGAAGTGATATGTATTGATTCTCTGCCGCTTTTGCTAAATTTGGCCTAACAATTAACAATAAGAAAACACAGGTCCCTCCATCACCAGTACCACACCATCCATATGTGGAACCATCAATTACAGCAAATGGAGAAGTCTTGAATGCTGTGGATAAGGTCTCTTATGTTGGTAGTATACTTTCCAGGGATGTCCTCATAGATAATGAGATTGACACATGTATTGCCAGAGCTAGCTCAGAGTTTGGGAGGCTCTGAAGAAAAGTGTAGGAAGGAGAGGGATTAGACTCATACTGAATGAAGGTACAGAGTCATTGTGCTGACGTCATGGCTGTATGCCTATGAAACCTGGACAACCTACCAACGCCATGCTAAGACACTGAATTTCTTCTATTTGAATTGTCTTAGGAAGATTCTGAAGATCACTTGGCAGGAAAAGACACCGAAGTCCTTTCTTGAACTACACTAAACTTTCAAACCCTATTTCAGAGAATAAAACTCCATTTGGTTGGCCATACTCTTCAAGTGCCAAAGGTATACTTGCCAAAAACACTATTTTATGGAGAACTCACACAGGGCAAGTGTACAAGGTGATCAGGAAAAGCGGTACAAGGATACTCTCAAGGTCTCTCTTAAGAACTTTAGAATCGATTGTGAGACATGGAAGACATCGGCAGAGGAGTGCCCAGCATGGTGTGCCCACATCAGAGAAGGTGCCGTGCTCTATGAGCAAAGTAGAACTGAAAAAACATGAGATACATAAAGTTAGAGTCCACCCTAAATGTTCATAGGAACTATTTGTGTCCGACCTGTGGCAGAGTATCTTAAATTGGTATTAGTCTGATCAGCCACAGTCAGATACACTGTAACTCGACTCTAACACAGTGATATCATTTTGGACTTCTCCAAGAGGGACAAACAACGACAGTCCAATAGGCCTACCAAGGTCTTATACTACATTAACACCTCTCCTTCAGTGCTCCCACCTTTAACAGATGAACCTTGTCTTCTAGTCACCCTCTTCAGTAATGACATCCCTAAGAAAGATACACTATCACCTCACATATCTGAGAAAAAGAATTGCCTGAAGAAGCCCCAGAGTAAATTCATCTGAAGGAACAAAAGGTCAAGAATCTTAAGGGAAATAAGATATTTGATAAGCAGAAATTCATTAAGATAAGCTATTAACACCCAGCCTTCTTTTTATATTCCAAACATAGAGGCTGCTGAGTCACAGTTGCAATGTGGGTGTCCAAACACTGTAGGAATAGGATAGCCTAGAAGTACCAAGTCTCAAATTCTACTACAAAGCGGTAATCGTTAAAACGATTTGGCAACAGTTGAAAATAGGAAACAAATTGGCCAATAACCCAGATTAAATAAAGAACATCCAAAAGCAATGGAGCATATCAACATTGTGTTAAAAAAAGTCAAGAATACCAGATACCAAGATAAGGAAGGATTCATTCAACAAAACTACTCAGAATGCGAGAAAATAGTCTGGCAGAAATCAGTTGGAGGCTAGCATCCTCCACCATATACCAAGATAAGGGACAAATGGATACGTGACTTAATAAGCATTGCATCAAGTCTCTCTGAGAAAAGCCTGAAATCTAAGATATATAGGTAATAGTTCCAAATATATAAGAACACAAAAAATGAACATTTCCAGCATACAGAATATCCCCAAAGTCTTAAGATAACAATGCTGTCTGCCTGTTAATAGACTGGCAGCCTCCCTGAGGACAGGAATCACCCTCCACTAAACTCCACTAAAATTTTTGGGACAACCTGTCTAATGATGTAAGGATATGAAAAGGCAATTTTCAAATGAAGAAATGGAAGTTATCAATAATCATATTTCAACCATACTCCAAGTCACCACTAAGAGAAATGCAAATTAAAAGTACTCTGAAATAGCCATCAGATGGGTGAAGATGACAAAAGATGAAAATGGTAATTACTGAAAAGACTGTAGGAGGACAGGCACGTTTATGCATTGTTAGTAGAATACTAAATTGGCCCAACCATTCTGGAAAACATTTTGGAATCACAGCTCCCAAATACCTCAACTGTACACTGAGTCGGCAATGCTATTACTAGGGATATGTCCCCAAAGAGGGGCAATGCAGAAGAAAAGAATCCATGTGTTTCAAATTATTTACAGCACCTTTCTGCTGTTGTAGTAAAGAACCAGGAATAAAGTAGTTACTCGTCAACTGGAGAATGGCTACACAAATGAGGATATATGGATGATATAAATTATGATATATGGATTTCTCATTATATAAGAAATAAGGAAAATGACGGGTTCAGAGAAACCTGAGAAGACTCGTATGAACTGATGCAGTGAAATGCACAGAACCAGGAGCACAATTTATATTATGACTATAATAATATAAAGGAAAGTAACCTTGAAAGATTTATGAACTCTGATCAAAGTAATGGCTAAACATGAATTCAGAAACCTGAGAATGAACGTGCCTTCCATATCTTGCCAGAAGGGTAACAGCCTAGAGATGAAGGAGGAGATGGATATTTTCAGAAAGAGGCAGAATATGGATCTGTTTTGTTTGATTACACTCATGATAAAAGGGAGGACTTTAGGTATGGGAGCTTGGTGGTACACACAAAAAAGAAGAAAAGAACATTCATCAAAAGAACTTTTTTTTTTTAGATTTACAAGTAGAGGAGGTTCAGAAGGGGAGACTGAGAAGCAGTATGGCTGTGTAAAATTTAATGTTAAATTTAATAGACATTTTAAGAAAACTTTACATAATTATTTCATAATACATAATCTGCTTTCTATTCTTTGCATACAGACGTGTTTATATTTGAGTGGGTTTATCAAATTAAGAAGAAAAAAGGATGCCTCTAAATTACTGTCTACTTGGATTTTCCCTCTTTGCTCTGGGTGAGGACCCAAAGTCATATAGACCAAAAGGGGACTGCGGCAGGGAATCTGCTTCCTCCCATAATATACACCCCCCCCACCCAATTCTAATAATCACTCCCTGAGCAGAAACTTCCGAGCCCATTCTCAGTCAGCTTTTCCCTTGAGGCCTTAGAGGGAAAGCCTCATCTGGAGGCTTCTTACCTATCCAGAAGGGCTAAGTGGTTGCAAGCATCACAACAAAAGCAAGGTGACAGCGTAACTACTCTCAGAGCCCAAAGCCTCTTGTTCCCCCCAGTTCTTCTTTGGTCTTCCTGGGAACCTAACTGCACCCTTTTCCTTTTCTTCAGACCACCACTGAAGCAGACTTTCAGATTAATTAATGTGGTAAGGTCTAGAGGAACCAAATGCTCATGCGATCATTATTTAATTCCTCATTTGAGGACTCCCTAAATATCTCAACCAGCATTACCCTTTACAAACTCAAAACAGATGGAAACTGCAGAAATTAATGAAAATAAACTATTAACTCCCAGCCTTTTATAGCCTAAACACAGAGTCTGTCCTAATCTCTCTCTTGACCTTCAGTCTCACATCACCAACCGCCTTTTGGACATTTTAAATTCTGTCAGCAAGCGTTTATTAAGCACTTACTATGTGCCAGACGTTGTAGACATCCCATAGATGTCTCAACCTCGATTTGTCCAAAATAGAACTCAGTATCTTTCCTCCCAAGCTTTCTCCAATTCCTAACTTCCCTATTACTGTCAAGAGCATCATCTTCCCAGTCATCCAGGCTTCCGATCTAGCTATCATCCAGGACTCCCCCCTCACACTCACCTCATCCAATCTGTTGCCAAGTCGCATTTCTCTCTTCATGCCATCCCTCTTGTATATGTTCCTTTCTTTCCACTCCCACAGTGGGCCATCCCTCCAACTCAACTCTCAAAAGCTTCTTGCTAAAGTGCAGGTCTGACAATGCCGCTCTCTACTCATTAAACTATATCCTCCAGGATCAAATACAGATAGGTTACATAGCTAGGAAATGTTAAGCATCTGAGGCCAGATTTGAACTCAGGTCCTCCTGACTTCAGGGCTGGTGCTCTACCCACTGCACCACCTAGCTATCCCCAATCCTCTTATCTTTTGAAGCCCTTCACAATCTTGCTTCATGATATCTTTGCAATCTCCTTTCGCTTTGCTCCCCCCAACTTCCTCTATACATCAGTGATCCTGACCTCCTGACTGGTCCTTGTACATGACCCACCATCTACTGATTTTGTGCCTTTACACTGGACGTCTCCTGTGCCTGAAATATTATCCCTCCTTACCTCCACCTCCTATCTTCTTTCCAGACTCAACTCCACTTCTACCTTCTGCAAGAGGCCTTTCCTAGTTCTGAGCCCTGCTTCTGCTAGTGCTTTCCTTCCAATATTATCTCCCTTTTCCTCTGTAGGGTACATGTCTTGTGTGTGTGTGTGTGTGTGTGTGTGTGTGTGTGTAGTTGTTTGCACCTTGTTTCCCCTATTAGACTGAGTTCCTTGAGGAAAGGGGCTCTATTTTTGCCTTTCTTTGTACCCTAGAGCTTAGCACACTGCCTGACACATAGTAATAGACATGGGCAAACTGGCATTTGCAATGTGAATGTGCAAAAACAGTTAAAGACTTGTTCCTAAAATGTCTTTAATATCCTAACAGTGTGCCCACTTCCTCCGTCAGGGAGGGTAGGTCTTTCACATTTTCCTATAATGAAAGCCACCCGTTTCTGATTTATCTAAAAATGAGCCCTTTAAGAATGGCTGGAAATACTATAGCAGGCCTATGCAGGGGTGTGCCTGCGTCCCAGTGGCTGCCCCTCTGTCTGGGCCTGCTACACACACGACTGTGTATTCATCCATTTTAAAAGGGAGCAGATTCTAGCCTTCCTTAGCTAGCATTAAAAACCCCTTGTGCCAGTTTGGTCAGCATACCAGCGAAGGGTACCACATTCTCACAGGAAGAAAGGTTCTAGGTCATCCAACCCTGGGAAAGCCAACTGGATTAGTTCCGTTCTCATTGCTAGTTCTAACCCCAACAACGGGAAGAAGGCTCTAACTACTCTTTCCCTCAACTAGAAGCAACCAGCTTCCCTTCTGCTCAAGTACCTCAGCCAAAAGCCATCTCCAGATGCTGGAAATGGCCGACAGATTCACTTCTGAAGTGGCTTCGCTCGCTCTCCTTTGGCCACGGATCCAGGCTAACATGAGGGTCTGAGATTGCTTGCTGGAATAGTTTGGTCACATAGGTAACTTTGCAAGGGCACAAAGTGAGGAAAAAATCAAAAGGATTTAAGAATCAAATGGAGAGTGGATCAAAATCTTTGCTCTGTATAGTACTATGACCGTGTTGTAAAAAGAGCCTGGAGTTTTCACTCACGGCTGAAATGTTGGGATTCCCCTAGCTTTGGTTCAGAAGCTATTTAATGTACATTTCTCCTTATTGCACTAACACGTGTTTTGGAGTCTCGGAACACAAACTTAAAAGAGGGCTGAGTTCCTGCAAACCTTCCCTAGCAGCACTGCTTCTTTGAGGGCAGGCCTAGCCAATCACTGAGAAAGGATGAAGCGGGAGCATGGGAGGGACAAAGGGACAAAAGCCAAGGGACAAAAGGAAAGCAACTCCTAACTATTTGACTTACTTGAAAAAGATGGAAGACCAGAGACACTTAGCAGTCTAACCCAAAGCCAAGGTGATCAATTACTTTTGATAACAATATGAATAATACAATTAATATTAAAATAATATTAAATAATTCAAACAATACAATTAATATTAAAAACAAAGACATGTACTTACATCAATAGATGATAAAAATATTTAACAAAGTATAATATTCATTTCTATTAAAAAAAACTATATAAGGCATAGAAAGACAATTTTTCAACATGATAAAAGTACATGTATACATATATATGTTTATATCTTAAACGAAAAGTATCATATGCAGTGGGGAAATCTAGAAGTTTTTCTAATAAAGGCAAGAGTAAACCCAGGATGCCCCATTTCTTCTCAGTTGTAGTAATGTAGCCACAGTAATAAAACAAGAAAAAGAAATCAAGGCATAAAGATAGTCAAAAAAAGAACCAAAATGATCCTTATTTACTGAGTTTACTTAGAAAAGTAGTGGTTTACTGGTTATGGTTTACTTAGAAAATCCTAGAGAATCAGCAAAGAAACTCATTAAGATACTTGATAGCTTTGGAAAAGTAGGATACAAAGTAAATCCAAAGAAATCCATAGCATCATCATCTCCTTCTCCTTCTCCTCCTTTCGGGATTAAGTAACCTGATCTGAAGTCAGGTTTGAATTCAGGTTCTCCTGACTTCAGGGCCAATGCTCTATCCACTGTGCCACCTAGTCGCCCCTAGTGTAGTTCCATAAAATGCATCAGATCTCTGAGAGTCAATCTGACAAGGCTTACATATAAAATTATAAAACATTTCTTAAAAGAAGCAGAATGACTTAAATAATTGATGGGTAACTGAATGCTCCTAACTAGGCCACACCAATATAATCAAAATGACAATACTACCTCAATTAGTTTACAGATTTAGTTATATCAATCAATCAAAGGAATACTTTTTAGGGCTAGGCAAAATAACAAAATTCATTTGGAGGAATAAAAGATCTATAACATCAAAGAAATAATGGAAAAAATTAGAATGAAAGAACAGTAGCCCTTCAGACCTCAAATTATGCTATATCAGCAAACTATTTGGCAATGGTTTAAAAAAACTGGTAAACAGAAAAGTGGACCAGACTAGCTACAGAAGAATCAGAAGCAATTGGACTCAACAGCTTAGTATTTGACAACCCGAGAACATAAAGTATCTGGAGGAAGAAATACCTATTTGACAAAATCTGCTGACAAAATTGGAAGGAGGTTGGGCAAAAATTGGGCTTAGTCCAACATAACTGCATACCTACCAAAACAAGTTCAAAATATACACAGGACATGGATATTAAAGATCACTCCATAAAAACAGAATGAGGGAAGGTACCTTTCACTGTTATAAGGAGGGAGAAATTATTAATCAAACAGGGGGTAGAGGTGATCACAAAAGATAGAATATAATTCTGATTACATTAATTTCAAAGCTTTTGCATGAACATAGCTAATCTAACTAGAACAAGAAGATAAGCAATCAACTGTATCAAATATCTCTAATGAGGCATCTATCTAAGATATAAATAGAAGTAATACACATAAACCCAAAAGCCATCCTTTACAAACAGTTCTCAAAAGAATAAGTGCAAACTATTAACAATCATGTGAAACATCACTCCAAACCAATAAGACAAATGTAAATAAAAATCACTGGTGAGGTTTTATCTCATGCGCAGCAAAGTGAGAAAGACAATGAAAGATGCAAATAGTCAGTGTTAGAGGAATTAGGGGGAAATTCACTCATTAATACACTGTTAGTGGAGCTCTAAGTTGGTTCAACCATATGGAAAATCATTTGGAAATTTGCTTGACCAGGGACTAAAATGCCTATATCCATTAGTGCAGGGATTCCAGTGAGAGGCACATACCTCAAGATGGTCAAAAAGAAAAATAAAGGTCCCATGTAAACCAAGATATTGATTGATAGCCCCCCTTTTGTATTGTAAAAAACTGCAAATTACATGCTCATCAATTATGGGATGACTGAAGAATGAAGTGGTAAATGAATGTAATGGAATATTACTCTACTGTAAGAAATGACAAATATGATGAATACAAAGAAACATGGCAAGACATATGAACTAATAAGCAAGGAAAGCTATATACACAACGAGGACAACGTGGAAGAACAAGACAATTGAACCTCATTGCTACGAAACACTAGTGATCAAGCTGAGCCCCAATTAAGAGATATGAGAATATAACTTCCTATGTTCTTTGCAGAGGTGGGAGGGCTACAGGTATGGAACATTGCTAATAATATTAGACTCGGTTCATGTACAAAGCTATTTTGTTTGTTTGTTTGTTTCTTTTTTTTTTTAACTATGGATAACCTATTTTGTTTAGGTATGTATATTTACTATAATCTTGCTTTTTTTTCTTTCTTTTTTTCCAAAGGGGGAAGGAGAGAAGTAAATACTTAATAGAAATTTTTTTTTTTTGGAAAAAAACAAACAAACTCGACTTTTGAAATTATTTCCTGAAGAATTTCCCATGTACTTCAGAGAGTTCTTTTAGTGCTTTGAATCCTCAGATCTACAGTGAGTCCACTGAGTCTTTGTCTTCATCTGTCAATCCAGAATCTTTAGCTGAAGCCATCATATCTTATTAAATTAGGAAGGAAAACATAGCAAGGAAAATTCAGATCTTTTCCTCTTAATGGGAGCCGTAGAATTATCAGTTCATGTAGTCAAAAGTAATCATACTTTTGGTTTTTAGTATGTGATTATCCTTTACGGTAGGTGTTCATAAAGGCATCAGCACTCTATAGTTAACATATGAGCACTTGATGGCACTTCACGCATGCAAACAAATGAGCGAGGCTTTTGCCAATAAGCTTTTGTAGCACTTTGGATCTTATTTGCTGAGAATAATGATTTTAGTGAAAGGCTCGAAAATACATAAAACTTTGCCCAAAGAGTCTGACATGATTCAGTAACAGTTGCACTTCATTCATTTGCCTAGCACTCCTAGAGAGCCCACACCCAACAAAGCTGGCAAGAAAGGGGAAGGGAGGACATGGTTGGACCAAGACCGCTTTCCAGAATGCCCCCAACAAGACTGACTGCCTTCAGCACCAGACTTATGAGTAGGTTTGGGTCTCACCCCATTTCCTCTCTGCCTTCATACAGACTCTGCTCTTTCTTGTCAAGAATAAGCTCTAGCTGTGTCTTTGGTCCCATCACACATGCCATTCTTTGAGAAAAATGGCTATTTGCCATCTCCTCTGTCCCATGCTTCTTCTGGAATAGCTCCCTCCCCTTGGCCTATAAGCACACTCAGGTAGCCAAAGGAAGAAGAGGGCTTCTCTTAATTTTGCTGAAGCCCCCAAGGTGGAGTCATCATCATAATAACAGCTGGCATTTATAGGGCACTTTAAGGCTGGTCCACACTTTCTATGTCATCTGATTTGGTCGTCACACAATCCTGTGAGGTAGGTGCTTTATTATTATCCCCACTTTTCAGATGAGAAAACTAAAGCTGGAAATGATTTGCCACGTGGTCACACGACTGAGTGTCCAAGGCAGGACTGGTAGCAAATATATATTCTCAAGCATGTTTTCTTCTTTCGAGGAAGTGGCATAATAAATAAAGTGTTGGACGTGCAGTTGGGAAGACTGGGATTCAAATCCAGCCTCAGACATTTACTGTGTGATCCTGGGCAGGTCATTTCCCTGCTGTCTGCCTCAGTTTCTCCTACTCTAATGGGGATAACAACAGCACCCATTTTCCAGGATTGATATGAAGATCAGATGAGTTATTTGTAAAAAGCTCTCAGCACAGTGCCTAACCCCCAGTAGATTGCTATATAACTGCTTATCCCTCTCCCTTGTTCCTTTTAAGAATCCAATGGCAAGTTCAGCATTTTTGTTTGGGAAGGGGGAGGCGATAATTACCCATTCTCATTCTGTATCCCACCTCAATGTCTGGCAGAGGGGAACTTTCTCTATTTGGATAGACCACCAAGCCCAGAGCACCCCTCAATTTGCCAAGCCATAAAGCCTCCCAAAGTCTCAACACACCAGACTTTAGGCTGATTATGATCCTGAGGCTATAGAATCATAAACTTTAGAACAGGAAGGAATCTTTGATATTATCCATGAGTACAATCCCCTCCTTTTACAGATGAGAAAGCTGAAGCCCGGGAAAGAAAGGCCTGTGCCCAAGGACACATGGCTAGCTTTAAATCCCAGGCCTCAGCCTCCAAATCCAGATGGTCTTTCTAGGATCCCAAGCTTTGCTAGTATAGGATAAACAACATGCTCCTTAGGAAAGGCAGGGTCCCTCCCTCCTTGGGGAGCTTTCCCTATGATCATTATGGACTCCAAGGGATGGCTGTTGAATGGGGAGTATTCCACCTGGATATTTCAATACTTAAAGGAATCTGGGATTTCAAGGGAGTGGGTCTTCCTTGGAAAGGTCCAGTCATAATCCACCCATGACTTCTTGTGGCAAGACTCTTTTGTCTGAGTCCTCTTGTCAGCCTTCCACAAACAGTCCATCCAACATGCTGAAGACTTTCCTCTAGGTCTCTTATATGAGTCAGTACAAAGTTTGTGATATAAAAACTGCAAGCATCAGGAAATCTCTGTTTTTCATCTAGCCCCCTATCCTTTCCCTCCCACATCCCCTTCTCTTTCCTTCCTTTCTGATGTAATTCAGTGATAAACGGACCCTTTGGTATTCATTTGCTACCTTCTCAAACTCAGGGACCTCATCGAACTTCCATGTGTTCATCTCTCTCTGCAGCTGACAATCAGATCCATACATGCAGCCTCGATTTCTCTCCTTGGTTCTAAATCCTGTATCTAAAAGCTACCTAGTGAATATTTCACACAACATATCCTATGAGTGTCTTAAACTCCACACCTCCAGAAGTGGATTCATTATTTCATCTGCCAAACCCACCATTCTGTTGAAATTTTTTACTTCTGTTAAGGTCACCTGCTGTTCTTCTCTTTCCCTCAGGCTCATAATCTCCGCGTAATCTTTGACTCCATACTCTCTGTTACTTCACACACCCAATCTGTTGCCAAATCTTTTCCATTTGTCCCTCCTTTGTACTCACAAGATGTGACTGCCCTCCTGGTTTTGCCCTAATCACATCTCCCTTGCACTACAACAAGAGCCTTTTAATTGGTTTTCCTTCCTCAAGTTTCTCCCCTCTCTCATCACTCCTCTATCCAGTTGCCAAAGTGATTTTGCTTAAGTGTAATAATTCTGGCCATGTCACCTCCCTTACTCAATAAGCTCCACTAACTCTGTATTCAACTGTTTCTACATTCTTACCATCAAGTGACTGACACGGAAGTGTTTAATAAATCCTTGGTTATTGATTCTACAACCTTTACAATCCTAGAAATCACTAGCTGGCTGAGGGGTTGACTTCAGAACAACTTTTTAAATGGGCCCTTAATAGAGCTACGAATTACTTTTCCATTGGAGCAATGGATAGATCAGCTGTGAATAGACATCGTGGGACTCGACCACAATTTTCACGAGTTAAAAGACAAGGTGGTACAAATGGGCCTTTTTCCCCCTTTAGCACCTTTGTGGAATACGTCCCATGGACCCAAGCAATCCAGGAAGGGCATGACCAAAACCAAAATTCTGTTCGCTATCACTGTATCCTAAACTACTCACTCCTGATAATCTCATAAAGTAGACAATACAAATGTTACCAGCTCTACGTTACAGCTGAGGAAACAGAGATACTTTGTTGTGTCGACATTGACACATTTTATAAATGTCTGGAACTGGATTTCAACCTAAGTCTCCCGGCTGTAAGAACTGTATTCTAGCTTCCCGCCGGTACTGCCTCAGGTGAAGATGTGAATTCACATCTTCAAGACCTCACAATATTCTAACCTTCTATGATGTTTGAAAATACAGTTGTGTATTCTGTGGGGCAGCTTGGTGTAGCAGCTAGTGGGCTGGCCTTAGAGTCAAGAAATCCTGAGTCTGAAGCTCCCTCTGATACATTCAGAGCCGCATGATCTCGGGCGATTAACCTTTCAGCCTCAGTTTTCTTCTTCCGAAAAAAGAGATATTATAATTTTTGAAATACCCACCTCCCGGCAGGTAAGACTCAGATGGATGGACTCTGTAAATCTTCGAGAGATATAAAAATGTCAGTTATCATCAATAATGTGTCCTAGGCTGAAAACTGGCCCATCATCCTTTTCTCCTCAATTAATATTGATTTCATATTGTTTGGATACATTGACAAAAAAAGAGATGTGCTGCTCTTTAGTAGACATAATTTTCACATTTTTATATAACATTTTACATTTTACATAACTGAGAACTCAGAGTTCTTCCCAGTTCTTCTCAGAAAGAAGGATGGGGGCTGTGATGGAAAACAGCTTCAGCTACACAAGCCACCTGGTGTAGGGGAGAAAACCTCAGGCTAGAACATTGGGTCCTAGAGATGGCTCCGCTACTGAATCGCTATGTGACCTCCCATGAGTCACCTCGAGCCTGTTATTCTTTGAGGATTGAACCAAAGCAAGAGTTTTTAAATCTGTGATCCATGGATAGATTTTAGCGAGGGGTTGTGAACTTGGAAAAGGAAAAAAGATTATATTTTTAGTTCAATCTAATTGTTTTGCTGTCTAATTCTATGTGTGTGATTTTATCCCTTTAAAAACATTATTCGGAGAAGGGGTCCGGAGACTTCATCAGACTGAGGGATACAGGACACATGCAGAAAGTTAAGCGTCTGTTGGCACTAAGGAGCTCTCCGGTCTAGCCTCTGCAGCGTATTAGCCTGTTTGGGGGCATTATAGTAATCATGTTCGAAGGACCCGACTTGGCACACAGTGTGGCAACTTTGGGTTTGGAAGGTGCTATAGAAATCGTTTGGCCCAAGCTTTTGGGGGGAAATAAATGAAAAGTACTCAACAGTGCCAAATCTGGACACAAAAGCACAGCGAGAGAGTCTTTTGCCCTCAAGGAACCTACATTTTAGGAGGAAAAAATGACACAGTATTCTCTGGATCCATGTGCTCTGGTCTGAAGTCACAGTGAAGGTGGGTAGAGCCCTAGGAAAGCCCATTGGCACACTCTCTTGGAAGTAATGGTAGTACTGAATTATTTCCAGAGCCAAGGAAGGGAAGGAGCGAAGAGGGATGGACAGAGAGATGGCTAGGGTAGGATGTTCTGGGGTCTAGGATCAGCTAGAGAGCGAGCCACGGGTCTGAGCCGGCTGACCCAACTATCGGGACAACACAGCCCTTGGGCCAATAGAAAAGTGAATAGATGAAATCACTGAAGACTGTGGTCCAGAGGAAGCAGCAAGAGGGGGGTTGGCAAAGAGATGGCCAGAGTGGTCAGCTGACAGGATACAGAACATTTTACAAAGGGAAGGTGTGCATGCAGTTCTCCCAATGCTGCATCTGTTGTTATCTCACCAACAGGCAGAGGACTGGATCTGGAGACTTTGAAAGTCCTGAATTTGAATCCAAACTCAGGTCCTTCCTAAATAGAAGACCGGGGCTGGGATGGGGGGCACAAAACCACTTAATGTCTCTGTACTACAGTTTCTTCATATGAAACATTTATTGGAAAAAATAAAGGCCCAAGAGAGGGGAAAACACTGGCCTCAGGTCACAGAGCAAATTGGTGGCAGAGTTAGGGCTCAAAACCAACACCGGGATCTCCTCGTCCATTGCTATCTCCACTCCAGTGAAGTTCTGCTGGAGCTTAATTTAGTCTGAAATACAGCTTCTATCGTACTACTTGAAGGAGGCTTACTAGAATTGTGTATCAGATTTTATGAGAAATTTGGCCCAAATATTGTGAGGAATATATTGGAAGGGGTGTGTGTGTGTGTGTGTGTGTGTGTGTGTGTGTGTGTGTGAGAGAGAGAGAGAGAGAGAGAGAGAGAGAGAGAGAAAGAGAGAGAGAGAAAGAGAGAGAGAAAAGACAGAGACAGAGAGACAGAGATGGAGACAAAGAAAAAATAGAGAGTGAGAGAGATAGAGTCAGAGAAAGAGAGAAGATAGACAGAGATAGAGAGACAGAGATGGAGAGAGACAGAAAGAAAGCGACAGTGACAGAAACAGAAACAGAGAAACAGAGATGGAAAGAAAGAGATAGAGACAGAGAGACCAAGAGGGGAGAGAGAGACAGAGACAGAGAGAGGAGACAAATTGTACCAGTCTGAAGCTTTGTGAAGCAAAACCAATCCCAGGGGGTTGAAAACCAAGGGAGGGAAGTGAAGGCCTGCCAAACATCAGTACAGATGTACTGCCCTGTATACATCAGGTGCTTCTGAAGAGCTTCAGACAAATCAAGTTTTTGTCAACTGCCTATTGTAAATGCCCCAGGGATGCTCTGTGGCTAAAGAAGTCCCGTGGAGAATCCTTTTCTAAAGCAGAGAATCTTTGTGCAGTGCAAATCCCCAGGCCCTCCTTGATCTGGTTTGTGAATTCAGATGCTTGGGTGTTGCACTGGGAGCCCAAACCTTTTTTTTTGCCCAGTTTTTTTTAAAAAATGCATTTGGGGGGCACCAAATAGTCAACTGGCAAAAGTCAGGATTGCACTAATGAGCCCTCCTAAACCCTCCTGACAAGAGAGAGAAATGAGGGTCGGGGAGTCTAGGGCATTTTGAAAAATGCCCCTTTTGTGTTCCCAGTTTAGCACAAGGGCTGTTAATAGGCCGCCACACGCTGCCCATGGTGCATTGTGTTGCACGTAGCCCTCTTGAGAAGACCATGGTGCAGACCATGTCTGCCTGCTCGAGAGGAATACCAATCACATGGTTAATGCGCCCTGAGCCTTTGCTGACAGCAAGAAACGCACACACTCAGGAGGAAAGGACCCACTTCTCACAGCTAATCTCTAAAAATTGGTCACTGGCTTGTTTTCTCCTTTTCTTAAACAAGAACACTTTCCCAGCATTCTATGCTTTCCAAATGGGGCAAAATGAGGCGGGGCTGGGAAAGGGGCTACATTTAGTGGGGAACATTGGGCCTCCTGCCCGGTCCCAGGATCTCAGAGTGGGGAAGCTAGGGGCCTCGGGGGTCCTCAAACCCAATTCCCACATTTGTTGGAAGGGGGGAACCAAAGGTTGGACAAGTCGTTTGTATTGAGGTCACAAAGGTAGAAGCAATGGGAAGAGATGAAGTCGATGAGACTTATGACACCTACTGTGTAACTAACACAAAGTAGGAGGTGATAAGTACCCTAAGAAATGTACAAAGTCCTGTGAGAATTCAGGGAGGACAAAGATTAAGCTACTTCCCTTCTAAGGCCTGCAGTTTCCCTCATCTGTCAAACGGAGTATGTTGGACTAAGGCCAAGGCTTTTTCTACCATATCACCCTATTGATGATCAGCAAGGACCCTTTACTTTGACAATGTACGATTCTGTGATAAGCACCGACTATCTCTTATACACAAAAAAAGTACAGTAGGTCCAGAGCGATCACAGAATAATAGAATTGGAAAGTATTTCAACAACTGATGGAGTGAAATCCAGATTACTGCGGAAGATACGACATTGTCCCAGGATAGCTTCACAAGCAAAAGCAAAGAGCTAATAATATTCAAGGATAGCACGATTATTAAATCTGTAGTGGACGGAAAGCTGGGAAGGACTTTGTGTGACAGAAATAGGATCCAGCAAAGTTGGATGGGCTACCGAATCCAGGAAGATGAAGTTCTGAAGAGGTAAATGTAAAGTCCTACACTTGGGTTCAAAAAATCAATAGTACAAGTCCAGCGTAGGGGAAATGTGGCTGGAAAACAGTTTCTTTTGGGGGGAAAATTGAGAGATTTTAGTGGATAAGCTAATAAGAGTACTCAATAAGTACTCAATAAGAGTAAATAGTGTCACATAGTGGACAAAAAAGTTTGTTTGATCTTAGGCTATATCAATGGTCGGGATGAGGGGGATAACAAATCTACTGTACTCTGCCCTAGCCAGGCTCTACCTAGAATATTGTATTCAGTTCTGGGCCCAACCTTTTAAGAAGGTCATGGATAAGCTAGGGAGCATCCATAGGACATCAAACAGGATGAGGAGGAAAGGACCTCAAGGTTATTTCATATGATGAGTGGCCCAAGGACCTGAGGATGGTTAACCTGGAGCAGGGAAGACTTAATTAAATAAGGGGCCATAGTAGCTGTCAGATGGAAGAAGATTAGGCTTATTCTACTTGGACTCAAAAGGCAAACCAAGTTATAATAGGTGGGAGTTGCAGAGAGGCTGATTTCATAAATAGATCCTAACAATTAGAGCTGTCCAAAAGTGGAATGGTATTTCTCAGGAAGGAATTATCTTATCACTAATCTTCAAAAAGTTTTTCAAGGGACTCTATCAAGGGGATAATACAATGTAGGCTGAAACAGATGTCCTTTGAGGTCTCTACTAGCTGTAACATCTGGTGACCCTACTATAGAGAAGGTATGGGATCTGGAGAACCTTCATGCAAGATAGGTCAAATCTCACCTGGGCCTTAAAGGAAGGGTAATGCTTTAGCAGATACAGTTGGTTGTAGAGGAGGCATTTCACCTGGAAAGCAAAGGATGGTGTTCAGGAACATTTAGTTTGGCTAAAGAACAGAGTCAGAACCAAGTGCAGCCAAGAAGGATCTTAAGGTTAAAGGATACCTCAGACTTCCCAGGTAAAGACAGCAGCTGTTCAGTGACCTTATCATGGTTATGTTAACTGTGACACTGCCTAAAAATAAGATTTTTTTTTTACCGAGGCAATTGTGGTTAAGTGACTTGCCCAGGATCACACAGCTAGGACGTGTTAAGTGTCTGAGGCCAGACTTGAACTCGGGTCCTCCTGACTTCAAGGTTGGTGCTCTATCCATTGTGTCACCTAGTTGCCCCAAGATTTCTTTCAATAGTTATTTATTTATCTAGGAAAATCTAGAAAAGCATAATTAAATTTAAAAAAAGTAATTGTTCCTTTCCCTGAAATACAGATTCTTGTACCTCCATTTATGATGGCTTGAGACCCCTGACAATGGCCTGGATCTCTCTGGACATGGAAAGTAGGAGGTGTGATGAACAGAAGTGTGAAGCGGTGGTTGGGAAGGTAGATTGGAACCAGGTCAAAAAGAATTTTGAACACCAGGCTAAGGAGTCTACACTTTGTTTGGAAGTCAATGGGGAGGCATTGAAGGATTTTAAGCAGGGATTATTTTGTTTTTATCCAGGATTAGGATGGATGGGGGGAAAGGACGTGTTAGAAGGCTGTTATCTTCTTTAGTCACTGCTTCAGTTTTGAAGGAGAAAGAACACTTGAAATATTTCTGAGACACTTCTTCTGGTTTTATAGAGTACCTTGAGCGCCTTAGGAAGCAGAGCAAATAGCTGTTGCATAATAATTATAGTGGTTTGAAAGTACTCATGACAAGAGCTAATTTATGTAAAAGTTACATAGCAAAAATCCCTTCCCCAAATTGTAGATGAATTGGGAAGCCTCAGTCATGGAGACTGGGGTGATCAGAATAATTGAATTGGAGCCATGAGCAGCAGGGATACTGATTTGAAGAAGAACCTTAGGCTGGGAGACAAGGACCGGAAGAGAGGACCAACTCCTCAAAGGGCTTCCATAGGGGCAGGGCCAGAAGTTCTGAAGGGGCTGCCCATGTACCAAAATATCCATGGCAGAATTGGGGGGAGTAGCAAAAACTGTAAAGAAAACGGATTGATTGGGTAATTGCTGAACAAACTGGGGGGAGATGTATATTGGGAAATCACTGTGGTGTAAACAACAAAAAGCATCAGCGAGATATTAAAAAAGAAACTTAAAAATTGTGCAAAAACAAGCAGCAACTTTGCAGAGAGGAGGGATTATTTAGAGATATGATAGATGAACCAATGCTAGAGATTGTTTAGAAGGCAAAATCGAATTCTGGGTAATTCCAAGGGCAACCCAGAGCTGCCAGCAGAGAATATCCGACTGGCACCCCGAGCCACACGGCCAAAAGGAGCTTTGTTGTCCTACTGTAACCTTTTACTTCGTATTTCTTTCCTTTCCACCCATAACTGCTCAATCCATGAGGGAAATGAGGCTGCTAAAAGGGAGCATCCAGGATGAAAACAGTGACCTACAAGTATCAGAAATTGCTCTACTGAGTACGAGTTTGCCGGGGACCTAGGATCACAGGTTGGAGGCGCTGGAGAAGAAGGCTACGTGAGAACCTATAGAAAGAGAGGCAGGTGACACATCAAAAGAGCAGGATCATTTTCAAGCTAGCAAGGTAGTGAGGCGACTAGGACACAGAGTAGATAAGTTCAGGCCTTGGGTCAGGAAGACCTGAGTTTGAATCCTATATCAGATACCCACTAGCTGTGTGACCCTGGGCAAGTCACTTCACCCTGTCTGCCTCAGTTTCCTCGACTATAAAATGCCCCTGCCTCCCAGGATTGTCTTGAGGCTCAAATCAGATAATATATATATATATATATATATATATATATATATATATATATATATGCAAACCTTAAAGTGTTATTTATATCAGTGCTAGCTAACATAATCAGTAGGAGGAGAGACTCCCCATCCCTTTCAGGAGTTGGAGGGACAGTAAGGATTATGAGAAAACTGTGAATATCTGAGAAATACCTGCCAAAGACCGGTCATGGGAGAAGACATTGGCAGTGCCCCTCCGACGGGAGCGTGTGGCGATGTGGAGGCCCTGGATCTGCCTGGAACTCACTAATATGATCCTTCTCTCTATTGGAGGCGTTGACCGGAGGCAGGGAGCACTGCCCCGATAAAGCATTCAGACTTAGTGGATTACAGATGTTGCAAACACAGAAAAGAAGAGAGGAGAAAGGCTGCCATGCCTCAGGAGGCCCTTTGGGAAGAGCAAATGTGTGAAGCCGTGTGCCCCCTTAACAAAGCAGAAGATTAGGACTGGCAGCAAGATTGACGGATGGGTCCCTGGCAGCGAGCAGCTCTTTGGAGAGTTTCAATACTCTGCCTCGGATCTTCTTATTTCTTGGAGTAAATGCACCCAAACTATAATGTATGTTTTCCTTTTGGGTCACATGAAGACTATGCCATGTGGGGATGAGAATCTTAATGGGGATGAGACATGAGCTATATTTGGAGAGTTTCCTTGAGCTAAAAATGCTTTCATTCATTAAAACTTCTGGGTGGGGGCAAGATCTGAGCTCAAGTTGTGATAGATTTATGAAATACTATATGCAGACGACTCTCACTACCTCGTGAGTCAGGCCATTCCACTTTTAAATAGCTCTAATTGCTTAAGGAAGTTTCTCCTTTTACCAAGCCAAAATCTGCCTTTCCATCGCTCCTACATCTTTCCTCTGAGATCAAGAAAAAAAAGCCAGAGGCACGTTTACCTATAACATCGCCACAGCTTGGATGTAAAGGAGGAAATTTCAATGATGCATCAGCGAGTCTCAAAATGTTGAGGGAGGGTTGTGTTTACAACCGCGGCCTCCAGAACAACTTCCCTACCCCTTCCCTTTGCTGTGAGTCAGATGAGAGGTTGAAGTATGCCACGGGCTGCCTGGGTCCAAATACCCTTACCAGGTAGATGGGCATACTCGATAATGATAATGCGAGTGCAAGTAGCAAAAATCGATGGGCCTGGGGTTACATCCCTGCACTGTTGTGGCATGACCTTAGCCAAGTACCTGTGCCTTCTGGGGCCTGCATTTCTTCCTCTGTAAAATGAGGGGGTCCGAGGCGAGTCGGAGTTCTTTTTTGGGTCATGGCCCCGCCTTTGGCGGTCTTGTGAAGTCTACAGACTCCCTTCTAGGAATCATGTGTTTTATAGAACTGAAGGAAGTTTGAAATTTCAGCTAAAGTTTAGTGAAAATAAAGATGTGGTTTTTTTTTTCCCTCTGTCCAGGTTTAGACCCCCTGCATTAAGAATTCCTGGACTTGAGGTTTTCTAAGATCTCTTCCAACAATCTATGATCCTAGACTGAAAGGAGATAACAACCACTGGAGGATATGTAGATGATAGTTTCCAATGCCTGACCCATAGTCAGTGATTAATAAATACTTTTTCATTTATTCAAGATTTATACTGCTGGAATCAGGAGCAGCAGACAAGGAAGAATGGATTGAAATATACAAATCCTAATCTTATTTCTCTTGAAGAAATACATATTATATTAATGATGTTTATTTTATATGGAATAATATTTACATAGTTTCTATGGAGAATAGAAGCTATATAAATACCCATTAGTAGTAGTAGTAATATCATTACTACTATTATTTGGCATATATGTGGGATAAAGTTCAGTGAGAAGTTGAGTAATGTATAAAAATTAAGAGGCTGAAATCATTTAAAATAAGTATCTTTCTAATTTTCCATATTCAACAAATATTTAGGTCAGAGACACCAGTTAGGCAAGATGGCAGCTGGCTCAGGGGAAGCCGGAATTCTAGCTTTGTTCCATGGCCTCAATTAGATATTATTTTATGCCTCAGTTTTTCTAAAGAAGAAATCGGGAATAGAATGGACAGAGAGAGGAGCCATGACAACGATCGCGTAGTCCAGTTTGCAAATTAACACTCGACTATTTTCTAAGAACCATTCAGTGTGGAATGTTGGGTACAGAATGGAAAGTACCGAATTTGATTGCTTGACTACGTAAGAATCCCCCAGCCAAGGGCAGGCTGTTCAAGCATATTGGTAGGAAGGTACATTCAGATACTTACTTGAAGGACTTGAGTCAAGACAGCTTTTGTTTTCCCCTTTTGACCTAAAAATGTACTTGGTTTTAGTCGTCTAAAATCTGAGGAGAAAAGAGAGTATTTGTATAAAACCAACCCCTTGGAAGGCAACGTCGTGCAGAAGAAGGGACAGGGGCCTTAAATTCAAACAAACCCTAGCTTTCCCATTTACTTGTATAGGAGTCTAGGCAGGTCACTTAACCCTGGGCTTCACAATTCCATTCTGCTTTAAATCTAGAAGCCACAAAAACTAGGATTACCCCCGATCGGATCTTTAAACTGATCAGAATCGTTGCACTGGAGAAATGGTCGGTTCCAAATACATTAGTGGCTTCAATAACTGAAATGGGTTAGTGATCATCTTCTTAGCTATGGGCTATTTTGAGAGCCAATAAAATCAATTTTAGAGCCATACACAGACACTTCCAGAGGCTCTGATACAGCATAACTCCTGGGGGAAACGGACTGTTGCCTAAAACTCTATTCTAAATTGTGTGACAGGGAGAGGAGATCTCAAGATACACCTCAGACCTTTGAAGATGTGTAGACAAAGCCAGTCAGGATGTGGTGAGAGGTTTAAAGACTCTTGAGAGTCCCTTAGACGGCAAGGAGATCAAATCGGTCAATACTTTAAAAAAGTAATTCAGGCTATTCAATTCCCTTCTGTCCTTCTGAGATCATCCTTTAGGTCTGGAGACCAAGGAAATATGAATGGAAGTAGCCATGAACTAGTCATCTTCTCCATCTACAGAA
Organism: Sarcophilus harrisii; assembly: GCF_902635505.1. Classification (NCBI taxonomy): domain Eukaryota; kingdom Metazoa; phylum Chordata; class Mammalia; order Dasyuromorphia; family Dasyuridae; genus Sarcophilus; species Sarcophilus harrisii. The sequence goes on along the minus strand of NC_045432.1, from coordinate 51,027,247 downwards.
GAGCAGAGAACCACTTTTTCCATCTCTTTCATTGTTTTGTTATCATTCATTAGTTCATTTATTATGTTTGTTTCTTTGGGACCCCATGGACCATGGCACACTAGGCCCTTTTATCCACTATATCCCAAAGTCTGTTCAAACTCATGTTGCTTCCGTGACAGTATCTATCCATCTTGTCTTCTGCCATCCCTTTCCCTTTTGCCTTCAATCTTTCCTAACATCAGGGTCTTTTGCAGTAGATCCTGTCTTCTCATCATACGTCCAAAGTATTAAATTTCAGCTTCAGTATTTGACCTCCCAGTGAATAGCCTGAATTAACTTTTTAAAGTATTAACTGATTTGATCTCCTTGCTGTCCAAGGGACTCTCAAAAGTCTTCTCCAGCATCACCACAATTAAAGAACATCAACCCCGTGGTGCTCAGCTTTCCTTCCAGTCCAAATCTCACAGCCACATGTCACTACCAGAAAAAACCATAGCTTTCACTATATGGACCTTTGTTGGCGAGGTGCCATCTCTGCTTTTTCACATGCTGTCCAGATTTGCCAAAGCTTTCCTTCCAAGGAGCAAGTGTCTTAATTTCATGGTTACAGTCATCATCTGTAGTGATCTTTGAGCTCAAGAATATAAAATATGACACAGCTTCCATTTCTTCTCTCTCTATTTGCTGGGAAGTGATGGGATCAGTTGCTAAATCTGTCAAGGTAAGCCAGATGACAGGCTAAGATGCCATCTAGTCCAACACCCTCACATATTAAGTGACTTGCTCAGGTCACACTCAACTTAGTGGAAGAGATAGGATTGGACCCCAGACTCACTGGTTCCACTGTATCCAAAGATTATATGATCCTAGATGTAGAGCTGGAAGGGACTTTCAAGACCAATGAGTCCAAACCTCTCATTTTACAGATGAGGCAACCAAGGTCCACAAAGCTTGAGTGGCTTGCCAGGGTAAGAGAGAAGAATTAAATCCGTGAATCATAAAGGACTTTAAAAAGTTCAAATGATAGAAATAACACATCTATGAAATGATCCTAGAACTTAAAAAAGCAAGACTCGATGCTGGATGGGAAGCTCCTTGAGACAAAGAATGGCGTCTCCTACTGCTTTCATATTCAATTCTCTTTCTAATTCCATACAGTGTGTTGAAATCATATTTTTCAATATGCTTTCATGAAGACACTCTTTTGCACACACCCTCTGAGTAGGTACTCAAATGCTGGTGTTGATGGACTGAGTCACTGGCACATTGAAACCACAGAGTACAATTCACCTGTAGTCTGACATATGAAAAGGTTTAGAAGCTAAATCTAGAGTTCTCAATCTGATAGTGGAAGGAAAGGGCAAGAAGGCTGTCCATTCATTCCTCCATTTAACACGTATTCACCAAATGATCACTACATGTTCCACATCCCATAGATGGGAGGGATGGAAGGTCCAAGAAGAAGTAGCTGGCTCTAGGAAAGGTCTATTTCTCAGCCACCCAAACTGCCAAGCTTGCATAAAATGCAAGACTTTCCAAATTAAGCTCCACTTTAAATAATATAATCCTCCTTCCATGAACTGGCTTGTGTGTCTGCAACACTGTCGTCAACTAAACATAGAATAAACATAAACTCATTGTATATTTTTACCCAAGCCAGTGTCTGAACAGTTAATGGCTTTCACAAGAGGCGACCTGGATAATTTCTCTCTCTCTCTCTCTCTCTCTCTCTCTCTCTCTCTCTCTAAGTCACTTGGTGACATGTCAGATTTATAATGTGTCTGTTGGGAAAGATTCACAGTCAAAGCCACATTTTCCCATGAGGGTCCGACATTTCCATTTGGAGGCATCTTAGTCGGCTGACTATGGTAATATTTTCAAAATTGCTCTTCGGTTCTTTGTTAGCAGCTACAGTGAAGGCATTCGGAGTTGAGAGCTGTTGGGGCATCTGGCTGAACAGAGCTCAGCTCTGGAGAAATGCGACTTCTACACTTAGCCATAAATAACCTGGCAAGTGTCCCTCCTTTCATGATTCATTAGGGATATTTGCACCTCAATAGGAGAGAGGGAAGGCCTTGGGACTGGAGTTGTGGTGGGGAAGGTTAGGGGAGGGGTAAATGCCTATAGAATGGGACCAATTTGCTGAAATTCTGTGGCCATAACTGTACTTTGGGCCCCCCTATTTTTAATTGGGATAATCAGAGTCACTACCATGTCAGGAGATCAGAAGAGCACTTTTAAGACCTTTCCCCTAGTAGAGTCTAAGCAAATTCAAGCTAGTGGTGATTTATTTGATCAGTCAATAAACATTTACCAAGTGCTTACTGAATGCCAGCCCCTTTGCGAAGCTGGGGTGGGGTGCGTAAGTGTAAACAGGGAAAGGCAAAAACAGGCCCTGCCCTCGAGGAGGTCACATTCTAATTTGGAGACTACGTGCAAAAAGCTATGGAGGAACAAGATATAGACAAGAGATGGATTAGTTTTTCTTTGTATCTCCCGTAGGTCCCAGATTGGAAGATGTTCAAAAATAGTTTAATGTCATAGACATAAAATCAGAAAATTTCAGCTGTCATCTGGTCCATGCTGTACTTATCCTACAAAGGTTCCCCTTGAAGACCTCCACTGAGGAAAAACTTACTGCCTCTGGAGGAGGCCCCATCAAAGTTGGAACAGCTCTAATTGTTAGTTCGTCCCAAAGAGTTCGAATGGACCTTTCCGTTCCACCTACTGCTCTTAGCATGCTCATCATAAATGCTGTTGACTGACTCTCCTTAGTTATATCTTTTGGGGGCTACTTAATAGCCCTGCAAATCTGTTTGTTACAAAGGTTTTGTCTATTTTCCTTGTAAAGTTGGAGAAAGGGGGAGAGAGGAAAAATAGATGATCCTTATTTAATTAATAAAAATAAATAATTAAAATTAAAATTAAAAAAGAAAAGAAAAATTGAAAAATGAAAAACCTATAGAGATCTGATAAACTAAAACATGTATATTCTTTTATTTTTATCTATCCATCCATTTCTCTCTCTAAATATAAATATAAAATCTTATGTATCTCTATCTATGCAGAGAGAGAGAGAGAGAGAGAGAGAGAGAGAGAGTGTCTGTGTGTGAATGACAGATATCAATCCCTGTTTTCCACTTCCTCATCCCTCCCCCACGACTCTACCTGGGGCACCCCACCTATCTACCTGGTTCCTCTCATCATTCCAGTCCCCCCCTCTCCTATACACACTTCGTCTGCTTTCGTAACTTTTGGGGATATTCCTGGCTATGAGGCCCAGAACAGAATACAACACAACAAATGGGATCTGAGCAAAGGCCAGTGGGACCTTAATCTCCCTGGAGCAGTTTCTTATGTGTCCATTAATACACTCTTACAGAATTCCTCTATTAAAGCATATAACCTTTTTGGTTCCTTCTCATTTATCATTTAACAAAGGAGGAAACTGAGGCACAGAGAGGCAAAGAGATTTATTTACCCGACAGACAGATGGTATGTTGGTACCAGGGCAGCAGGATCAGGATCAGGAGGAGGTAGGCAATGGGTTCCTGGGTTCTTTGCATATATCACAAATTGGATTTCTGGAGTCGGGCGGTAGGCAGAGCCCTTCCATGGCTTCTTTGCCTTTCCTTTCCATTCGAGACAGTCCCTCTTTGGAGTGGAAGAAGGGCAGTGACTGAGTCCCCGAGCCAGAGACTGTATTCTTTTGGGAGAAATGAGCCTCTTTTCATGTAAAGGCTTTTGTCATTAAGGAAGGAGGGTAGACAAGCATATGTACTTGGTGATATGTTAACAGAACCGCTTCTTCCTGGAATATTTGTTAACATTTTCCATGAGGCATTAATAGCTTTTTAAACATTCCCCTAATTGGAATTTCATTCATTGCCTGGCTTTCTGGCCTCCGTGAGCTGCTCATATATTTGTTGAAGTATTCAGAGGGGGAAATATCTTCCCAACCTCCATTTTCTCTGATATGACAAATTAGCTACATTTTCATTCAGTTTGTTTTATGAGTACACGGAGTTTAAACACCAAGTATCCAGATTACATGGATTAATTAGATGCTTTATTAAAAAAAAAAACACAACCCACAACCCAGGAAAATGAGTTGCAGAGTATAATATAAAACACAGCAGGCTTTGACTCTCTGCCTGGAAGCAGTTTCCAAAAAAATCATAATTAAGGGGGAATGAGCAGTACACTGTATTCTACGCATAAATCAGAGATATTAAAGGCAAATATTTGCTTTTGGATTATGATGAACTCAGATTTATCTATCAAATGGACCTGAGATGTTAATTGAGATAAATATGAAAGCCAATCAATCATCCTCAGAGCACATTCAGCCGTAGCGGTACATAAAACAGAGATGTAGCCACCTCAGCCTTGCATATGAAGCAGAGAGGCTAAGTTTGGGGTTGCTTTTCTCCAAGGCCTCTCTAAGCTCCCCTTAATACCACCAGGAACTTAGAGGGAATCTTCCGAACCTATGATGTAATCCATTTCTAGGTAGATTAGAACTCGGGATTTTAAATTCACAAGCAGGGGAACCTTTGCCCCAAGGTCTCTGCATCTCAGCAGAGCTGAGGGCTTATGTGCTTCCTCCTTGGGAAGGTCCACATCCTTCCCACAGTGGCCAATGTCCTCGGCCGGCACGCTTCTACATGGGCCGGCTGCCATCGCCGTGGCATCACCTTCTTCCTTTCCAACTCCTCTGAGGAGGAAGGCCTGAATTCTCTGAAGGACGGCCCGCCTCCTTTCCCAGTGCAATAGAATCCAAGTTCATAATGCTTTCCTCCCTCAACTAGATTTGCCCGAGGTGCCAGGATTCCTAGTTCCGGCTCTGTCTGTTCCAGTTGTGCCCCAAGAAAGGGAAAACAACAAAAGCAAAGGTTGAAAATGCACCTCCTGTGACTCTGTTGACAAAGAAAAGAGTAGTCACCCAGGCAATGGGAAAGTCGAGGTTGGCCCACTTCAAAGGAACTGAGGGCATCCGTGACTATTGGAACCTGAGGAGGTTAAGACCTGCTGAAGGTGTGTATCTGAGCCTCAGGAGAAAGCAAGTTCTGTACACACATGTCCTTCAGCCCTCTCACATAAGCAAGCTGAGAAAACAGGAGTTATTTCTGGCAAAAACCGGAGGGAGCTTTAGCAGCTTTGCAAAGTCTTTATCGATATGATCCCTGAACATCAACTTTTAGCAGGTTCTGAGATGAGCAACGGTGATGGCAGAATCGCAACACGAGAGTTCAGATGAATAGTGTCAGTTCTTGTATCTATAGCATTTTAAAGTTTATAAACTACTTGCCTTACAAGTCTGTGGGGTGGGAAGTACAACCATTACGATGCCCATTTTACAGGTAAGAAAACTGAGTCTTAGAGACTTCTACAGGATCATCAAACTAGTAACTGTTGTACCCGGAACTCCGATTCGGGTCTCTTGAATCATGCTTGGTGCTGTGTCTGCTGTATATACTGTACTGATTCTCTGGTGAATGGAGGTCCCCAGCTCACTTTAAAAGGCGTTGTTCCAAAAACTCATCAGAATACATGATCTGTTTCGAGGGTGGACTGAAGTGAGAAAATAGAAGACAGGCATGTTATCTGCTGGTATATCCTACCATCAGGCACTGAAGGAGAAGAAAGGAAGAGAAGACAAAAGAGGAAAAGGGAAGAAGAAAAGGAGAAAGAAAAGGGAAAGGAAGAAGAGAAAGCAAGGAGACAAAGAGGAAGAGGTAGAGGACAGGAAGGAGGAAGTGCAAGAGCAAGATGAAGAGTTGGAGGAAGAGGAAAAGAAGAAAGCTACAGGGAAAAGAAAGGTGCAGGAAGGAAAAGTATGGAAGGAAGACAGAATGCTCCTGACGGGTTGGCAGGTGGGTAGGAGTGAGGGAGCCAAAAGAAACGCCAAACTTGCCATTCTGCTCCTCTTACCCTATCAGCTCAAGCGCTCATGGTCCACAAAATCCAATTTGAATAGCAGGGATCATAAAGGGAGGAGAGGAGAGTCCAGGGGAGGGGAAAGAAAGGAATAGAGGGCAGGGGAGAAAAACACAAGCCTTGAGGGAGTTCTGGGAGATACACAGCTGAGGGAGAAACTGGTTCTCCATTTATCACAGACTTGCCATTCTATTGGGTTGACAGCTAGATCCAAGGACAGCCACCATGTGATGAGTGTTTGGCAACTTAGAGGCTGCAGATTAGGGGCAGGGAGAGGTATGCAGGTGCGCCTGTTATTTGCAGCAGGAGATTGGACTAGCCTTTTCCTAAGGGCATTTGGAAGGGCCAGGGAGTAGTAAGAAGGGGCTGCTCTACAGGATGTAGTCAAGGCAGAGACAAACAAGAAGACTTGGTGTTGAGAGCTTAGCACAGTGCCTGGCACATCAGGTACACGTAGTAGGTGCTTAATAAATGCTTATCGATCGAGGGAAGGAACAGGGTGGTGAAAAGTGGCAGTGATTCTGAGGGAGCTGGACAAGTGCTTATTGGGGAAGAGATCAGGAAAAATGAGAGATACTGGAAGATGTGGAGAGAGTTCTGTTGTGGGCACATCATCAATGTGATGTGGGTGGGGGGCGGCTGGGCTTCACACAGGCTTCAATCAGTCTGAGTTCGTGGTGTGGGAGCCCCCAGTCAGTGCTGAAGCTGGGATACCAAGCAGACCTTTCTGGGAAAGAAGCAGCAGAGCAGAGTGGCTACAATAGTTCTGAGGATCGGAGTCCAAGTGCTTCCTTCCTCATTTGGTAGTTGCCTGACTGGGAGGAGGGCGCTTTCCTTATCTGTACCAATGAAGGTACTAGTGTCTGTAGTTCTTTACCTCTCTGGTTTTCTGTGGGGTTCCGATGAGATCATGGATCTCCACGGCCCCATGGCCCTCTCACTCAACCCCTTCATTTTGTAGCTAGGGAAATGGAGACTAGGAACTGAGGGAGTTGTTCAAGTTCCCCAAAGTTGTAAGTGGCAAAGGTGAACTTTGAACCCAGTTCTGGGATTCCAAATCCATGGCTCTTGCCACATTTCCCACACTGGCTGACAGATGGTGAATGAGAAGGGACGGGCAAATCTTAGGCCCAGCATGCTATTGCTGCTCAGTGGAGCTCACCCCCACTTTCCTTCCTGAGAGCGGAGGCAAAGCCAGGCACTCATAACTCAGGCAGGCTAACAGGGTTTTGCAAACAAACCACCCTTGACCTTTCCCTGTCCATACCCAGCCCACCGATGGGCCAGCACGTGAGCAAAACGAACCCCAAATACAGGGCCGAGAGGGCTCTAGCTCGCCTCTCTCCCGTCTGCAGCTTTGCCCTTTTCTGCTTGCTGAAAGCTCAACCGGGTCCAAATCGAACCAAAGTGCCAGCTTCCACCCATCCAAACAGCCATAGCCCGATCATTTCCTTGCCTTCTCTTTAAACTCTCACACATGTCACCAGTCCATGAGGTACGGTGGAGCATCCTTAGCCGTTCCCTTCCCCTTCTGAATTTCAGCACCGTGACACTCCCAAAGGAACTGGTTCCTCAGAGGGTGGCCAAGGACTCACCTTTCACCTTCCTTTGGTTTGGGGCCCTTCTGAGCCCCATTCTCTCCGCTCTGCTGACCAAACCCGAAAAGTATCAGGGACGTCAAGGCAGATTTTATGACCTCGGGTGGGAGGTAATTGACGTGAGCTATCCTAGGTGCCACCTGGGGTGGTCACTTGCTTTCTATCTATAAAATGGGTCCCTAGATCCCTACAATTCTATGGCAGCACCCAACTCGTGTCAACCCTTTAGAGTCCATTATTAGGTCCAAGATATCTATCCATCCCCCGTGTCTTCCCTCCTGGGTACCAGGGGCAGCGGCAGTGACTGGCGATAGTACCCGAGATGGCAGGAGGGCACACCAGTGCTTTCTACCGGCTTCTGGTGTCCACCTTGCCCAGCCCAGCCTGGGGTGACCGTGACCAAGGAGTATTTCTTGTTTGTGAGGCCAGTAAATATACCAAAGCTCATTCGCAAGATTCACGCAACTGTCTCCAAGGGGATTAAAATATAAATAGCAACTTATAACCATGATAATAAATAGATGGCACTAAACAAATTGTTTATCAGCCATCTTCCAGATCACTCAGTACGTCTGCTAGTCTTGCTCTGATATGCCTATCACTTACCCTAGGCACGCGCTCATTCAGCAAAGGCAGAGGGGTGGAGTAGAAAGGCTGTTGGAGCTGATCTAAAAATAAGTGAACAAGTACAAGAAAACAAGTCGGGCCCCAAAGTCCACTGTCTACAAAAACAACAAGGCCGACACTCAAATGGGGCTTTGGCCCAACTGGGAAATCAGACTTTGCTGAGCTGCAGTTTTCTCATCTGTAAAATGGGTACAGTCCTTATCTCAAGTCTCAACCTCAAGCTACCAGGAATTTGGCAATTAGAGGGGTTGGGAATATTCAGTGGTGCTTCCATTTCTCCTTGGCATCCTCAGACTACTGCTCAAGCCCCGTTGTATCCTCCAGTATTTCTGGGCCTCCCGGCACTGACCGATCAAGCTGTCACTCATCATCAAGTCCAACAGTGAAAGAAGCCAGAGCATCCAAGTGATGTGGGTAGAAATCAGTGACTGTGAGCCACGGTCTTGAGTAGTGGGAGCCCCAGCTCCTCTACGACTCTGGGGGTTGATGCAGTAGATCAAAGGAGTCAATCTTCTGGGCCCACTGCCGGTGATGCTGCCCACTGCACAACCGAGTCTCTTGGAGGGGGAGACAGAGTCAAGTCACATGGGCTCACGGAACAATGTGGCCCATGGCTCCGGGATTCAGAATCCATGACTGTGTAAATGGTTGAACAAATCAGGACTGGAGTTGAGCGAATGAATTTCCAAACTGTTTTGTTTCTCTTCCTTATTATCACCGGATCCTACTCTTTGTTGGGATGTGGGGAAATGCTTCTCAAGGCGCAAGCAAATGGGGTTGGACTGGGGACGAGGGAAGAGGAGGTATAGAGGAGACAGGAATAACTATTTACGTTTCTAGAGCACTTGAACGATTTCAGAGTGCTCTTCTTCCATTTTCTTTCTAGCTCCTCACAACACTCCAGGGAACTTAACGCTTTCATTATTCCCATTTTCCAGTCGAGAAAAGTGAGACAGACCAAGATTAAGGCAGCTCCCCAGAGATACATGGCCAACAGGAGTCTAAGGAAGAAATTTGAATCCAAGTCTTCCTGGGAAAGACTCCAGCTGCTCCTGGCCTCAGACATCTACTATGGGAGTATGGGCAAATTACTTAACCCCACACTGTCTCACTTTCCTCAACTGGAAAATGGGAATAATAATAGCACTTAACTCACGGGGTTCTTTTTAGGATCAAATAAGATGATATTTATAAAGCACTTAGCATAGTTCCTGGCACAGTAGCTACTACATAAATTCCCTTTCTTTCCTTCTTTCCTTCTTTCCTTCCTTCCTTCCTTCCTTCCTTCCTTCCTTCCTTCCTTCCTTCCTTCCTTCCTTCCTTCCTTCCTTTCTTCCTTCCTTCCTTCTTCCTTTCTTTCTTTGTCTTCCTTATTTTTTCTTTCTCTTTCTTTTTTCCTCCCTCCCTCCCTTTCCTTCTTCCCTTTCTTATTTTCCTTCCCTTTCTTTCTTTCCTTCATTTCCTTCCTTCCTCCTTTCTTCATAGGAATCACACAACAAAAATTTACTCAATTGAAGAAGGTTGGTCTGCTTTTTGCTGCCCTCTTAATAAGGCTTCACTCTTAGGATATTTCTAGCAAGAATCTAGGAAGACCCAGCCATAAGAGGCTAATCACCTCCAGCACCTCTGATCCCTCTATCCAATATCATATGCCTCCTAATTATCAGTAATACTCCTGTAATTTGCTCCTCAAACCCCCTTTCAGGGAGATATGCATCTTTGAACATCAGAAATCATCAGTCAAGTCCTTTCTCATTTCACACAGGAGGTAAATGAAGGCAGGAGAATGGAAGTTCCAGAGCAGGTGATTGGGGGATTTAAGCCTCAAGCCAGCTTGCTCTCCTGCCTCTGGAGAAGATCACATCTTCCCAGCCCACTGCCTTCTCCTCTGAGAAAAGGGAATGGGAATGGATGCCCACAGGTCCCAAGTCTTTTTTCCACCACCACAAGAGTATGGTGAGATTCAATGAGATGTTTCCTGGCCCACCACAAGGGCAGGGTCATCTAGCGATGGGTATGAGATGAGAGGGTTTTTTGCTCCTTTTGTGACTTCTTTTAGCTTAATTATTACCACAACATGCCTATTTGGGGCACTCTGATAAAGATCTTTTTTGAAGATTTTCTACTCTAATGTCAACAAACCTTCCAAACACAGTTTTGAAGCAACATCTCTCATCCTATTTGGTCACTGACGATCAGGGCTGTTGCTGACTAATTCCTAATAACAGGTTTGGATGATGAGCCCTCTTCCTTTTTATTTCTTTAAGCTACAAAAGGCTGCTGGGTCCCTCTTCTCTATAGTGAGGGAGGGAAATCTTGCAGTCTTCAGAGGTACAGGCCGGGCACAAGTATGTCACCTCGTTTGAGCGTGCAGGCTCGTAGATGGTACGTGCCTTTTGACTTCATCACTTTCGGATACTTCTGATCTATGCTGGGATGACCGATAGAAAGCCTCCCGGTGCCAACTGGACCTTTTGTTATCCTTAATGACAGTTTGGTAAGATAAGATTGATAAGATAAGAAGATAAGTTGATAAGATAAGAAGATAAGAAGGTGTATGATGATTTATGTACCCATGTATCTACCTTATTTTTCTTTTTTAAAGATGCAGCATGGATGAATGGAAAGAGGCCTGAAGCTGGAGTTCAAAGACCTGGGTTGAAATCCTGACTGTGCCATTGGCTAACTGTGTGATCTTGGACAAGTAAGTCTCTTGCCTCCTAGGTTCCATAATTCCTCGTGTGAAAGGTAATGGGATCAGACGAGGTGATCTTTAAGGTCTCCCCAGCCTGAGGTCCCATAGCAATGCAAACTACAAAATACTGTCTTATCATAATACAGTTCTTTAAAGAGCAGTCGTTTTCATCTCAATTAAGCTAATGTGTTTGTGCAGGGGTCACACGCTACTCCTGTTTAACTCTAAATCGGTTTCAAAAATAAAAGGCAAATTATCCTCAGTAAAAGGCTGGCCTGGACGCAATGTGAGGAGGAACACAGGTCTCAGCTCTATTCACTATGTTTGTCAATCAAAAGGTGATCCAAAAGCTAGGCAGACTTATTTGAAGTGACACCAAGTAAAATAAGCAGAACTAGGAAAACAATATACCCAGCGATTACCGCAACGAAAACAAAAGTAAAGCTGAAGGCTATGAAATCAGAATGATCAGCCTTGGCTTTGCAAAAAAAGGTAAAGAAATATACCTCTCTCCTTTCCTTGGCCAAGCGGAGGTCTATGAAGGCAAAATAGTACACATACTGGCAGGCCTAGCGGCTGCATTGGTGTGTTTTGCTTAAATGTTTTTCTTTCTCGCAACAAGGCTCACTGGGTTGGGGCAAATGGATGGCCTAGCTTTAAATAGATAAGCATTCAAAATATAAGGTATTAAACTTTTATAAGGGAATAATAAGAGACACTATATGTGGGCTCATTGGCTTGTAGGATTATTTAATCCAACTCCTTCAATTTCACATGAGGAAACTGGGACCGGGAGAAGTAAAGGGACTTGCCAAAGTCCACACAGCACGAGAGTGGCAGAGCCAGGATTCAAATTCAGGTTTGGCGATTCTAGGTTCAGAGTTCTTTCATAAGACATCGTTCAGACAACTCTAAGATACCACTACACACCTGTCAGATTGGCTAAGATGACAGGAAAAAATAATGATGATTGTTGGAGGGGATGTGGGAAAACTGGGACATTGATTCATTGTTGGTGGAGTTGTGAACGAATCCAACCATTTTGGAGAGTAGTTTGGAACTATGCTCAAAAAGTTATCAAACTGTGCATACCCTTTGATCCAGCAGTGTTACTACTGGGATTATATCCCAAAGAGATTATAAAGAAGGGAAAGGGACCTGTATGTGCACGAATGTTTGTGGCAGCCCTTTTTGTAGTGGCTAGAAACTGGAAACTGAATGGATGTCCATCAGTTGGAGAATGGCTGAATAAATTGTGGTATATGAAAATTATGGAATATTACTGTTCTGTAAGAAATGACCAACAGGATGATTTCAGAAAGGCCTGGAGAGACTTACACGAACTGATGCTGAGTGAAATGAGAAGGACCAGGAGATCATTATATACTTCAACAACAATACTAGATGATGACTAGTCCTGATGGATCAGGCCATCCTCAGCAACAAGATCAACCAAATCATTTCTAATGGAGCAGTAATGAACTGAACTAACTATACCCAGAAAAAGAACTCTGGGAGATGACTAGAAACCATTACATTGAATTCCCAGTCCCTATATTTGTGCACACCTGCATCTTTGATTTCCTTCACAAGCTAATTGTACAATAATTCAGAGTCTGATTCTTTTTGTACAGCAAAATGATGTTTTGGTCATGTATACTTATTGTGTATCTAGGTTATATTTTGATATATTTAACATCTACTGGTCATCCTGCCATTTGGGGGAGGGGGTGGGGGGGCAAGAGGTGAAAAATTGGAACAAGAGGTATGGCAATTGTTAATGCTGTAAAGTTACCCATGTATATATCCTGTAAATTAAAGGCTATTAAATAAAAAAAAAAAAAAAGACATCGTTCAGATACTGTCTGCTCCTACTTGTTTTTTATGGAATCATTTTTACTGTTCAGTTATTTTTCAGTCACGTCTGATTCTTTATAACCCCATTTGGGGTTTCCTTGGCAAAGGTACTGGTGTGGTTAGCCATTTCCTTCTCTTGCTCATTTTACAGATGAGGAAACCGAGGCAAACAGGGTGAAGTGACTTGCCCAGGATCACACAGCTAATCAGTATCTGAGGCTGGATTTGAATTCAGAAAGAAGTATCTTCACTCTCCAGACCCAGACTCGATCCACGGCAGTGCCACCTAGCTGCCCTTCTGGAAACATACACAATTCTATTTTTTGATTGTCTTAGACTATAAGTTGCAGAAGGACAATTGGGTGATGCAGTGGACAGAGTGCCAGACTTAGAGCCAGGAAGATATGAGTCTAAATCTAGCCTCAGACACTTATCAGCTGTGTGACCCTAGGCAAGTCATTTTACCCCTATTTGCCTCAGTTCCTCATCTATAGAATGGGGATATATTGGAGAGAGAAGTGGCAAATCACTCCTGTAGCTTTGCCAAGAAAATTGCCCATGGGTCAGGTAGAGTTGGACATAACTGAACAACAACATATAAAGAAGGAAGAAGAAAAAGAAGAAGAAGAAGAAGAAGAAGAAGAAGAAGAAGAAGAAGAAGAAGAAGAAGGAAGTATGTGTGTATGTGTCTGCACATACATATATACACAATGCATATATATATATATATATATATATATAATATATAATATATATATGTGTGTGTATACCTAAATATATCTCCCTAATTCCACAGCACTGTGCTCAGCACACAGCTGATACTCATTAAATGCATAAAATAAATTACATGGGGGTGTCGTTCCTGTACACCCTACCAGTCTATAAGCTTGAAGGCTGTGGCCATGTCTTATTTGTCTATCTCCAGCTCTGCCTGGAACAGAGATTGTTCTATACGCAGCAGACATTTCATTCATTTATTGAACAAATATAGCAATTACAGAGTAACCTTGGATTAAGCAATGATTCTCCATTATGAGTAAAAGTCTTCTGGTGCTGCAGAATGGCTGTGAGTCATGGAATACTGGAACACCGCAGTGTTCCAAGAATTAACGTGGTGGGCACCCGAAGGAGAGGCACACGACAGGAACCAGTCGTCTCCACTATGGCAGTGACAGATCACCAGAAAGAAGGAATAACAGCACAAAGGATGCCACGAGGGAAAAAAGAGGAGCAGGAAAGCTAGCCACGCAATGAACGCCCCTTTGCCCTTTGGTAACCACAGCATATCAAGTGATCATGAGAAAGGTTCTTGGTATATCAGGTGGACCTTCTATGAAGGATTTATGTGTGAGCATAAAGATGAGAAAGCATAGATCTGGTTGTGATCTGCACCATGAAAACTAGTCTCAGTATTGAGTTCACAGATCCCTCAAAGAAGAAGAGCTGGGATCGTGATGCTTCTAAGGAAGACTCGCGACCTGGCAACTGGACCTGATGGTACTTCTCGAGTAGAAATTTCCTTTCAGGAGGAGGCAGGCATTTGATTTTGTTGCTTTGATGTATGTGTACGTGGGGAAGTCAGCATAATCTGGCTGCCCAGCATCCCAACCCATTTTGAGACATCAGCTTGTTCATTTTCTACTTCTTTTATCTATGAAAAAGAACCTTCCCACTGGGGGAAGAGATCTCTCACTCCACAGTTGGTGGACGCCACCTGCCACTTGTGGAGTCAAACCCTACCTGACTGAGATCCCCAGGAACTTCCACAAACAGCATCTACACCCTAGGTTTCTTCTATAAATCGCATGTCTCTTGCCAAAAGAGAAAGAACAAAAAAGCCCACAGCCCAAACCTGAGACCTAGAGTACTTGCTCTTGTGACATAACCAGCCAACTTCCTTTATTATTTTTTTTATTTAATAGCCTTTTATTTACAGGTTATATGCATGGGTAACTTTACAGCATTAACAATTGCCAAACCTCTTGTTCCAATTTTTCACCTCTTACCCCCCACCCTCTCCCCCAGATGGCAGGATGACCAGTAGATGTTAAGTACATTTAAATGTAGATTAGATACACAATAAGTATACATGACCAAAACATTATTTTGCTGTATAAAAAGAATCAGACTCTGAAATATTGTACAATTAGCTTGTGAAGGAAATCAAAAATGCAGGTGGGCATAAATATAGGGATTGGGAGTTCAATGTAATGGTTTTTAGTCATCTCCCAGAGTTCTTTCTCTGGGCGTAGCTGGTTCAGTTCATTACTGCTCCATTGGAAATGATTTGGTTGATCTCATTGCTGAGGATGGCCAGGTGCATCAGAACTGGTCATCATATAGTATTGTTGTTGAAGTATATAATGATCTCCTGGTCCTACTCATTTCACTCAGCATCAGTTCGTGTAAGTCTCTCCAGGCCTTTCTGAAATCATCCTGTTGGTCATTTCTTACAGAACAATAATATTCCATAATATTCATATACCACAATTTATTCAGCCATTCTCCAACTGATGGACATCCATTCAGTTTCCAGTTTCTAGCCACTACAAAAAGCAGCCAACTTCCTTTATCAAATACGTGTTAGAATTGGGTAGCTATGATGTTATAAAATCCCTACTCACTATTAGTGGGAGCTTTGCATACAGTTTTAGAACCAAATGAGTCCGATCTTAAATTTTAATTTCTCTAATGTTTAAGAACTTATGAAAATGACTGGATTAGCTAGAGTGTGAATGATTTCCTTGTAAAAATCAAATCTTGAGCCTTGGCACCCAACATCACCTTTTCCCAGCATTCTGAGATGTCATTTTCTTAATGAAGTTCAATTCAATTATTCAACACTCATTATGGACAAAAGCACATGGGAATTAAAAAGAGAAATGGCCCCTGCCCTTTAGAAGAGACGTTCTACTTCCTTCCTTCCTTCCTTCCTTCCTGCTTCTTCTTTGTAGACACACTGGCTTTATTAAGATTCAGTTTTCAACCAGTGCAAGGTAGAAATTCTTCTGGATCCTATGGTCATAAGGGTGTGATTATTTGGGCCCACGTCTTCTCCCACCTCCTAGATTCTGGGCTGAGCTAGGGTCTATGTCTTGTTTATCTTTGCATTCCCTCTTTCTCCCAGCACCTAAAACAGGGCCTTGCACATACACAGAGGAAACGGGAGCACAGGAAGACAATATATTATACTTTAAACAACTTTGAAAAAGCAAGAGTTACAATCATGATTTCAGACAAGACAATAATATAAATGGATAACGTCAAGAGACAAACAGGGAAATTACATTCTGCTTAAAGGCACCATAGACAAAGGAAAAAAAATAACATGATGTATCTATGCACCAAGTGCCATAGAATCTAGTTCTTTAAAAAAAAAACTAAGTAAATGACAAAAAGATTATAGGACTATAGATTTAGAGCTGGAAGAGCCCTCAGGAGTCATTTAGTCCAATGGCCTCATTTTATAGATGAAGAAACTGAAGTTCCTAGAGTTTAAGTGACTTGCCCAAAATCTTACAGGAAATAAATGGCAAAGGGGATACTTGAACATAGAGTTCCTCCCCCCTTAAACTTGTGTACTTTCCACTGTACCATACATTCCCAGCATGGGAAGTACCATAAGGCTACTGGGGATATAGATTCTGGGAGCTGTCTTGCATCTAGTACAATGTGACTAGAGGGCCAGGCTAAATAAGGGGGGGGGTCACCAATGAGCCCAAAATTAAGTTGGTTTTTCTCTCTTCCTTGCTCCTTTTTAGAGTGCTACTTCTCCAAAAAAATACAGGCCACAGAAAAAGCCTAAATGTTCTCTGGAATAGGTTGACCCCATAATTTCTCTCTCCTGAGTATTTCCAGGCTAGGTCTAAAATCCATTAACACTGAGGGGAAAAAGGCTGCTTTCTGGACAAACAAAAGGGTAGTTATTTATGCTATCCTGCCTCTGTGGGCAAGTTAAGACTTTTTTTTTACCTGAATTTTAAAATCCAAATCCAAATAGAAGAGAAACAACAATAGAGATTTCAACTGCTGAATGTTAACTCCGAAAAGGAACCAGGCTCTTCTAAAAATCCCTTTTTACAGATGAGGCAAAACTGAGGTAGAGATAGGGAAAGGTCTCCCCCTCACCCAAAGTCTCACAAGCAGAAGCAGAGCTGGGACTAGGAGCCAGCTCTTGTGACTGAGCAGAGGGTCCTTTGCACCACATGGGTTAAATGAATCGCCCGAAGTCCCCCAGTGACAGAGGCAGGACCACAGCCAAGGTCTCCTGACTCCCAATCTTATGTTCTTTCCACTGCCCCTAGCTTGTTTTCAATTAGCAGCAGATGTTCCCTCCGGCAGCTCCAGGGCAAGCGCTGGGACACCAGCTTCTTCCATCTGAACTCAGGTCGACAGCAATGTCAGCACTTGAGAAGATGGGAATGGGAGATGTCCGAGAGGGAGAAATATTCGCCACAAGGATGTGTGTTTGTTGGGAAGTACACCACTTGAGCATCTCCCTCAACAGCAGGGAATGAAGGTTCCAAGATAGACTGCTGTTTTCTTAGCTGTTCTACATCCTTCGTAATGCTCTCTGCTGATGTGCCCCAGTACAAAGTCACTGCATTAAGCCTCATTATAATTATCTTTGTTATGACAACTCCTCTTCCAATTACTCAAAATATTTTATTCCCAAGGTTGGCGATGCAGTGGAGATGCTGTGCCACATGTTTTGGTATCATTATGGGGCTCTTTCCCTTCTTAAATGAAAGCCTTGGGGGAGGGGGGGCTCGAAAGGCTAGTCAGGCTCATGAGCCAATTTCTGGCTGAGCATTTTCTGGTTTTCTGTGCTCCCTGATCTAAGAACCGACACTGAGCCTGCCTGCCATTATGGGCAAAGCACTCACACCTACACGGTCTGTTCAGAGCCCCATTGCTGCCAAACAGAGTGAAACTCAGAGGGATCGTGGCCCTGACTTCTGATAGAGGGTGGGCCTCCAGATTCAAATGGTCCTCTTCTTTGGGGAAGAGATCAAGACGACGACGAGATGTCTGACGTTCAGTGAAGTTCGAGGTGTGGGGAACACAAGGCAAGCGAGGGGCTCTTGAATCCTAGCACTGATTCTCACGTGGTAACGGTGACAGATGTCCGTGTGAATCTCTCTATGTTCCACAATGTAGGTTGAAGTTGCCAAAGGGTGGGAAGAAACCTGATTTAGGTAAATGCCACTGCTTGACTAAATGATGGTCTTCTCACTTGATCTCCTTGCTTCTAGTCTCCCCCTCTCCAATCTATCATCCACACGGCTGTCAAAATTACCTTCCTAAGACAGAGATCCCTCATTCCCTTGCCCTCCCCCCCAAACTTCCGTGGCTCCCCATTGCCTCGAGAATCAAATATAAATTTTTTAAGCTGGCATTTAGGGCCCTCCACAAACCCTTTACAGTTTTACTTCATGAGTCCCCTTCACCCATTCTGTATTCTACCTCAACTGGCCTACCGGGCATTCCCCGACTTCAACATGCTATCTCCCACCTCTGTGCATTAGCACAAGACATTCCCCATACTTGGAACAAACTCTTCATATCTAGCTCTTAGAATCCTTGTCTTCCTTCAAAGCTCAGCCCAGATGGCCCCTCCTCCAGAAATCCTTCCCCATTCTTAGATGTTAGGCTTTTTGCCTCATTAGTCGCCCTACTATACTTATCTTTTTTTTTCCCCCTATGGAAAGCCAAGATTGTTTTATCTGTATCTTTGTACCCTCGGTACCCGGTGTGCCCTGATCAATATTGGTTGAACTGAACTGAACCAAATTGGTCTCTTCCTCTTGTCCCAAGAGGCTCCTTGATGGTGTTTATTCTACTCAAGTTTAGGGCTCTGAAGCAGGCTGAGAGTTGGAAAGGTTACCACTAAACAACCGTCATGAAATGACCTCTTTGTGTTTTTTATTTACCCTCTTTCTCAATGACCCTCAAATCAGTCGAGCTCACTTAGGGAATGAGTTTTTCCAGAAGGGGGCATCTGGTGGAACGCCGAGAGGACCAGATGAGGGAGGGAATAGGGGGACTTGACAAGCTACACGGGCAAGTCGTATCATTTGAGTATCTCACCTGTAAAGCAGCCCTCTACTTCCCCTGGTTCTGGAGAGATAAGAGATGTAAAGTACTTTGGGAATATCAGCTCTCATTCCTATCGACCTTTCCCAACACCTCAGATTTGGGAAATGCCGATATGCTCTTTTTAAGGAGAAGCTGACGGAGAAAAGCACATAGTTCCCCAAAGAAAGGTGGGTGTGGGAGCAGGACTAGGGAGTCTACTAGAGCGAGGGGTCTAGGAGATAGTAAATGTCTGCCAGGCACAAGGGCAAGGCCAAAAGAACAATCATTTGACTCACGGATGAGACTCGGTTCTGAAAATGCAAAGATTAAGAACACCCCAGCCTCTGTCCTCAGAAAGTCTCCACTGTGCCAAAACCACAAATAAAGTATGACTCAAGTGAAGGATATTGTGATAAGGACAAAGGAGTGATCCAAACCGAGCGCTGTAAGACAATTTTTGGAGGGAGAGATGACTCTCCCGTCGGTATCGGGGGTGGAGTGGGGAACCAGGGAAAGCTTCCTAGAGGAGGTGGAATGTGAGCTCAAACATGAAGAAAGAGAAGGATTGACAGGTGGAGAGGAGGAGGAATGAATTCCAGGCATGGGGGAGATGGCCTGCATGGCTGTGGGAGAAAGTAGGACAGGACTGAGGAGGAGCTGAGCACAAGGAAAGGTATGGGACTACTCCTAATTAGGGGGTGGGCGAGCTGCAGCGTGAACCTGGGCTGAAGGGAGCAACGGGAAGGGGACAGACAGGATAGAACATCCAAGGAAACTGGTGAAGGGGGACTGATTCAAAGCAAAGCAGAGGGAAGAGACGAGAAAGTGAGGTCTCTGCAAGCTCTCCGATTTTGTTTCTTTGATTGTGTGATAGCAGTATGCAGGAATCCAAAACAAACAGAACATGGCAAGCTCAAAGGGAAGTTCAAGGAAGAACACCATTCCCCCAGATTGGCTTCTCCTTCAGACCTCTCTCAGTAACACAAATATTCACCCAGTTTCCCAGATTTATAACAGCCCCGCTATCTTTGATCCTTCTACCTCCTTCATGCATAGCCAGTCACGGAGTCTTATGAATTCCTCATTTGTACAAAAATGTCTCCCAGAGCCATCCCTTCTCCTTCCCCTTCCTTTTTTACCCAAGAAATTTTTATGTGATTCCAGGTTTATAAAACAGGTATATGGATCATTTACTGATAATAAAGCATAATTTTGTGACCCCCACAGTCTGTTACAAGGCCTCCTAAGGGGCCACAACCCACAGTTTAATAAGCTGTTACCCATCCTTCCCACTGAAGTTATTTTCTTATGCCTCTGGTCTGTCACTTCTAGGCTCCAAGACATTCAGGGGCTCCTTCTGGCCTCCTGAGTAAAGTTCAAATTCCTCTAAGCCCACCCCAACCCACCTTATTTTTCTCCACAAGCCATCAAGTTCCTTTCCATTGAACATGTATGGTACCGTCCCATCTCTGTGTCCTTTCTCAGACTAGCTCCCACGCCTCTAATGGTCTTTCCATCTATTGAACTCCCACTTATTCTTTTAAAGCCCAATGAAACGCCACTTTCTCTATGAAGCCTTCCCTGATTTTCCCATTTTCTTCCCACTAGATCTAACATAACACTTTGTTTTGTAACTCTAAAGCACTCATCTACATTCATATTATGAATTGTAGTCATCTGTTTGGATCACATCCTGTGAGCTCTATGAAGGTAAGGGTTGTGTCTTAATTAACACTGAATCTTCTCTGACACCCGGCACATGGTCTTGCATACAGTAAGTACTCAATAGAAGCTTGATAGTTGAACAAATAAATACTAGCATCCAGGACTCAAGTTAAGCAAGTATCATGGAGAGGTGGGAAGTGAGATCCCATTACACCCGAGGAGGTCCATGCTAAGTTATACAACAGGTTCTGAACCGCCTTTTGTCTTATATGCCCTGCTGGCAAGGACAGATAGGGACTGACAGAAGGGTGGTGGACATTAGGGAAGCTGGTGATTGGGGCAGCTGCTACTGTCGACGATAACAAACATTTGTTCAGTGCCTACTATGATCAAGGCACTGCATCAGGCCCCAAGTAGACAGAGAAAAACGAAGCAGGTCCTGCCCTTGAGGGGCTTACGTTCTACTAGTAGGATACATCATCTTCACAAGTAAGAATAATACAAAGTAGGCCCAGGAGAGGAACATAAACCGGGACGATTGCAGAAGGCCTAATGGAGCAGAATCATGGTAGAAGTAGGGGTTCAGAGAGAAAGAGATGAAGAAACCTATTCCAGGCATAAGAGATAGCTTATTCCCAAGACTTTCTGGAGGTACTAGATAGTACTTATCTAGGACTAGAGAGAATGTCTGGTTTGAGGAACAGCTAGTGGTCCTGTTTGGCTGGATCCTATTCTTTTTGAAGGTGTGAAATCTGGAAACTCTGGGCAGCATCGGTACCTTCATTCTCAGGAAGGGAGTCACAAAGACGATACAGGATATACCTGGGCCTGTATCTAGTTTTTTCACTTGACCCTCAAGGTAAACTGAGGTCCTTAGTGTCTCCCTGGTGTTAACTAGAGGCTAAGGGTCATGATCCTCCTGGTGCATCCACATGACTGCAGGTCTCATTTCATAAACATTTTGATCAATGGTAAGCTCTCCAGGGGATAAGTCCCAGACTTAGCCTCTGTGAGTGCCAAAGATTTCTCTATTTCCAGAACGGTGCTTTTCTCCCCCCAGGTGACTCCTGGGTTGCTACATGGCATGTGATTTAGAGGCGAAATGCATTTTCAGGTACACAGCAAAGATTGATGGATGAGATTATTGCTTCAGAGGGGCTAGGCTGACTTGCTATCCCTGCTGGCAATCTAGTAATCTTAAAATACTGAGATGTTGAGCCTAGGTGGAGATGGGATTTAAGTTTCAGGACACAAAAAACTTTCATACATGATGGTAAAGCCAGGAATTAGCTAGCCCTGAAAACAGGTGCAGTTCATGCCTTTCCTAATGGACTATCACATTCCCCAGAGCAGCTGTTCCAGACTTTTCCTTCTCTCCTCAAATCTCCCACAATACCCCCTTCTCTCTCCCTCTCAGCAGAGGACCTCATCTCATAATTTAATGAAAAATAATGCCATTCTACTACAGTAAGCTCCCCTGCCCTACACCTAAAAACTCCTTGACATCATCGCCTCTCCCCCCAGTATCTGTCCCAATCTCTGCTGAAGAGATTGGCCAAAGTCAAGGCTTCCACTTGTCCCCTTACTGCCATCCTTTTCCATTCCCTCCAGAAGTTTGCCTCCCCAATCATTACCTTTCTCGAACTTTTCAATCTCTCTTCTGACTCTTTTGCTAGAACCTACAAACATGCCCAAGTTTCCTCCATCCTTAAAATAGTCTTCATTTGACCTTATGCTTCCTCAATCTTTTATTTGATAATCTCTTCTCCTTTATGCAGTCAAACTTCCAGAAAAAGCCATTTGGACTTTTTACCTCTACTTCCTTTCTTCTCACTTCTCAACCTCATGTAATGTGGCTTCTGACTTCTTTCCTCAAATAGAACACTGCTTTCTCCACTGACCAATATAATATGTCAGATCCAATGGCCCTTTCTTAGTTCCCTGAACTTAATCCTTCTGGCCTATGGACTTCTCCTCAGAATGTTTTTAAAATGCATAAAATAAAATATGTGGGATTACAAAGGAAACAAATTATATTGAAATACAGGTGTGATTTTCCCCAAGTTCACAGATCCTCTGAAATCTATAATACACCTTAGGAGTCTGGAAAATCCAGGTTAAACATCAAGCTACTAAAGGATTACTTTTCAGAGTTAGAGAAAATTAGATCCATCAGAATGAACAAAAGATTGAGAATTTCAAAGGAAATAAGTAATGTTATATATCAAAAGGCAAAAAGGCAAAAAAGGTTTATAATCAAGAAAGATGTACTATAAAACTGAGTATAATTCTATGGGGGAAAATGTATCTTTAACAGAATAGAAGACATATAAACATTCCTGTTGAGAAAACCAGAGCTTGGAAGAATCTTGGAAAACAATGACAGGAAATAAGCAATTTGAATGGGCTAAAAAGAATCAAGTATTAACATCCTAATAAAGGGGAAAGAGTTCACTGTCCCTTCTAAACCCCACTATCTTGAAGAGGGAAAGAGCAAAGAAACACAAACCAGAGTCCAAATAGAACTGAATTAAATGAATAGAGAAACAAGGTAATAACATGGGGGGGCATGTGCCCCCCCCACACAAGGAAAGAAACAAGAAAGAAGAAAGAATTTATTAATTCTTATAATTGGGACTATCAGAAGAACATGCAAAACTACAAGTCAGGTCTTCTTATGAATATCACTCTTTTGTATATAGTATTTTATTTTTCCAAATACATGCAAAGATAGTTTTCAACATTCAAATCTGCAAAACCTTGTGTTCCAAATTTTTCTCCCTCTCCCCACCCCTTCCCAAGATAGCAGCAATCCAATATAGGTTAAACATGTGCAATTCTTCCAAACATATTTCCAATGAATGTCATTCTTAACTGTACTTGAAGAAGGATGATTGAACATATGTATACATATACATAGAGAGTTTAGTATAGAAATATTTCAAAACCAAGAGGGAAATAAGGAAAAGAGGAAGAGAATTTGGAAAAGGGGGTAGAATCTAGAAGAAATAGTCAAAAGCAAAACAAAATTCAACAACAAAGGAAGGGAAAGACTTAGTCACTTAGCTGTGAATTGGGTAAAGGGCCCAGGAACAGAGAAGGATCAGACCATGCCAAGTATATCATTGCTAGTATTGATTTTAATCCCCTTTTCCCCCACCAACTTCTCTGGCTTCTAGTATTTTTTTTTAGCATAAATGAGTGTTGCACTTTGTCAAAAGCTTATATCTATTGATATCATCGTGTGATTTCTGTTGTTTTTCTTATTACTGTGGCCTATCATATTTTGAGGTTTCTTAAAGCTGAACCAGCCCTGCTTTCCGGGATAAATTAACCTGATTATAGTGAATCATCTTTTGAATATGTTGTATCCTCTTTGCTGAAATTTTATTCATTATTTTGTATTGCTATTGATTAGTGTTCTTGATTTATAATTTTCCTTTTAGTTATTAAGATCATATTTGTTTCATAAATGGAATTTAGGAGAATATCTTGCCTATTTTTTCAAACAACTTATGCAGTATTGTAGTTAATTGGTCTTTGTTTGAAAGAATTTATTTATAAAGTTATCTGGGTCTAGATGTGGTGTTTTTTTCCCCTTTGCAAGTTCATCGATGATAACATAGTCAATTTCTTTGTCTGAGACTGTGTTCCTAAAAGTTTCTATTTCTTATTCTTGCTAATTTGGGTATTTTATCTTTTTGTAAGTATTTGTCTTTTTTTAAGTGATAAGTTTTGTTGGCCTCTAATGGGAAAAACTTTCTAAAAGGAGCTTAAGTGGAGACTTCTACCACTCACCTGGTAGAAGCTAGAAATCTTTGATTCAAAACTAGCTTCCTGGCTTTATCAGAGCCCCAAGGGCATGATCAAACCTCGGCCAATTGAAACAAACTCAGTCGAAATGTCTTGGTCCACAATTCACACCTCTGATGGATGTTTCGGGTTGAGATGTGTTCTCACCTCATAAAGGTATCTATTAGTGTCTTATCAATTACTTTAATTATCTGCCTAGATACATACAGAGGATTTATGAATACTATCACAAAACACTTTTTACAGAAATAAAGGAAGACAAATAATTGGAGAGAAATGAATTGTTTGTGGCTCAGATGTGCCAATATAATAAAATAACGATCTGACTTATGTTATTTACAGATTTAGTGCCATATCAATTAAACTATTAAGTGTTTATTTTATAGATCTAGACAAAAATGATAACAAAACTCTCCTGGAGGAATAAAAGACCAAGAATCTCAAGGGAGATGATTTAAAAGTAGGAATGAATGTTTTTTTTTTAAACCTGGACAGACCATCTTAAATTATACTATAAAGTAATAATCATCCAGTTTGGTACTGGTTAAAAATGAATGGAATGGACCCTATTGAACAAGGCCCAGACGCAACTAAACATGGTAGCACAGTTCAGTAAACCCAAGGGTGCCAACTATTGGAGTAAGATCTCCCTATGCAACAAAAACTGCTGAGAAAACTGGAACGTGGTCTGGCAGAAACTAGGGATCTAGACCAATATCTCATACCATATGCTACAATAAGCTCCAAATGGTTCCATGACTTAAAAAGCACTTGTTGCAGGGATTTGGGGAGGATACTTACCACCACCGAGACTTGCTCTTGCTTGCCACTAGGCTAGTATTCTGGACTAACCCAGGCCACAGAAACATTGCATGCCTTCTTTTCTTAGCACATCCTGAGGCCCTCAGGACAAACACGGACAGGGCCTGCTCTAATTTGCTTCAAGAATGGGTTGTACAAAATTTCACACTTACCAGACATTTAGGAAGACATGACCTGGTAGCAAGAAGCTGCCTCTCGGGGACTGATCAATATCATATCCCTATATTACAATACAGATGTTAAATATGGAGAAACCAATCGATAAACTGCTGGAACCAGAATATCCTCACAGACCAAACTGCTGCCCACAACCACTCAGTCGCAACAGGGACCCATAAAAACTTAAGAGCAACATTTTTAATTGATGCTGCCATGCTAAGAACTCAATCTCCAACCTATATGGAACAAAAAGATTCCACAATATAGGAGTCGGCAGAAGAAATAAAAACCACATGGGAATGGATTGAGGTATGTTATGTATAGCTGTGGTCCTTTGTGCTACATGAATTATGGGCAACTAAATGGTAAAGAAGACAGAGTGCTAAGGCCTGAATGAGGAGGATCAGACTTCAAATATTTCCTAGCTGAGTCATTTTCAACTGTCTGCTTTGGTTCCCTCAACTGTAAAATAGGGGTGATAATAGCACTTACCACTCAGAGTTGTTGGGAGGATCAACTGAGAATATTCATTGTGTAATGCTTAACACAGCACCTAGCACACAGTAGGTGCAATGTAAAGATGCTAGTTACTGTTGCTGTTATTCTAAGGGATGCGTTCATGGAGCAACCAGAAAAATAAGTTTACATCCCAATACTTTGATTCAAATAAGAAAAAAGCTGTCATACTATGTGGGCTTAGTCTGCAGAAGCTGAAATACGCAGTAATGGGAACAGGAGAGAGACTTGTGCCAGAACCATTTCTATCTGGGATTTTCTACTAAAAAGATGAGAAAGATGAGACAAATAATCATAAACAGAAAGAAGGGAGGTCGCATGGTGCAAAGTTTAGAGAGGTGGCCTTGGCATCAAAAAGTCCTGCATTTGAGGTGCTGTCTTTGGCAGATTCTAGCCCCTTAACCTATTACTCTCGGGCTCATTGCCTGAAGCCCCCCCCCCCCTCAGATCAGAGGATGCTGAACATCCACAGATCTCCATGGCCAGTGGGCTTGCCTTGCCAACCCAGAACTAAATTGAAAAAATAATGATGATGATGATAATTATAGCTGAAGTTTTGATAGTATTTTAAGATGTACAAAATGCTTTACATATATACCATTTAATTCATCCATATAGGAGCTCTGCGAGGTAGGTGCTACAGGGACATTATACATATAAACTCAAAGTTTAGCTTAAGTGCCTTGCTGACAGTCCCACAGCTAATGAATGTGTTAGAAGCAGGATTACAGCCTAAGTCCTCCTGGCTTTTTTCCACTAACCCACATTATTCCTTTCCCTTGTCCTCATTTTTCTTATCTGGAAAATGAAGGAACTGGGACATATAATATCAAAGATTCCTCCTCAATAGAGCCAACGTGTCTTCGTAGGGTACCTTGTATATAATTACTCATGTTCTTCCCACATGGCAAGTGGAAAGAGTCCTGGGTCTGAGGCAGAGGATTTGGATTCAAATTCTGACTCTGCCAATTATGTGGCCAGATTATCTCCAGTCTCTGGGCCTCAGTTTCCCCCTCTGAAAATCAGAAGTCCTTTCCAGCTTTGCATCTGGGCAGTCAGGTGATCCAGGATAGAGAGTATTGGGTCTGTAGTCAGGAGACCTCAAAGACACTTACAAACTATGTGTGATCCGGAGCAAGTCACTTAAACTTAATTATATATGCCTCATCACTTTGAAGCTATCCCCAAATGATGGAAGTTGCATGGATACGATGACTTTTATTTTTGGCTTTGTATCCTCAACTCTGTACCCACAGGAGATCCTTAGTAAATATTTCACTAAAAATTCCACACATGAAGAAATTTCCTAATCTAGAACTTTTCCTTTATAGCAGAAGTTGGGTGTCTACAAGATATCAATTTCATAAAAATGGATTTTTTTTGGCTTTTGGAATTGTTCTGGCCATAATCATGTTCTGGCTAGTATTTGGGGACTACACCCCTTTTGGCAGACTGTAACCAAAAGGCTGCGAACAGGATCTGCTCGAAGAATCAGAGATCAAAACTCAGTGCTAATGGGATCACTTTGCCCAAAGCCCACAGCCACAACCAATAGGAGGGCATGAAAAAGCAGTTTACTCATATATTCCTTTATCTCAGCTCTACTGAGATTATCTCCCTCAAGTCTCTCTTCTCCCTTAATCTTTTCATATGTCCATCTATTTGTGTCTTCCCTCTCTCCTTCTCTCTCCCTCCCTCCCTCACCCCGCTCTGTGTCTCTCTTTCTGTCTCTATCATTTTCTGTCTCTTTCTCTCTTTTTTCTCTGCCTCTCTCTCCTTTCCTTCTCTCTCTCTTTCTCTCTGTCTCTTTGTCTCTTTTTCAATGTCTTTCTCTTTCCTGTCCTTCTCTCTCTGTCTCTATTTGTCTGTCTCTGGGTCTCTTTCTCTCTCTTTCTCTCCTGTCCTTCTCTGTCTCTCTCCTCTCTCTCTCTCTCTCTCTCTCTCTCTCTCTCTCTCTCTCTCTCCCTCTCTCTCTTGTCCTCTCTCTGTCTCTGTCTCTCCGTCTCTCCGTCTCTTGCTTTTTCTGTCTGTCTCTTTCTCCCCTCTCTCTTTCTTTCTGTCTCTTTCTTGCTTTTTTCCTGTCTGTCTCCTGTCCTTCTCTCTTTTTCACTATCTCTATTTCCCTCCCTTCCTCCCTCCTCCCCCCTCTCATCTTATTTCCCTCCCTTTTTCCCAGCTCTCTCCCATTTCCTCCTAATACTTGCTCTTTCCTCTCTTTATGCTATCTTCCTTAATGTGGAACAGAGCTGAGGCTTTTGAAATTTTTTTGCTGTATTTGGTGAAGTTACGAGTTTGTATTCCCCGTTTTTAATTTGAAAAGTAGGTTAAGCAAAAGCTTTTTATTTCTTAGAAAATAAGTTTAGCTATTTGTTAATTTTGTGTGGCCAATGGTCGCTTCTTCTTCTTTTTTTTTTTTAAAGACATCTATTTTCAACAGAAAATTGGTTCCCTCCTCAGCTCGCTGGCACAATTTATAAAGTGAAACTCATTGCACTGTACACAATAATTTGTTCACTACTCTGCACTGTCTTAACAGTTGATTGTGTGGTGATCAAGCAGACTGACTCTGTAGCTAAAATATCTACCATGCTGACAGGTTTTCTTTGGGGGCCTGGGATTTAAACATATGACACTGACCTCAGTAAAAATGGTCTATCTGAAAATGAATTTTTGTTAATTAAAAATGAAATTGTATTTTTAGAAAATAAAAAAAGGTCTATCTGATGTTTCTATAAGATTGAATCAACTGCAGGGCACAAATGCATTCAACTGTGCAGGGATCAGACTGTTAATATAGAGAAGACTGGCTGAAATAACGAGATCTGCCACACTGACAGGTTTTCTTTGGGGGCCTAGAATTTAAACATATGACATTGGCCCCAGTAAAAAATGGCCTGTCTGGTGTTTTCTGCTCAAGTGGATCAACTGCAGGGCAGAAAGCTGATAAATTGTGCAGAATTAGACTATTAAAATGCTTAAAAATATAGACAAGGGGGTCAAAGGTGGTGACCCACAGGCCTGTAATCCCTGCTCCTGGGGAAGCTGAGGCTGGTAGATCTCTCAAGCTTGGGTATTCCAAGCTTCAGTATGCATCTGTTAGTAGGTGGGTAGGTAGGTGTGTGTGTGTGTGTGTGTGTGTGTGTGTGTGTGCGTGCATCTGTGCATATACAAATAGAGATATATACACATACAAAGAGATCTGACAGCAAATTTTCAAAAGAACTTCTTCAGAACTCAGAGGATTTCTGTAGTCCTCCAGGTAGAAGCTATGAGGAGTAATTCTGGAGATGGCCTAAATCTAGGAACAGCCCTCAGCCCTCATCCATTCATCTAAAAGAAATCTGCAAACTCTTCAGCAAATCCCTGAACCATGGAGTGAAGATGACCCCGGTTTCTACCAGACTCTGTCAGGAGATCATCAGCTCTGGCAGTTCCTAATTAAACTAGAAAGGCTCGGGGTCCAGCAACAGACTATATATATCTGTTGTTCGGAGGGCTAACCTAGCCAAGTTCAGAAAAGCTCATCGCCATCTTGGCCAGAAGGTGATGCAGTTTTTGACCATGGTGACTTTTGAAGACAGTGCGATGACACATTCTTAAAATTAGGAAAAAAGTCAGGATTGGTTAAGGATCACAAAGGGTTGGTTTTTTCCTTTCTGAAGGATGACTGCAGTGGCCTGAGGGATTACAGAATAGTGTCGGGACTGAAAGGGACTGTCTGGATCAACTAATCCAACCCTTTCACCCTACAGATGGGAAAACTAAGCCCCAGATCATCTAGAAGCTGTTTTGGAAAATACGGGTCAACGTTTCCATAGCTCAAGATGGATAGTTCTGTCTGGTGGGTGTTAAGCTCTCTTCTAAAAGGATAGAGGCATCCCAGCTGACTCGGGAGAAGCCCGTGCTGTTTGGAATTCCTGTTCCATCCACATACCTATGTCTTATTGCAGCATCCAGGGTCCCCGCTGAAAGGGAAGGGCTCCAACAGACTAAATGCCTGGCATCTCCAGCTGTCAGGATGCCTGCAGAAGGGGCGAAAACAAGTTTGTGGGTGGAGAAAATAGAACAGTTGCTGGTCTGGCAAGGAGGTCAAATCAAATCGATGACTTGGCACTTGGCAGCCGTGGCCGGCCAAGGCCTTAGAATGGCCGCTGAGTCATCAATTTCCTTACCTGACGGGGAGACAAGACTTACGCTCACTCTCTAGATGTCTCTTTTCCAGAAGGCTTGGAAAGGATCAGGGAGCTATGGAAGAGGATGAGCTTGGCAACTGTTCTGAGCCCAAGCACTGTCCTCTAGTTCTTGTTCTGTAACCTGGTGTTAAGCTGAGAGGGCAGTCCTGATACAGATCGGAGAAAGAGCAAAAGAAGCTGGCATTTACTGTCTTTGCCCTTTAGGATATTGGAGGAAGCCATTTTGGAAGGGAAGCCTGTTGTTGTTCACGACCCCCTAGCTTCTTGCCAGCCAGCCTTCAGAGGAACAGGATTCCTTCTCCTTTTTATTTTAACAGAGATGGGGAGCTGAATGCCAACTCGGCCACTGTGTATCCCTGGACAAGTCATTTCTCCTTTCTGACACTTGGTTTCCCCTCTGTATAGTAAGAAATATGAACTAAATGATCTCTATGGTCTTTCTACTTCTAAATCCTACAATCTAAACATCATTTGTTGAGATTTGTCACCATCACCCTGAATAAAAGCTTCTTGAAGTAGCCCCTGTAACGAAACTCTTTGGATCATGGGTCAGGTGGGACAGTGCCAGTGACATGAGAAAAAAAAAATCAAGCCATGGCTTTGGCCTCCTCCCTCCTTTCTCCATCTTTCGATCTTCTACCTCTATCTATACAGTCCCTGGGCCAGAGACCACACCCTCAGCCCATCTCCAATGCCTTCTCTGGCCTCCTGATAGTCTAAGGTCCTAAATGTGTCACCCTGCAGCTGATTTCCTGCCCTTTCTTAAGGGTCCAAGATTGGGAGAAGAGGCTGCCCTGAATTAGACTCTAGCAGGATGGGAACCCAAACTTCAGAAGAAAACTGAGACTAGATCCATTTCCTCTCAGTCCGTCTCAGTCTCAGAAGCATAACCAATGACTCATAGAGACAGAGTGTCGGTGATGTTACTGAACCGCTTGTTGGATGGATGGAGGCAGGACAGTGGGGCTGGAGTGATAATTGAATTCTGGGCACCAGATGAGATGACCAAGTGAGAAAGAATAGGAAAAAAAAGAGACGAGGGCCCAGGAGACAGCCTTGGAGTATGCTCACAATTGGGACAAATACAAATGATGAGCCAGCAAAGGAGACAGAGGAGGAACCCTCAGACAGGTCAAGAGGAAAACCAAGAGAAAGCAAGGTCACAAAAAGCCAAAGAGCAGAAGGTAAGGAGGAGAAGTATCTAGAAGCTGCAGGGGGGCTGAGGATTGAGAAAAGGCCAACAGCATGGGGATAAATCTGCAGGGAATCTGACCTGAGCAAGTCAGACACAGAGGGTTTCTAGTGCTGACTGCAGCTAAGGAGATGCTGTCCTGTGCCGTTGTGGCAATGTGGTGTGGCAATACCACAAGGAAAAACAGCCAGGTTCAAATCCTGCCCCTGACATTTGTGAGCTGTGGGCCTAGGAACAAGATGCTGCATCTCTCCAAGCCTCAGTTTCCCCAGTGGTGCAATGGAAATAATAATGAGGTAGTGATTATAAAGCACTTAGCACAGTACCTGACACATGGGAGATGTTATATAAATGTTAGCTATGACTATTATCATTAAAATGAGAATAAAAATAACACCCGTGGTGGCAAGCTCACAGGAATAACGTGATGTATGTCAAGTGTTCTGTAAACCTTACAGCCACTGTAAGGACGAGACATGTAGGGTGTCCTAGAAGCCTTGCTATAATTTTAAGCTTTGTAGAGTTGAAAACTGCACTAAAATTTGGGGGACACCTTGTATAAACAGCAGTTGTTAGCACTTCCTTACATGGCATGACTGTGTGTGTGTGTGTGTGTGTGTGTGTGTATGATTTTCCCCACTGGGAAAGCTCCTTGGGGGCAGGGACTATGCTTTCCATTTTCTTGGGATCCTTTATAAAGGCTAGTTCAAGAGCCTACACACAGGAACTGTCAAACAATGTCCTCGCCTCTACACAAGGCTGTGTGTGTTGGCCCATCTCTGTGAGCTCACCTCCTGTTTCCTGTCCCTCATATCCCAGGTGCAGAGCCAGCCTTCCAAGAATCCAAGGATAATCAGCACACTCAGTGCCTTCCTTTGAGCCAAAGGGGATCGGAGAGAAAGCGTTCAGCCAGGGTGTTGATCATACCGCAGCGTTCCACCCACCTCTCACTCCCTAGAGATCCCTGGCCTCTCCTGGGCCACATGTCTGTCAGGCGGCCACTGGTGACGAGCTGCCCGTCAGTTTTGTTTGGGAAAGCTCTCTCATTCAAAGGTTTAGGGTTTGCGCGTCATCTCTGATATATACAATCACAATGACACTACCCCTGTCCCCACCTATACATTAAATCCCGGGTCTACAATGGACTTTATAAAAGAGGAATTGGAGAATGTTTGGCCTATGTTCCTGAGGCATTATGGGAAAACCACAGAACTCCGATTCGTGAGCTGCAGTAATACCTTCCCATTGACCCCAGCGGCCTTCCCCAACCTTATCTCGTCTCTTAAAAATGGGTGAAAATGTGTCCCGATGCTTTGAAAACTTTCTTATTTTGAAAGGATGCTTAATTTAAAACTGTTTCCACTGCTGTCAGCATGTCTAGTCCAGGACACATCAGGCCTGCAGCTGTCAGCTTGCAACCCTCTATCAGTTACAGTGGCTCGGCAGGCCAAGGCAGGCCTGCCTCTCTGTAAGCAAGCAGCTTCCTGATAGCAGCCACAGATGTCAAGACGAAGCCACGCCTTGTGGCCACATTTAACGTGCCAGGGAAACCATCGTGAAATCTGAGTTTCTTTTCCAAGTTATTTTGAGGATAGTGCTTTGAAGAAAACTGGCTGTCTCAGAAAGACAGTGTAAAATGTCTAGGCAGCATGGTGCAGTGGTTTGAGTGCTCAGATGGGAAGCCAGAGAGTCGGGGGCTCTTCTTCTGTCAAATAAGACAGGTGGTGAACTTGCCCCCAAAATGAAGAAGGTTAGCAGAATGGATCAGAAAGCAAGACTCGATAATATGCCATTTACAAGAAAAACACTTCAATGTGGGAAACATTTCAAGATCCACAAAGAGTTAAGCATGAAGGATTAGAGTAGAAGCCATCATTTCTTGGCTGAAT
Organism: Sarcophilus harrisii; assembly: GCF_902635505.1. Taxonomy (NCBI): domain Eukaryota; kingdom Metazoa; phylum Chordata; class Mammalia; order Dasyuromorphia; family Dasyuridae; genus Sarcophilus; species Sarcophilus harrisii. The sequence goes on along the minus strand of NC_045432.1, from coordinate 50,994,221 downwards.
CCAAAAACTACAACAGCAGCGGTACCGGGGTGGCAATCATGATCTCAGACTCTATGTTTAAAGGTGCCATAGAAAGTGAAACAACAGCAATCCCAAACATATCAGTTTACTACGTTTTACACGCTAGCATACTGTCAGAGACTTAACAGAAAATCGATCCACCGATCTGCAAGTGTTGTTAAATACCTACTCTGTGCTTTGAAGGAGAATAATGATGAGGAGGGAGTGTGTTCCAGGCACGAAGGAAAGTCTGTACAAGAGTACACAGAGAGAGATGGAATAAGTGGCAAAAATCACAAAAGAAGATTTGATCAGATCATCAAATGTGTTAAGGAGAATAATTTATAATAAGCCTGGAAAGACTGGAAACAAGTTGTGAAGGGATTTCAGTGCTGAACAGAGAAGTGTGGATTTGATCCTGGAGACAATAGGAAGTGGCTGAGGTTTACTGAATGGGGAAGTGGCATAGTCAAACATTTTCTTTAGGAATATTACTTTAACAGCTGTGTGGAGGATAACTAGGAGAGAGAAGACACTTGAGGCAGGAAGACTATTCTGCAAACTATTTCAATAGTCAAAGTGCTAATGGTCTGAACTGGGGTGGTGCCTGAGGGAGAAGTAAACAGGGGACATCTGGGAGATGTTACAGAGCTGTAGAAATGAAACTGACAAGAGTAGGCAACGGATTGGATGGTTGTGAAGGGGAGGGAGAGGGAAGAATAGAAATAGGAAAGTTCTACAGAGGGACGAGCCTGGTGGGGAAGGAGAACGTTTTGGAGATGCTGCAGGGCATGCAGCCGAAAATGTCCACCATGTTGAAGAAGTAACAGGTTGTGGGAAAACGGTTCAGAATGTGAAGGATTCACATCAGATGTTATTACTCACAAAGGCTTTTTATCGACATGGAAAGGGTCATGGGCAAAATCAAAAATGATTCACCGATGGGCTGGGAATGAGTAAAGGGGGCTTTTTAAAGGTCAGAGGGAAAAGGAAGGAAGGGCAGGATCTAGAGAGTTAGGAAGAAGATAGGGAGGATCCTAGTTTAGAACAAACTCAAATGCACATCGTGTCCGTGTGAGCAACTGCTCCATAGGACAGGAGGAGTTGGGTATGCATTTAGATATGTTAACGAGACAGTGCTAGGAATCTGGCCCAGCTCAGCCTGTGACGACGGGAACGGGATGGGCTAGAATTCTACATCATTCTTGACCATCGATGGAGTGGTTAAAATTTCTGCTCCACATCAAGGTGATGTAGCACTAGGGTTCAGGAGAGAATCTAGGGATGGATATGTCTATATGGGAATCATTAATATAAAGATGATAATTGAACCCAGGAGGTCTGATGGGATCACCGGATTTGAAAGAAAAGTCAGGAAAGAACAAAGAGCACAGGAGAGATCCGGGGTACACCCATAATCAACGAATAGGATTCAGATGATATTCTAGCAAAACATATTGACAAAGAACACACGGACAGGGAGAAGGAGAACCCAGAGAGAGCAGTTTCATCAAAACCCTGAGAAGAGAGAATATTTAAAGGAGAAGGTGGGTAGTAGTATCAAATGCTGCAGAGAGGTCAAGAAGGATGAACATTGAGGAAATCTCATCTTTCATAGTTTAGAGAGCACAGCTAACTTTGGAGAGATACTTGACAGTATCAGTTGAGCAGTGAGGTCAGAAACCAGACTAGAAGTTGTTGAGCAGTGAATGGAAGGAAAGGAAAGCAAGGTAATCAGTACAGAAGGCTTTTTCTAGGAATTTAGCCATAAAAGGAAAGAGATATAAGGTAGAAAAGATAGTCAAAGCAGAAGAAAAACTAAACAATAACTGTAATACAATAATAATAAATTAGACAAAAACTAAACAATAATTACTAAGGACTTCAACATCCCCCCTCTTGGACATATATAAATCTGATGAAAATCATACATACGTATCTACATATATACACACAGATATACATATATTTATACACATATATGTGTATATACAATATATATGTCTCTCTCTATATATGTTAAAGATGTTAAAGGACTGAATAACATTTTACAAAAATTAGATGCAATTACACTTTGCCAACTACTGAGTGAAAATCATCAGGAATATTTTTCAGCTTTATGTGGCATCTTTACAGAAAATGATGTTTTAGATCACGAAGAGCTCACAAACAGAAAAGGAGAACTATTAACACATTCTTTATGTGTAAATTCCATAAAAATTAACAAGGAGAGTTTGAAGAACTTAATTTTAAAGGGAGACTCAAAAATGTAATTCTAAAAAATGAGTGGGTCAAAGAACAAATCATAAAAACAACAAATAATAACATGAGAGAAAATGACAGGATTAAGAAAACATACTCAAACTCCTTGGACATACAAAAAAGCTGTCCTTGGAGGGAAATGTTTTTCTTTAAATACTTTAATCAACAAAATAGAGAGATCCATGAAATGAACATGCAACTTTTAAAAAAGACCTAGAAAAATCAACAAATGAATTTAAAAATGTAAATTATAAAATAGAGACAAACAAAAATTTTAAAACTATTCAGATAATAAAGATAAGAGCTATTTTTACAGCTAAAGAAATAAACCAACAGTTTATTTAACTTTTTTTTAACCAAGGGGAGAACTAAATTACTAAAATCAAAAATGAAAGGGACTCCATGACAGGGAAAAGGAAATAAAGGATACTGTCTGAAACATTTATGCCTAATTATATGCCAGCAAAACTGAAAAGTTAACCAAAATTGAGGATTATTTACAAAAATTCAAAATAGCCTAAGAGCACAAGAAATAGAGAATTTAAATAACTCAATCCTGGAAATAGCAACTGAACAATGTGCAAAGGAGGGCTTCCTAAACTGAGGTTTGTGAACTTGTTTATTCTAATAGTTTGATAACTGTAATTTTTTTTTTACTAAATTTTATTTTTTTTCAATCAGCAAAAATCAGCCTCTCACCTACTTCCTTCTCCTAGCCCCTAACTGAGAAAGAATGAAAAACAAAACATGCAAAACATGTTTCTACATTGGTCATGTTCAAAAAAGAAATTGGCATTTATTTCGTACTTTATATCAGGAGTCCTTTATATCAGGAGATGGGTGGCACGTTTATTAGTTCTAAGGAATCTTGGTTGGCCATTATGCTGATTAGAGTTTCTAAGCCTCTAAAAGTTGTTTGACTTTACAATATTGTCACTATATAAATTGTTCTCCTGGTTCTGCATACTTCACTCTCAATCAGTTCACAAAAGTTTTCCCAAGTTTCTCTGAACCCATCTTCATCATTTCTTACCACATAATACTTTTTCCATCATATTTATATCATGACTTGTTCAGCTCTTCCCCAATTGATGGATACCCTCTCAATTTCCAATTCTTTGCCACCTCAAAAAGAGCTGCTACTAATATTTTTGTATATCCATAGGTAGAATTGATTATTCTTAGGACTTAATCTTACCTTCCTTAATCTACCTTCCCTCAAAACATCTTCACAGTTAAAGGTTCTGATAGAGGCCTCATTTCCAAAATATATAGAGAACTGACTCTAATTTATAAGAAACCAAGCCATTCTCCAATTGATAAATGGTCAAAGGATATGAACAGACAATTTTCAGATGATGAAATTGAAATTATTACCACTCATATGAAAGAGTGTTCCAAATCATTATTAATCAGAGAAATGCAAATTAAGACAACTCTGAGATACCACTACACACCTGTCAGATTGGCTAAGATGACAGGAAAAAATAATGATGATTGTTGGAGGGGATGTGGGAAAACTGGGACACTGATACATTGTTGGTGGAGCTGTAAACGAATCCAACCATTCTGGAGAGCAATCTGGAATTATGCCCAAAAAGTTATCAAACTGTGCATACCCTTTGATCCAACAGTGTCTCTACTGGGCTTATATCCCAAGGAGATACTAAAGAAGGGAAAGGGACCAGTATGTGCCAAAATGTTTGTGGCAGCCCTGTTTGTAGTGGCTAGAAGCTGGAAACTGAGTGGATGCCCATCAATTGGAGAATGGTTGGGTAAATTGTGGTATATGAATGTTATGGAATATTATTGTTGTGTAAGAAATGACCAGCAGGATGAATACAGAGAGGCTTGGAGAGAATTACATGAACTGATGCTAAGTGAAATGAGCAGAACCAAGAGATCATTATATACGTCAACAACGATACTGTATGAAGATGTAATCTGATGGAAGTGGATTTCTTTGACAAAGAGAAGATCTAACTCAGTTTCAATTGATCAATGATGGACAGAAGCAGCTACACCCAAAGAAAAAACACTGGGAAATGAATGCAAACTGTTTGCATTTTTGTTTTTCTTCCAGGGTTATTTTTACCTTCTGAATCCAATTCTTCCTGTGCAACAAGAAAACTGTTTGGTTCTGCACACATACATTGTATCTAGGATATACTAGGACATATTCAACATATATAGGACTGCTTGCCATCTAGGGGAGGGGGTGGAGGGTGGGAGGGAAAAATCGGAACAGAAGTGAGTGCAAGGGATAATGTTGTAAAAAAAATTACCCTGGCATGGATTCTGTCAATAAAAAGTTACTATAAAAAAAAACCAAAAACATGTATTGGACTATCTGCCATCTAGGGGAGAGTGTGAGGGAAGGAGGGGAAAATTTGGAACAGAAGGTTTTGCAAAGAGTCAATGTTGAAAAATTACTCATATAAATGTTTTGTAAATAAAAGGCTTTAATAAAAAAAAGAAAAAAAATCTACCTTCCCTCCAATTTCCCCTTCTCCTTTCTATCACTCTACTGAGTGAAATGTATTTGTATAGTCAGCTGTGTGTAAGTGAATTCCAGGCTTTGACAAGTTCAGATGAGAATGAAGTTTTAAGAGTCAGATGCTCTTCCCTTCTCATTCCCTTTATTTGCATGGACTTTTATTTATGCAATTCAAATGTTTAAGATGGTTTTCTTTAACCTTCCTTTCTGTTTCCTAGTATATTTCCTTTCCCTTCCCTTAGATCAAGACATCAATCACTCCCAAGCCTTCTGAAATAGTAGATTGACTCTCTCTTGATCCCTGATAATATAAAGTATAGAGAAAACCCAAGTATCATCTCCCCATTAGAATGGAAGTCATTTTTCCTTGTCTGGAGTCTTATAATTGTTCTTTCATGTTTTCCTTTCTATGTTTTTCCTGACTCCTGAGTTTGCATGTCAAAGTTTCTGTGTGGCTCTGGTCTTTTCATAAGGAATGCTTCTATTTCAGCGGCGTTAAACTCAAATAGAAATCGGGAACACTAAAACATAGGAAAGGATCCCTGTGGACTGCGTTGTGGCTTAGAAAACCACATATTGACATTATCTATGTTCTATTTTATTTTTATTTATTTTGTTACATATTTCCCAATTACATTTTAATCTACTCCAGAGAGTGTTAAGCTTCAACGAAGCCCATGGACCGTATGTTTCACCCCTCTGCTCTCTTTTATTAAGGATTCATTTTTTTATCTTATGGGATTATACTCAGTTTTGTTGGAAAAGCTATTCTTAGCTGTAAGTCGTATCCTTTGCCTTCTGGAATGTTGTATCCCAAGCTACTCCTCCATAGGAGTGGCTGCTAAATTATGTGTGTTCCTTGGTATTTGATCTTCCTTTCTGGATGCCTGCAATATTTTTTTCTCTGCCCTGGAAGCTCTGGACCTTGGCTAGGATATTCCCAGGAGTTTTCATTTAAGGTGTTCTTTCAGAAGATAACTGATAGATTTCCCCCTCCCGCCCCCCCCCATTCCCACTTTGCCCTCTTCTTCTAAGAGATCTGATCAGATTTGTTTTACAATTGACATATGATGTCTAGGGGGTTTTTTTGGTCACTGCTGCTAATTTCTTGAGATATTGAGTGTTGTATTATTCTAAGCTCCCAGATATAACTCAGGCTGCGGACCTGCAAGTTCTCTGTGTTCCCCAAAGGTATGATACAGGGAATGTATATATAAATGATGATCTTCTGATCTGAGCTCTGCAAGTTCCCAACCTGGGTTTGAGACAAAGCAACAGGCGTGTGTCCTAGTCTGCTTTGGAATTTCAGGACTCAACTGCTAGAATCAGCTACTAAACATACAAAAAAGGCTATAACGAAAAGGCACAAACTTGTATGAAAAACCATTTAAAAGAGATATAAATGGACCTGGGTTCATCTTGATAAAAGTAATTTCATTTAAAGCCAATGGGGAATCTTCAATTATCTTCAATGGGGAAACATCAAAAGCTTTTTTTTTTTTTAGCATAAGCAAGGATAAAGCAAGGATGTCTACTGTATTTGTGGAAAGTCATTTGATAAAAACCTAGAATGCTAGTTATAGTAGTAAGACAAGAAAGTGAGATGAGCATAGGCAATGAGGAGGCAAAATGATTTTTATGTGCGGGTGATGTGATGTTTTAGAAGACTTACAAATTCAACAACAATATTAATCAAAATAACTAGTAATATCATTAAAATATCAGGCCCATAAATACAAATTTTGATACCTAAATTAATTTATAGACTTAGTATCATCTCAAACTACTAAGGAACTAAATTTTATAAAATTAAAGAAAGAATTTAAACTATCATCTAGAGGACAAAAAGTCAAGAATCTCAAGAGCAATAATAGAAAAAAGTAGGAATGGAAGAGTCATGTGTAGAACTACATTCAAAGAATAATGGTACAAATCTTTTGTTCCGATGATACCATTACTAAGCTTATAGCCCTCCAAAAGATTACGGAAAGTGAAATAACCCCACGTGTTTAAAAATGCTCATGACAGCTCTTTTTAGCATCAGCAAAGAAGCAGGAAATCAAAGGAGTGCCCATCAGTTGGAGAATGGCAAAAAGAAATCATGGTATATCAAGGTAATGGAATGCTATTGTATCATAAGAAATAACAAAAGGAATGGTTTCTGCTCCTGTGGGCTCCTTCTCCTATTGGTTAATTCCCCACAGAAACTTCTCTTTTGAATAAGGATCCCAGAAACCTTCTCTGATTCCTTGGATCTAACCATCAATCCTTAACCCTAACCCTAAATTCCCTGATTTTCTACTCCTCTTATATTCTGTTCTCCCCAATTAGAAGATAAGCTCCAAGAGGGCAGAAGCTATCTTTTCCCCCTCTCATTTATATCCCCAGCACCTCACGTAATTCCTGGCACACAGAAAGTGCTTAATAAATTCTTGTTGACTTACTGACTGATATTACACATTTTCTATCATCTCACTAATCTGCATTGATTAATAAGTTCTAGGACATTTCAAATAACCTGGGAGCAGCTAGGTGGCACAATGGATAGAGTATCAGCCCTGAAGTCAGGAGGACCTGAATTCAAATCTGGTCTCAGACACTTAACACTTCCTAACTATATGACCCTGGGCAAGTCACTTAACCCCAATTGCCTCAGCAAAATAATAATAATAATAATAATAACCTAAGTGTAATTTCTAATGGCAATTACCTGTGCTGAATTGCTATCATAAACTTCTCCATTTTAAGAGCTGAATAATTTTTTTTCTATTTGCAGTACATGACTAAGCCATGAGTATAGAACTGAGTCAAAGGTTTTATAGCAATCAGTAAATGCAGTATAAATGTTATAGCACTTTGGGGCAATAATCATCAAAGTGACAAATGTGTTTGCTCTTTACTCTCAAGGGACTTTTTGGCATACAGTTTTTGCTCCTCAGCCAATATGTTGTTTTCTTGTGTTTGTAGATTTTTTGAGTACTACAATCTATGGATGCTTTGTATGAAGTACTTAAACATACAATTGAGTCTATATTTGGAGAGGTCACTGATATTTTCATCTTTTGGTAATAATTATGGGGTGCCTTCTGTTAAGAAAGATAGGATCAGGCTTTCCTCAAAGAGAAAAATGGTAACTTGTTTTGCTAATAAATATTGTACCCGAGTGAAGCATTTGAGCCAATAATCATGACTTTTATTCATACCAGTCACTTCCCAGTTACGTAGAGAAACTAAAGTTTCCATTATCTTATGAGCTATAGTCATTCCATAGTTCATTAGATTAAGAGAGTATAAGTACTCTACTTCACATCTGATCTAGCTTCCATTTTGCTTGTGTTTGAATCTTGTGAAGATAGAGATGGTCATAATTTCTTGAGACCCTCTTTTTTCAGAAGTGTCTCTTTCTTTGCTTCTTGCTTCTAGATTGATGCTGTCTATTTTGTCCTTTCTATTATTTAACATATAAGAACTAATATCAAAGATCAATTTCAAGGAACTCAACATGGACAAATGGTTTATGGGTGTTTTTTTTAACATGGGAAATGTATAGCATATGTTTCAGACTGACATCAATAATAGGGCAACTCAAAGGAAAGACTGGGACAGAGTTAAGGTAAAAATAGTAATTATGTCATACCAATGAGGTGAAGAGGAAGAATAGATACAGAGACGTTGGAGGGTGGAGCTGGGCTCATAGTTCCCCAAACCTACTCACATTGGGAATGGGTTAAATAGGCAACACTGCACATATATTATGAAGAAGATAGCACCCTCCAAAATCTATAAAGAAATGAGGGAGGAGGGATGGATGGATGGGGAAACAAAGGGTGAAGGAAGAAGACAAGTGACAGATCTCTGTGTGGAGGGAGGTTAAATAACAGCAAGGCAACTTATGGAAGAAAATTTAATTAAAAAATCAGCAGGAATAGAAAAGACATGTGTGTGTCCATGTGGGGGATATATATGTGTATGTATAGGTACATGTCTACATATGCATATTAAATATATTCCTTCTTAAGTATAGCCTACTTGGGGGTGGGGGGGATGAAAGGGGGGAAAAGAATAAAGTAAAAAAAAGCAGAGAATAATTTAAAAGGGACTAAAAGATGGACACTCATGACTATAATTTCTTCTACTAATATATATATATGTGTATATAAATATATATACACATATATATATTTCCCCTCTTGAACTGGTATTTGTTGTTATATATTTTGAATCCTTCCTGATGTTCTGCTGGGCACATGACAATGTTCTCTTTTGTTTTGTATTCCTTTTCTGTTTTTTTCTTATTCTTTTTCTTTAAATAAAATAAATTTGGGAGAAAAATTAAAAAATAGAAATATAAAAAAAAGAAAATCACAATTGTTGGAAGAGCTGTGGGAAAATAGGCAACTGTTGTACCATTTGTGGAGCCATGAATTGGTTGAGCTAGCTTAGAAAGCATTTAGGAACTGTGCCCCAAAAGTCACTGAAAGATTCATACTGACTTTGATACCACTTCTAAGCTTGTCCTAGTTTATCCAAGAGAGAAGAAAAGAGAGAAAAAAATGTGTAGAAAAATATTCATAATAACAAAGGATTGGATACCAAGATGATGCCCATCTACTGGGGAATGGGTGAACAAATTATGGTTAATGAAGGTAATGGAATACTGCTGTCATAAAAATGCTGAAATGGTTTCAGAGAAACTTAGGAAGACCTATATCAAATGATGCAAAGTGAATCGAGCAGAACTGGGAGATCAATTTATACAGTAAGTGTAACCTTATAAAAAATAAAATTCCATGGGACTGAACACAAAGCATAGATTACATTATATTTTATTTGACTATGCTTATTTGGTATAAAGGAGAATGAAAATTTTATTTTAGGTGGGGAAAATGGATAGGGTATAGGGTATAAGGGTATAAAACAGTGATGCCTCAAAAAAGGAGGAAAGAAAGAAAAGACAAGCACTGAAGTATTTTTTAACTGCACAGAAAAAAAACAGAAGAAATTTCAGAGGGAGACACAGATAAACAGGACAGCTTTGAAACTAACATGAATTTATTATATACCTTTAAAGAAAACCAACCCAAGCTGTTAAACAAGAGAAAGCTGCAGCTTTGTATACATACATTTTTGTTGTTTTTTATATGTGAAGAAGTTCATGTTTACTGGTTTTTCTCAAGTTCAGAATAACAAAAAAAATTCAATAAAATATGAAGAGCAGAGAACTCAATTAGAACCCTAGGCCTATTGAAAACAAGGTTTTTTTTTTTTTTTCTCACTTCCGATGTTTCCTGATTAGCCTAAACACCATCATTCCTCATTTGGAAGCTCCTTAAATAGTCAAGGACATCTGGTTTCTCTGCTGTGGACATTGTCATAATGGCAGCTGCTTACCAAAGTCATCCACAGTGAAGCTGGCACTGGCTTCATACCATCCTCCCTATCAAGTAAGTCACTTAATGTAGGGTCAGCACTACCCATAACCACCAAGCCAAGGAATGCAATCTCCTCTGCCATCAGAAAACTCTGTTTGGTTATAGCACGTCACTCACTCTCTGTCTCCTCGACTTCCTCTCTTCTTTCAGAAGTCTCCCAGCAGTCTTGCTTTTTGTGGCATTTGGTTTCACAAAGAGTCAGATCAACCCCTGGGTGACCTTGTTTGTTTATCTTAGTCATGCTACGCTCACAAGATCTATTATCCAGCTCATGACAAGTGCTTCCAATATTCTCTTTTTTCCCCTTCCAATGTCCTTAGCTTCTGATCTGTTGCAGCCACAGAAATGTTGCTGTTTTCCATTTTCTCATTTGATACCTGCAGTGCCGAATACAAGCACACCGGTTGTTTGAACCTCTGAATCACCCAGCTCATTAGGAATATGCTGAGCGAGAAACTCTCTTTCACCTACGTAGCCCCCCTGGAAACTTTCTCAGAAGCAGCAATAAACCAGATGATAGATGAGTCATGGATGCTGGGACTAAATGGGAGAGGGTGGATCCTTGGTCATTAGCTTGTGGGATTTTAGTATAGGACCTGGAGACTTTCTGGAGGTTGGTTAAAAAACAAAGTGAAAGCCAGTTAGCAGTTAGCCAAGTTGCGCATGGCACAACACTAGCAAGGTAGAGCTCATAGGACGAATTTCTGTACTAGACCTGGTCGTTTTTTCTCAGTTTCAGCATACTAGAAACCATCATATGGGAAAGGGATAGAAAGTACAACAGCAACAGGCTGGCCATCAGGTGTAAAGGCCGCAAGTACAGCTAAATGAGAAGGGTCTGTCACATACTAAAGATCTATTCCAATAGAAGTCAAGGTCGGGGCGGGGAGTGAAAGTGGGACAAAGTCAGATACCATAAGTGTAAGGTGGACAGTGTGAGTCAAAGGTTATGGAGGTCAGGGGGTCAGCAAGGGCAGTAAGAGCAAAAAACAGAGTAGGTGAGCTCTGATCCCAGGGAGGAAGTTAATTGCTCTCTGCCATCTTTTAGACTCACTGCTGACTGGAAGTGGACCTAGCCCCCATAAGTTATAGCTGGTAGGTCAGGGACCTTGCAGAGGAGTCCTGTCTCCACTGGAGGCAGGGACAGTTCTAATGGTTCTATAGCCAGCCACAAAGTGCATCACTAATTCAGCCAAGATGATGCTGGTGAGGGGAGGGGTCCCCCTAAGGTAATATGACATATCTGTTCAAAAATATCTCTACTACAAATAATTCAAAGTGAACCACAAAACTATAAAGTAGCAGAATTGGAAGAGAATCAAGAGTCAGGTCCTTTGTCAATTTACAAAGGTTTATGCAAGGGAACTTATATGAATTGCCCAATGAGCCAGGTAGCAGAGCCAGGATTACAAAGCATCTCTCCTAATTCCAAGGCTCTTTCCTATACACTATCTGGCCTCCCTATTGACCCCAGCTTCCTCCATGACAATAGGAAATTCATATTCATATTCATATATGTGTAAATCACGTTATTACAAGAATTCAAAAGATCTGTAATTGATAAATACGTATATGTGTGTATGTATGTGTATATACACATATTTTAATGTATATATGTGTGTGTATATAGGCAGAGATACATACAAACACACATAAGTGCATACATAATAATACCTCATTTGGATTGTTTCCTCAAGGAATAGACTTTTTTTTTTATTAAAGCTTTTTATTTATAATACCTATGCATGGATAATTTTTCAACATTGACCCTTACATAACCTTGTGTTGTAAATTTTCCCCTCCTTTCCCCCACCCCCTCCCCTAGATGGTAAGTAATCCAAAATATGGTAAATATGTTAAAATATACGTTAAATTCAATATATGTATACATATTTATACAATAATCTTGCTGCACAAGAAAAACCAGATCAAAAAGGGAAAAAATGAGAAAGAAAACAAAATGCAAGCAAACAACAACAAAAAGAGTGAAAATGCTATGTTGTGGTCCACACTCAGTTCCCCCAGTCCTCTTTCTGAGAGCATATGGCTCTTTTCATCACATCATTGGAACTGTCCTCAATCATCTCATTGTTAGAAAGAGCCATGTCCATCAGAATTGATTATTGTATAATCTTGTTGTTGTTGTGTACAACGATCTCCTGGTTCTGCTCATTTCACTCAGCATCAGTTCCTGTAAGTCTCTCCAGGCCTCTCTGGAATCAACCTACCGATAGTTTCTTATAGAACAATCATATTCCATTGCCTTCATATACCATAACTTATTCAGCCGTCCCCCATCTGATGGGTATCCACTCAGTATCCAGTTCCTTGCCACTACAAAAAGAGCTGCCACAAACATTTTTGCACCTGTGGGTCCCTTTCCCTCCTTTAAGATCTCTTTGGGTTATAAGCCCAGTAGAAACATTGCTGGTATGGACAGTTTGATAACTTTTTGAGCATAATAAAAAATGAACTTTTCATATGAATTGTTTTTCTGATTTCTTATAACTGATTTTTAATTGCCTACACTAATTTTTCCCCTTATTTTTCACCATTCTATAAGTAAATCTTTAAAAAAATGTATGACACTTCTATGCCTTCTTTTAAAAAAAGTTAGATAATAGTACAAATAACTAAAATTGCTTGTTAATTATTTACATTTAAATTAATTTATTTCAAATCATAAAGTACCATAATGCTTGTTTGATTCCCTTTTGAGGTTTCACTCAGAATTCAAAGGATTATAGCTATATAGCTGCAGTTTTTCTAGTCCTAACTACCTGGCTCTACAGGTGAAAAAACTGGGCATAGAAAACTTCCATGATTTGCCTAAGTGCCAGCAATGGGATTCGAACCCATATCTCTTTGATTTCAGCACCAGTCTTCCAGCCACTGTCCTATGATCTTTCTAATTACCACCACCACTGAAAACAATCACAAGAAGCCAGGAAGTCCCTTTCAGTCTCAAATCCTGTAGGGTTTGAATCAGAACAAAAGAATCATTTGCTCTTAAAGCATCAAAGGAGCTGTGTTATTGTCATGAGCCTAAATATGATGCTGACTCAAGGGCTTACCTGAGCATGTAGGTTTATCTGTCAACAACAATAATAATAATTAGGATCCATCACCCTAAGGCAGCATAAAACATAAATGCTTCCTCACCACCACTATTCTCCATCTCCCCAAATGAAGGGGATTAATAGATATTCTTAGGGCACAGGTCAAAAAGGCCAGAAAGCTACAGAAATAACAAGCAAAAATCATATTAACAAGCAATAGTAAAGGTTCATGACAAGTACAAAATCTTTTTGGATTTCTTGAATCTAATAAAAAGTGGTTTACCTCCAGATAAAGCCTATAAACAGTAAATCTTCCATAAATGAATCAATCAATGTTCCACTGGAGTCAAAGGCAACAATATGTCAACAAAGAAGTATTTTTTAAAGGGTTGGATTTGTTTATGGAGAGAGAAGACCAAGTCATTGCTACCAGAAATACAGAAAAGTTATCATCTTTAAAGAGTTCTGAGATTATGACTGAGGTAGGTCATATAAGGAAATGAAAGAAAATATATAACATTACCGAAAGCTAGAAAAATTTAGCACTTACCACACACTTTACAAGATATGACCTGATAAGTATAATTCCATATCAAAACCTTGCTTTATTTCATGGACTAACAATAAATAAAGACTTATACTACAAATATAGACCTGAAAATGTTCAAGAAAACGCAACCAAAAAATTGCACTTGGAGTAAAACATTATCATAGACCAACCTGTTTCCCACAATCTTGTGGACAATTTAATATTGATCCATAAAAACTTCAGAATGACATTTTAATAGATATTACCATAGCCAATAATCCCCATCTCTAAGCCACATCAAACAAAAAGCTTTCAATATAGTAGCAAAGGAAATAAAAATCTGAGGAGCAAAGAGTACTATGTATATATTCCTCATCTTCAAGCCACATGTAACAAAAAAACTTTCAACATATAGAGTCACAGCAAAGGAAATAAAAATCAGAAGAGCAAAGGGTACAATGTATATATTCCTCACCTCTAAGCTACATGTAACAAAATTTTTCAATATACTACCAAAGGAAATAAAAATCAGAAGAGCAAAAAGTACAACGAATATATTCCTCATCTCTAAATTACATGTAACAAAAAACTTTCAACATAGTAGCAAAGGAAATGAACATCAGAAGCTCAAAGAGTACAATGTATAGATTCTTCATCTCCAAACTACATGTAACAAAAAGCTTTCAATATATAGTGATGTAACAAAGGAAATAAAAATCAGAAGAGCAAAGGGTACGATGTATACCATTCTTTTTTCCCTGTCCCTTATTGCAGTTAGCCGAATGTGCTTTAAGTCATTCTACAAAGGATGAGCTTACATCCTAATGGTTTTATTCAACTACAAAAGTCAGTTATCTTCACCTAGTTGATAATCTATAGAACGCTAAATATACAGGAATAGTGGTAGGATGGTGGCTTGCTCCAGGATTATCCTATCTGAACTTCATTCCAAAAGACAAGAAAGATAACAAAAGTTTGGAAATAGTATCGTAGGGGTTATGGGAAGATGGACACTATAATACCTTGTAGAAATTAAGAATATAATCATTTTTGTAATAAATTTGGAATGATGCAAATAAGGTGATGAAAATATCCATATCCTTTGATCCACGGCTTCCAGTACTAGGCACATGTCCCAAGAAGGTAATTAATATGAAGAAAGTTTACTTTTTTATGGTAGCAAGAAACTGAAAACAAAACCCATCGATTAGGGAACGGCTAAACAAATTATGGTGTATGGATGGAGAATTGCTATGCTGTTGAGAAATAATGAAAATAATAAATACAGAAAAGCATGAAAAGACTTAAATGAACTGTTGACTAGTGAAATATACACACACAGTAACTACAACACTGTGGAAAAAAGCCTAACAATTGCAAAACAATCGAAAGTGAATGTTTCGGGATTATAAAAAATGAGTATGACCCCAAAGAAGGCACTATGAGACGATACCTCCCCTCACTGTAGAGGTGGGGTGTCCACAAGTGTGAAACATGATATGTACTTTCAGATTTTTTCAATATATTATTTGTGTGATTTCTCCCCCCTACTTTCTTCCTCTTTTTCTTTTCTTAAAAATATCCTCTGTAACATAGTAATGCTCTCTGGGTGGGGGAAAAGAGAAGAGGTAACGGGAGCAATTTACACAAGATGCAACAAAAAATAAAATTTGTTTTTAGAAAGGAAAAAGATGAGGATAAAATGGTGGCGATGATAATAGACAACACATCTCCATACTACAAATACAGATTCCAAAGAAATACTGAAAATTCAGCCAAAAAAACCCAACTGTTCTGGAACTGAAATATCACTGAAGCCAGAACTATTATCTATAACTTTCCAGGCATAAATTTAAGAACATTTTTAATAGGTGCTGCCATAGTAAATATATATAACCCCCAACTCTAAAAAAAATTGAAAAGCTTTAAAAATAGAGAGACCTGGTAAAAGAAATTGAAAACCATGTCAGAACAGGACAAGGTAGATGTTATTCTTATCATCCTCTCTTCTACTGAAGTGACCCAAAAATACTTTCAGCAAGTTTACAGAAGATAAATATGCATCTCAATGGTCTGATTCAATGGCTAAAATCCATCATCTTATTCACGTCAGCTAGCATTAGGAGAACATTTAAAATGTAAGAATACACAGTTGCATAACAGCAACCTGTCCACGGACCACTTCTACGAGGACTATCAAAAAAGACAGGAAGAATAAGATAACAACAGCAACTTGCATGAAGAGAATTTTTCAAGTTTCAAAGTACTTACTTTTCCAAAGTCCAAACTTGCTGCCTCACGGGGGCAAGAAGGTGGATTCTAAAAGGCCATACCAGTGGAGTACATCTTCCACCAGATCCTCCTCAGCTGGAAAATCTTTAACTATAGACTTAGTACCAGACTGTATTATTTGAGGACCTGCTCACCTACCTAGCTATCAGAGCAAGCAGAAGCTGACTACCAAAGGCTTATTTTTTTGGATGTAGTGAGCCATGAAACAGATTAAAATACAAAGTAGCTCTAAATTCTGGGCAGCCCCCTTTTGCTTCTGCAGTGATGATAACAGTATCAGAAAGGGGGATTTGGGGAAAATAAATTATAGCATCTGCCTATAAAGGAATGTAATGATACCATATAGAACTACAAATATGAAAAATTCAGAGAAGTATGGGAAAGATTATATGAAATTACAGAGAGCTTTAAAAATGGAGAATCAAAATGAACAATACATACGATGTCTACAATGATGTAAACGAAGAGAACAGCTTTCAGGTCAAGCACAATAGCCAACGTTGGCTCCAGATGACTAATGGTATAAAGCATTTCCTTCCCTTCTGTTAAGAAAAGGTAAACTAAGAAAGCATTCAATTACAGGTATCAGTTGCAATCACTACAGAAGCTAATCTTGCTTAACTGTTTTCAAGGGAAGGTAATATGGCTACTGAGAAATAAACATGGTAAAATAAATCTATTAAAATTGTTTTTCATTTTAAAGGGGGCAAAGGGTGCTAAGAATCACAAAGGCATTACTAGACCATCTACAAATGTTCATTTAATTTAACTGCTGGTAATCTTAATCCTAAATTGAATACAGTATAAAATTGAGTACAGACCAAAGAAGTGGCTTATTACCGAAAGATCGAGCCTACACAGAGGCTGGCATTCCGGTTATAAATGAAATCAGAAGAAATGATGGAGTTGCAGCTAAGTGCTCAGAGACACCTCGCAGGTTCCCCTCAGAGAAATGAATAAAGACATTGACAGAGTTGGTTTTTACCATTATCGCAAAGGCAATGAGAATTATGTCATAGGACATTTGAACTTCTGGCTTTGGAGTGGTTAAAAGAAGCATAAGTAAACAGACCTTCCAAAAGATAACTGCAGTTTACTCATTAACATCCATTACAGAAGATGAAGAAGCAAAGAATCTCTATAAAGAATATGAAAATCCTCCCTCCCCCCCACCCAATCCAGTCTCACCATGGAGTAAACATATTCTTTAATACTGGGTGACTTCAAAGAGCAAATGGGCCCTAGGGAAAACAGAGAAAACTATGTTGTAAAAATATGTTTGGGGATCAAGAAACTATTCAGGCTACTTGCAATGTGCCTCAGAACTGTGCATCATAAATACTTTCTTGAGGAAGAGAATGTAAGTTCTGAGAAAACAGGGTCTTTTTCACTTTTGTTTTTGCACTCATGATGCCAGAACAGTGCCCTGAAAATAACAGGCATTCATTGTTTGTTGAATTAAATAAAAGTAGAAGACATTGACTGGATGTGGTGAGTATCTAACAACATCGGAAAAATGAAATTGGCTCTATCCTAACAGACAGGAAACTGATTACAGATGTAGCGGTCATTTTAGAAACAGCTGTCTATGTGAAGTCAGATCATCAAGTGGTAGGGGGAAAGGTCAAAGTAAATACCATATTGGAAGAAAGGATATGGATGAGAAGACAACACTTCATGTGATTACAGCTGCTCGAACTCAACTTGTTTAAACAAGCCATTGACACTAAAAAATTAGAGATGGCAAAAGGAAAAGTAAAGTTATTGGCTCTATAATCATTTCTTAGGAAAATGCAATGGATGCAAAATAGTCACTATATGTAGTGATTCCAAAGATCCCCCCGACTGCCAACGTCCTCTTGATCTCTTTACCGAGACAAAGAGCAGTCTAGGGGCACAAGAGTGGCAAGCCTGAGAGAATCTGTTGACAGATATTTATAGAGAGTCCAGTGCTGGGGATACAGATACAAAAGCAGGACAGTTTCTGCCCTCCAGGAGCTTCTGTTTCTCTGGGAAGGGTATAACACGTTCACAGAGAAGTTAATACAGGATGTGTGCAAATGAACACACTATCGATCCAAGTATATTTCCCATGATGCTTGATAAGCAGGCCAAGAGATGAAATTCTGTGAAGTATTTGCCTACATACAAGAAAGCTCCATCAGGAGGCTCCCTGATGGTGGAACTAGAGAATTCTGGAAAGGAGAACTAAAGAGGTAAATTGATACTGGCTTTGGGGTAGAAGGGAAAGTGGGCAATCAGCAGCTTCATTGCATTCTTAGATTCACAGATCACAGTGGACCTCAGCCATCTAAACCTACCAGCCAAAATCAACTGAATCCTTCACAATTTATCTGAACTCTGTTTGTACCACGCTAGCAGAGCACACGATGAGTGTACCTTTTAAAGTAAAACTAACTGTGATGGAAACAAAGGACTAAAAGAAATACTTGATGCACCCATGTTCAGGCCAGTCAGGTAACCAGCCATTCTGAAAGAATAGGCAAGACGGAAACGCGATCTACAGAAAGACACATTTTGTTCCTTTTGGGAGCAGAAAGTTGGAAAGACCCAATTATTCTGCCTCCTTCTCCTCTCAGTCTTGTATCAGTAGCCCAGGTGAAGACTGTACCTTGGCACATGGCTGCCATTTGTTCCTGTGCTTCTGGATAGTACAATTACACATTCACTCCGTCTCTTCTCTTTGCTTGAGTCTCCAATTCCACAGAGTACCTGCCTCCTAAGTTGTATTAAAAATCACCTTTCAAGACAGCACAAAAACAAAATATGAGATCCAGCTACACTAAATCACCCAAAAAGTGTTCATAAGTGAAGACAAAGGACACGAAAAAGACACCAAATGGAAACAGATCTGCCTGAATTTCTAAAGCTCCATTCTCAACCAGTCAAATCAGACAATAAATGCACGTTAAACACCTCCTGTGTGTCGGGCACTGTGCTAAGTTCTGACAATACAAAGAGAAGAAAAAGACAGTCCCTTGACCTCAGGGAGTTCACAGTCTAACGTGGAAGGCAAAATGTAAATAACTATGTAGAAGCAAGCTACATATACAGGATAAATAGGAAATAATTTGAGTCCCCTTTTAGATTCTTCAATATGTGACTGACTATGCAAATACTTTAGATGAACATAGAATGTACTACTGGACACTATGCTACTTGGAGTAATCAAAGGTAAAGGTGGGAAAAAGCAACTAGATAGATCTCACCAAATACATGGTTTTTTTCCCCCTAGATCCATGATTTGATCAGTATAAGCAATTCCCATTGCAGAGGACATTTCTTCTCCCAGTGCAGAATGGTATATTCTCAGTATTTTAGAGAGTTGCCTAAGGCACTGAGAAATAATGGTACTTGTCCAGGGGAACACAGACTTTTTGTGTTGGAGCTGGAACTGGTATTCCCGACTCCAAGGCCAGTTCTTTGTCTACTACATCATACTGCCTTCTCCAGTGAAATGCAAACAGGAAAGAAACCATTTAGACTGGACACAACATCATCTTAAAGTTACTTAAGATATTTCAAAAAGGGGGAGGTTACTTTTACTACAAAAAGTAACCAAAAAGACACTATCAACTGGCAATTGTTATGAATACATTTTAATTTGTATGAAATCTTTATGAAAAGGTCCTGTTTGGGCAGAGTAAGGGGAGTTAGTGTATAAGGGTCATACAGAAAAAAAAAACATAAGAAGACCATCAATTAAACTTTTGAAAATATAGAGAAGAAAGAAAGAAAATATAGAGAAGAGAGCAGAATCAAGGCACCACAGATAAAGATAGTTTTGTTACTACCATGATAAATTTCATGTCTACTCAGTTCACACATTCACATACAATCCTCGTTTCCGGTTTAGTTTTTTTTTGTATATGTTTGTTGATGTTCATACCAAAAAAGAAAATGCATATCTAAAAAAGAATTCTCTATATACACATCAAGGATATCCTTAAGGAAAAAAAAAACATGAGAAGAAAACAAGGTTTTTGCAGCTGACTTTTAGAGAACACAACTATTGCAGTTGCACAACTGATGGAGAAGTACAGAGAATAAAGGATTCCCTGGTTTCTATTGTTTGTTGATTTCTTTTTAAACCATTAGACTCGGTAGAACAAATCTCGACTTTAAAGGCTCTCTTCAAACAAATCGTGTTCCAGGCATCTGTTACAAGATCCTATGACAGCTGCAACTATGGAGATAACTTTTGGCAATGACCTGCTGAGTACTGTTATCAGGTGGGGCATAAAGCAGAGAGACATATGTTCATCTGAGGTGTTTGTCAAGAAAGATGTGGCATATGCAGTATTCAGACAGGAGGGTTCCCCATTGATAGTAGGTTCTACAAATGTGCCCATTTACAAATCATATTGTACTATTTGAAGTGAGCCTCAGGACATCAGAAAGCCTTCTCCGTGCCATCCATGACCTGAAACATCGAGTCAGAAGGGACCCCAGAGGCTATCGACTCCAACCTCAACCTGAACGAGAAATCCCCTTACCCAATTTCCAACAAATAGTCATTTAGCCTTCCAGTGATGGGAAAGCCATTTCACCCCACGGCATCCATCCCTTTCCACTCTGGGCTAGCTCTCTTTGTTGGGGAGTATCTGGTTAGATCAATCTGAAACCTAATTTCATGAAGTTTCCATGTCTGCTGGTCTTACTTCTGCCTTTCGGGGCAAAGCCAAACCAGTCTCATGCTCTCCCATGGGACAGTTTGAAATATCTGAAGACTGCTCTCATGCCCCATTTCCGCTCTTCCCTGCCCCCAGGGCGCCCCCTCCCTAGACCTTCTATGCTTCCGGTGAAACATTTTCAGTTTTTCCTTCCGGCTGATCCTCACAAGGCATGATCTTGCTGACCAGGTGGTCTATAGTGGGGGGGGGGGGCAGGGAGCAAGCTGGGAGGGAGCTTCTTCAACTTTTTCCACCCGTAACCCCCTTGGCATCAAGACATTTTTATGGGATTCTATGTTTATAGGCATATAAAACAAATAGACAAATCAAATACTGAGAGTAAATCATCATTTCATAACACCTACATTCAGTTATATTGAATATACTAAATCCCATATGGGGTTGCAACCCACAGTTTAAGAAGCCGGGCTCTATAGTAAACTCTGATGATTACCAATGTTGTTTCTATCTCCGTTAATCCTCAGCCAAATGCTCTGCACCTCTCCCCCTGGGACCTGGATTTCCTCAAATGCCTTTTCTTAGTAGCCAATGCTACTCCACTTCCCCTCCTTTCTTACCTATACTGTCATTTTGGAATGAAATACACCCATCCAAAGATCTATTCCAGTCACAGTCTATGCCCAAGTCTCAGTGACGGCTATGATGTTCAACTTGTCTCCTTGTCTTAGGCTGTTTGCTGGATTTGGTGCATTTCTATATAGGCCATTGATGCTCTGGCTTTTACTGCTATCTCCTTTCTTGGAACTCCGGCAAATTTCTGGATGCCCCATTGCTATGCCTCCTACATTATAATTCCGGTGGCATAGCTTGGTGAATATACAAATGCAATTTTCTCCTTTCCCTTTCCTTTTCAGTTTAAAGCCCTTTTCATTAGACTTGCAGGACCTCAGGCTAATATGTTTTTTTTTAATTTTTATCTCATTTGTATTCATATCTTTTGTTTCTTTATCACCTTCATTTCTGAATGTAACTCTACTTCTACACAGAGAGTCATCCCTTATGATAACAACAACAACAACAACAACAAACAAACAAAAGAAAAAAGTTCCATATATACTGGCAGCACTTTGGGGGAAACAGAAAATTGTAAACAAAATGAGTGCACATCAATTGGGTAATAAACTGGGCGTGTGAATGTGTGGAAATATTGCAAGGATGAATACAAAGAATTCAGAAAAACATGGGAAAATCTGAATAGATTTAGATGGGTCAATAAGCAGAGCCAAGAGAATAAACTATACAATGACCACAATGATGGAAAGGATAATACTACTAACATCAGGATTCAGATTCATTCAGTGATCAATCTTGATTTCAGAGTACCAAGAGGAGCAACGCTGAAACTCATTTCCTTCCTTTTGATAGAGCTGTACTAGGCAATGAATGCAGCTACTCGGAGACTTATCAATTTGTTTTCCTTAAAAGTGTTTACCTTTGTTAGGACAGGGTTTAATGAGTCTGGGGGAGGAGAAGGGAACAGTGGGGGAGAAGTTACCAGGAAACGAAAGTGATGTTCAAAAAATGCCCAAAGCATCAGCAACACATCTCAAAAGGGAAAAGAAAAATACCACAACACACGTCACCTGCACAAATGTAAGTAACCTTCGAATCGATCACCTTGTCCTTCAGTTGCTCCCCTGTCTAATCGGTGTATAAGGGAAGTCAGAACTGATCGTGTCATTTCCTCCTTTAGAAAATTTTTGCTGGATCTCCATCATTAAGATAAAATGTTCATTTCTTTTCTTGGCATTCAAAGCTATTCACAATTGGACTCCAGTTTCTTTCTTGGCCTCGCTCCTGGTATCTTGCACCAGAGCAAGTACCATGGCCGAGAAGAGGGAGATCGCAGTTTGACTCCTGCCTTAGAAAATGAACTGTGTGACCTTGGGCAAGTCATATAATCTCACTATATCTGAGTTTCCTTTATTATTCGAGTGAGGATAATACTCCCTATCTGACTGGGCTGCTTTCTTTTATCACTGCATAGTACAATAAACCAAAGTTGGCAATCATGAAAGGGGTCGCACAGATGGTATTGTTTAAAGAGATGGTTGGATATGTTTTATTTTTAATGGTTGTAAGCCTTCATTTGATTTCTTTTTTTCACTTTTATGGTGATTTTTTTCATAATTTTCATTTCCAGATATATCCCTCCCCAATGCAGCAGGCTATCCACTGTTAGAAAGAATGAAACAAGAAGGGGAAAATGTGGGTCAGCAAAGCTAAACACCATATCCACATATCAAATTCACTACGGGGAGATGATTCCCAGACCATCTACCATCGCTGCACTCCATGGCCGTAAGTGGTCTTGTCTCACCTTCTCCTGTCTTTGGATGTTTGAATCTATCACCCTTACAAATTCAGATTCTGACAATTGTTTTATAAACTCGGGCAGGTCGCTTGCCCAAGAAATACTGGAGCAGAAGTTGAGAGGCCTAAGCAGTGGTCTTGGCTCTACCATGAACCCATGCACGTGCTTAGAAAGGTTTGTCTCTAGTGCTTCAGTTTCCCCATCTTTAAAATGGAAGTAGGGCTGGACTCCATGATATTGTCAAATTTTACCTTACCTCTGACCTCCCTCTGTTCATCTACTTCGCTGGGATTCCCTGGGCCATATTTTTAGGGCACACAGCAACCCTGTGCAAGCCTTATAAGAAGAGCATTTCAGATCGAATGGAACCTTCATGAGCAACTCTCCAAGAGCTTCAATCTCAGCCTATCAGGGAAATATCTCTTTTTGTGCCCCAAAGGGGGCAAAAATGTACTTTGTGTGGCCAAGGTAAACACATTGTTGGTTTCCTTCTGTATTCTGGGAGGTCCCTGATGTCCCTTTCCCTTAATAACACGGGGACACATTGCAATCACGTTGAATTGCTTCCCCACCCCCCGTCAGATTGCATTAGATAATGGTCTCCACTGGAGGAGGAAACTGACAGAGCAGGGACTCAGTTTTCAGCAAATATGTAAATTTGGTACAGTTGGGATAGAGGAAAATGGAGAGGTAGCTTCATAAGCCTGCCCAAATAAGGAACTCTATCTAGTATGGGTGACATTCAGAGACTAATTGTTATAGAAACAGGATTTCAGGCTAGAAGAGACGGAAAAGAGAGATTATTTAGTTTAACCTCATCATTTTCCAGATAAAGGAAATGGGGCCCAGGAAAGGGAACCAACTCTCTGAGGGCATAGATGGAAATATCAGAGTACATATGAAAACCGTGGATATCTAGTATGTAGACCTTGCTAATTTTTTAATATATTGAATCCATTCAATGCACTAGTTTCAAAGCTATTCTGATTGTGTCTTTCTCTGAACTTCCTTCTGTTTCTTCTGTGCATATTAAAAATAATTCAATGACCTTCTTTTCCCTCTTTTGAGGATATCATGAACACCAGTCCCTCTTCTCCCTTCCTGATCACAGTAAATGGGAAAAAAATACAACAATCAAAAGTGAATATGACAAAATTACAAAGAATAAGCATGGTTCCCAAAGAAGAGATAGGAAAAGATGCTTCCATCCTACTTTACTGCAGAGGTGGGAAGTATATGAATATAACACATGGCATACATTTTCAGACTTTTTCATGCAGGGATCAATTTTGCTGATTTTTTAGTCTCTTTTCATTTTTCTTCCCTCAAAAATATTTCAGAAGAGAAACAGAGCCAAAATGTCAGAGTAAAGGCAGGGACTTACCTTGCTCCCCTCCAAAGAGTGTTAAAATAAGGCCTTACAATGAATTCTAGAGCAGCAGAACCAACAAGAGAAGGGGGAATACAACAATTTTCTTGCCCAAGACAATTCAGAAGGTCATCAGGAAAGGTCTGTCTCACTGGAGTGAGTGGAGCACAGCCCAGCACAGGTTATACCAGTGTAGGTAAGCCAGCAGGCCTGATTTAAGCTCTTAGCCCATAGACCGTAAGGAGGGTGGATAACTGATGAGAAGGAGATCATCGGGAACCCTTTGTTGGAACCAGAAGCAAGACTCTGTTGTATTGTTCATACACAGTTCCGATTTACAGTCCCAAGGCAAGGAGGAGCAATAGCAGGAGTGGGAACTTTGGTCACAGTTGCAGGGTATAAAAGAACGCATCTGGCAGTACACAGATTAGAGGACAGACCTGAATAGCAGTGACCACAGCTGTCCTTACATCATATCACTTTGGAAAAATGAAAAACTTACAGACCTCCAGAAATAGATCTGAAAACAACATCACAAAAAACTTGAAGTTTGAGAAAGTACCCCACTCTACCCCAGAAGCAGGGCTCAACTTTAACATGAAGTTAAAAGTCAAAAAATAGGCAGGAAAATGAGCAGACAACAAAAAATTGACCTGCCCATGGAAAGCTAAAAGGGTGACAGGGAAGGTCAAAACAGAAACTCAAAAGAAGACAACAAAGTTATAACAGCTACATGCAAAACCTCAAAGAAAATTGTGAATTGGTCTCAGTTTTCTCCCTTCCCCCCATCCAAAAAAAGAATTCTTGGAAAAGGTTAAAAAAGATTTTAAAAATCAATTAAAAGAAGTAGAGGAAAAATTGGAAGAGAAAGGACTAATTTTTACAACACATACTCACATATCTATAAGGGTATTAAAACTCATTTTAGAAAGAAATAAGAGAGTAAGATGGTAGAAGGGGAGAGGATAAGGGGGGGATTTTTAGAGGGAACCTTATTCACACCAGATCAGGGTTAAATAGAGAACAATACATACATTTAGAAGGGAATAAAAAATCTAAATTTATAAAGAAGATGAGGGAATAGCATAAAGGGGAGAGGTAAAGAAAGGTGTGTAGATTAATGGGAAGAGGATAAGATGTGTAGATTAATGGGAATGGGATGAAGCAGGAACAACATACATATTTGGGAGGCTTAAAAATTTTCTAAATTCAGACAGAAATAAGTGTAAAAGGGGAAAAGGTGTGAGATGATAAGGGAAGGATCCTTGGAGGGAGGAAGTTAAGAAATAGGAGAGCAAAACAGTATGTAGAAGTAAAGAGAGGAGTCATGAGGGATAGGAAATAAAAGATACACACAAGCATAAATTAAAGATCAGGAGTAGAATTTATTAGGTTAAAAAAAAACAGGATTAGTAATCATGATTTCAAAGTTAAAGCTAAAATAGACAATCAAAGGAGAAAAAGAGGGAAATTACTTTATATGCCAGCCATATAAATCAATTTAGTTTTAGATTAAAATAACTAGACAGTATAAGGCTGGAATATCGCTGTGGTATGGGAAATGATAAATTGGTAGATTTAGAAAAATATGGAAAGACTTGGACTTATGAAGGAAGATGTTATCCACCTTCAGAGAAACAAGAGGACAAACAAGTGGAGTACAGCCTAACACAGATGCATATGAATATATGTAAATATGTGTGTGTACTATAAATATCTATTTAGACATATTTGTATGTATGTGTATATATATGTATGTATAAGTATATCTGTATGTATATGTGTATATATACACATATACATGTATCTACATTTAATTTCAGCCTTCTTGGAGGAGAGGTAAAGAGGAAGGGGGTAAAAGAATAAAGTAAAAAGCACACAGCAAAGAATAAGATAAAATCAATGAAAAATCAAAGAAAAGATGGACAGCTCTGAACATAATGTATAATATTTATCATATCAGCTTTCTTGATGTGGAAATTTATTGTTTAATTTGAATCCTCTCTAATGTTCTGCTGTATACATATATGGCCATGTCTTTTTTCTTTGGCTATTTTGTATTTAAGTTTCAAATAAATAAAAAATGCACATGGTAAATGAAAAAATGGCACCCATCTCACAGTGTTATTGTAAAGAAAAAAAAACATACTAATGATAACAGCTCATTTTTTAGTTACACAGATCTGCCCTTTGATGGCTATAGGTAACTTCCACTGTGGAAAATCTTTTTAGCAATGTGGCCCAGCACCTATTTTGCAACTTGTGTTCCAAGAAAGTTTTCTGGGGGCATTGAGAGATTAAGCAAGTAATTTGCCCTGAGTTACACAGTCCCTATTTGTCAGAAGCAGCACTTGAAGCAGATACTACTACCTCCAAGGCCAGATCTCCATCTATTAAACCACATTGATGCTCAACTTTATGTAGCTTTTTGGGATCTGCAAAAAACCTTTCATCTATTTATATCCATTTTCTTATTTGCTCTTCCCAACCATGCTGCTGGGTAGGGGCTATTATTCCCATTTTACAGATGAGGTGCAGAGGACTAAGTGGAATATACTGGGTCAAACAGATGATAAGTGTATCAAGCAGGATTTGAATCTCGTTTTTCATGACTCCAAGCCCAGGGCTATATCCATTATGTCAAAAGGACCAGCTCTTTACATGAAATGATCAAATCACCAAATCAATCAGTTGCCTTTTACACAAAGTGATACCTACAGGACAACCAATTCAAGATACCCAAAAAGCAGCTGAAGCTGTATGACTGGAGATCAGCAAAGAGATTATAGATCTGGAAGTCATTTGAATAGAGCTGATAATTGAACCCATGGGACCTGACGAGGTCATCAAGAAGACAGCATAGAGTAAAAACAGAGAAATATCAGAAACAAGAGCCTTGAGGGACAGCCACAATTAGTGGGAACCAGCAAGGGAACCAAAAAGTGATCAGACAGCTAGACGGAAGACAGAGAGAGATGAAAGACACACACACACACACACACACACACACACACACACACACAAAGAGACGAGACAAAGAGACAGAGGCAGAGACAGACAAAAACAGACAGCGAGAGAGACAGAAACACAGAGAAATACAGGAAGAAAGACAGAAACAAAGACAGACGGACAGAAACAGAGAGGGAGGAAGAGGGGGAGGAAGGGACAAAGAGAAGGAGACAGAGAGACAGAAATAGAGACAGAAAGAATGAGGAAAGAATTGTGGGGGCAGTTTACTGAAAAGATAGGATGTGATGAGATCAAAGGCACATGTAAAGAAGGGCTGACCTTGGCAAGGAGAAGAGCCACCTCTAATTCCGAAACTACAGTAAAGGAGAAGATAATTGTGGAAAGATGTATGAATGATGTGAGATGAGGAGGAAGGGAGAAGGGAGAGCCCTTAACAACTGGACTTAATTTTTTCGGTGAATTATGAGGCAAGGTCCTTAGCTGAAGGAGTGAAAGGAGGGGGTCCTCTAGGAGAATTAAAGAACGATGAAAAGGTTTGCAACAGCTGCTATGGAACAGATCAGGGAGGAACAGAATGTCTGCCTTGCTGCAGTGAGGGTCCGGTTGAGATTAGATAATATAAATTTATAGTTGACCCATGATTTCCTTCAGTTCCATTTGGCCACATGTGAATAGAAGGCAAGGAAGCAGATGGTGAGTGATCCAGGTTTGGGCTTTGCTGAGACATGATCTGAGAGAGGACGAGGGGGCAAAAGATTTGAGGGAAGAATTTTGTGTGGAGTTTAGTTTGGGGCAAAAGTATAGTCAGGGAAGAGGTCATGGTCTGGGAAAGAACAGAGAAGCGAAAGGAATCATGGACCGATGAGAAAAGGACATGAGGAAGACTCTGGAAAGTGGAGGGAAAATTGTAGTAGGCAGGATGTCATTTTTCACACGATGATGTCATGAGAATCAAAGTCATCTCTCACTCATGGAGACAGCAGAACCTTTTCGCCTCATGTTTTGTGGTCCATATAAAAGAAAAATTTCTCTGTGGGCAAACTCCATGGGCAAGCTCTGTGTAACAACCCAGAGCCTGGCAAGCTTTGAAAGAGCAAGCAGAAGTGACTGGGTGACAAGCTTTATATGTCATCTAGATCATTTGTTCCACCTAGTCACAAACATACATGTGGTCTTATTCTGTTCAGTACATACGCAAAGCCAAGCACATGGCTTCTTGTTCTTCTTGAGAAAGATTGTGTTTACCAGATGGATTTCCCTGAGGGAAAATACATGAGCCTGTAGAATAGACTAGATTTTAGGGGGGAATTGATGGGATCGTGTCATTACACAAACTCACGTGGGCATTTGACAACCATTTGTCTTCCTACTATGTGTAATGCACTGGGCTTAGTGCAAAGAGGAAAGAGAGGTGATGAAATTATAGTTTCATAGCTGACTTCATGGAACATAACAACAAAAATAACAATTATAGAGCTAACATTTCTATAGCGCCTACTCTATGGCAGATACTATGGTAAGTGATTTCCAAATATTATTTCAGTTGATTCTTACAACAACCCTGGGAAGTAAGTGCTGTAATCACTCCCATGTTATAGTTGAGGAAATAGAGGCAAACAAAGGTGAAGTGACTTGTTCAGTATCATACTACTACTAAGTGAACTTGGGTCTTCCTGACTCCAGGCCCAGCCCTCTACCTAATGTACCATCTCACTACTTACTTCCTAAGATCTTATGATTTAATATAACAGCCCTTGGGAAATACTACACACAGAGACATGCAAAAACCATGTCAGTGAACATAACTGTAAGATGGAATAGAACATAAAGAATTTAAAACAGTGTCGATTTCCTATTTATGTTTCAAAGAGGGAAACTCAATTTTTGACCAAAAGGGAGCAAAGAAACTAACATTAAAAAATAGTCAAGAATGCAAAGGAATATTAAGGTTCTATAAGAAATGACAAGCAGACTGATTTCAGAAAAGCCTGGAGAGAATTACATGAACTGATGCTGAGTGAAGGGAACAGAACCCAGAGAACATCATACACGGCAACAACAAGATTATGTGATGATCAATTCTGATGGACCTGGCTCTTTTCAACAAGGAGGTGATTTAGGCCAATTCCAATAGACTTGGGATGGAGAGAGCCCTCCACACCCACAGGGAGGATTGTAGGGACCAAATGTGGATCACAACATAGTCTTTTCACCTTTGGTGTTGTTATTTGTTGTCTTTTCTTTCTCATGCTTTTTTCCCCCTTTGATCTTATTTTTCTCACGCGGTTTAACAAATATGGACATATGGTTAGAAGAAGTGCACATATCTAGCCTATATCAGATTGTTTCTGTCCTGGGGAGGGTGGAGGGAGAGAGAAAATTTTGGAACACAAGGGTTTGCAAAGGTGAATTTTTAAAACTAGTGGATAGAGCACCAGCCCTGAACTCAAGAGGACCTGAGTTCAAATTTGGTCTCAGACATCTAACACGTCCTGGCTGTGGGACCCTGGACAAGTCACTTAACCCAAATTGCCTCAGCAAAAAAAGAAAAAGAAAAAAACTATCTTTGCATATATCTGAGAAAAAACATTATCATAAAAAATTAGCTAGTCAAACCAAGTCGCTAAATCCTGCACTTGGAGCCCCCAAAAGGTTCAAATCTCATCTCATGTGATCATGGAGAAGTCACTGAACTTTTCGGATCTCCAATTTCCTCACCTCTGAAATAAGGATAATAATATGTCACAGACTCGTCATGAAGGTGAAACCAGAGAGTGTAAAGTGCTTTGAAGATGTTCAAGCCTTGCACCTAGGTCTTTAATAAACATTTATTGAATCGAAGGTTTGAATATAAATGTCAGCTGCCATTATTGTTCAATCCATAAGCATTTCTGAAGTCAGTGCCCCCCCCTTCTGCTGTGTGCCTAGGACATCACTTAGGACTAGCTAGCGAACACATCTGAGCCTCTACCAAGGTCAAAGTCCTAGCAGTCTCTGTAAGTCACCCCCTGTATTATTATTACTTTTTTATACCATACAACTGAATACTTAAGCCTAGCCATAAAACTGTTGTCTCTTCATTATAAAAGGCACACACATTCATGATTAAAGAATTGTTCATCATAACTTGTAACTAGTAATTAAGTAATTTAAAAGTCCTGAAGCATTTGTTTGGAAAGGAAAAAGAAATTTCAAATCAGAGAAATTGTGACCAGTCCTGGTCATAAAATGATTTAAGTGAGGAAAAAGAGCCACTCTGGATCAAATTTGGAAGATGTGTAACATGGAGAGTCCCTTGCCTCCTATTTAGTTAAAATTGAATTAATCTTTAGTCAACATGCTTCAACACAGAACAATATTTCTTCCTTTCTTTCCTCTCTGTACAATATACATGGCAACGCAAATAGTAGGATAAGAGTTTGATTGCTTCTCATGTAAAAATGGCAAAGTTAAAAGGTGTTTGTCTTCCACAGTGCTGAAAGATAAGGATTTTTCACGATCTCTATTAAAATTTCTTTTTTCTTTTCTTTTTTTCTTTTTCTTTTTTTGCTAAAGCTAAGATCTATCTGATATAAAAGTGCTTTTTTTCCCCCTCACCCCGCCCCAGGGCTCCTGTTCAGATGTTTGTTGGAAGGGGTAGGCAAATAGTAGCTAATGAAGGCGACTTAAATCAGAATCCACACTATTTCTAGCAACAACTGTGGGATTGGCTCTTTTGTAGATGAAGGAGAAAATATTCTCCAAGCCCATATTTTGGCCATATGAACATATATAAACTTGAGTAAGTTCTGCACACATGCCAACCTGATCCTGCTTAAATCTTAAGTCTCTTTGCTTCTCTCACCTGATCAGTGCAAGGAATCTCTGCCCCACTCCTATGGTCATAGGTACATATTTTCTCTTAAATATAGTGCTTCATTTTGCACCAAACTATGGACCTCATCAACAACACTCCCATTCCTCCTATCGGGATTAAATGAACCACATGGCATCCATGTGACTTTGCAAAGACATTCTCACTGCCATAAAAATAGCCTGCTCAAGCATCTGAAGGCACAGTTCTCACTCTCCTTCTAAATTGGGGACATTGCTCTAAAATAGTGTTAGAAACATGGTTCATTAAAAGAGAATGTAAGGGAGAGGGTGTTCCTTTCTTGCTAGAGCAGTGACTCTGAGGACTTTCCCTGATCCAGGTCTTCAGCTCAAAGGACTATCTTTTGGACTGGATTGCCTTGGTTTGTTACAAGTTTACTGCAAGGTGAAAGTAAACCCCTTTGTAATTACGGTTCTTTCTTAAGAGCCTTGAAAATAAAAGTATGGGAAATCGATAACTGCAATTTGTTGTTGTTGTTGTACTCATTAATTAATCGATGCTATTTACTAAGACACTTTCAGGCTCTTTCAATGACAGCGAGACCTAGGATCTTACACTACAAAGCACTGCAGGATTTTGCATATGTGGCTGGATTCTTTAAAGGACCCATAGTCTACTTCTGAGCTGTGAGTTTGCCCCACAGTTGAAAACATGAAACCGGACTCGTTGCCTCAACGGCACATTACACGTCCCCACAAAGGAGGATTTGGGGATGTCCGCTCCGAGCGTCAGACTTATTTTGATCACTAACTATCTTGGCTAAAGGTGCACTTAGAAAGTCAAAGCCTTGTTTTTCAGACTTAGTGTCCACATGCACAACAGCAGAAACGCTTCACTACCATGTATCCTGCACCTTGTGGATGCCCATAAATTCATCGAACTGAATCAGTTCTGACTGTAACTTCCAGTCTAATCAATCCATAGCAGCCTGCCTACCCAGAGATGGGATTGGCAGAAACGGGGAAGTATCAGGCCCACCGATCATGCCATCGTGTAGGCAGATCGTGGCCAATCGATTTCCTCGAAAGTTAGAGAGGGGACAGCTCTGAATCTGTTCTGTCATTATGTGGAAATGCAGCCATAAAGTATTATGGGATTGAAAACTCGGTCTTCCTCAGTGGGGAGGGGAAGAGAAGGAGGGTGAGAGAGATTTTATTCAGTATTCCCTTTGAAGGATGATACTACTAACAGTGATTATAATCTGTGTGTGCAGGTGTGGCTGAAAAGACCAATTCAGAATGGACAGTTCTTCCCACACTGAGTTCCCTTGAAATGTTCCCTTGATTAGCATCAGCAGCTGTTCTCCAAAAGAGCCTGTCACTATTTGAAACTCATGGTCTCAGTTCAAATGAAAGTAATTCCATTTAGTTGGGACAAGAGAAGACTTGTGGAGAGGACATGATTACCATCTTCAAATATGTAAAGGGCTGTCACATGGAAGAAGGAATACATTTGTTCTGTATGGCTACAGAGGGCAGAACCTAGACCATTGGTAGGGGGGTGAAGTTCTAGAGAGGCAGGTTTCGGCTCAAGTTAAGGCACAATTTTCTAACAATTAGCCATCTGAAAGGGGGATGGGCTGTCTTGTGAAACAAAGTTCCCCATCAATTGGGAAGTTCAAGCATATGCTGGAGAATTAAGCATCAGGAGATGGTAGAGACAAGCCTTTCCACCCTGGGTGAGAGATTGGAATTAGATAGCTTCTAAAGTCCCTTCCAACTTTGAGGTAATTTGACTTCAGGATTCTTTAGCAACACAGGTCAGGCTGAATTATCAGATGCTATAATTCCCGAGTTATCCATAATTAGACTGTACTGGCTAAGGCTGTGTTTTCATAATCCCTTCAACATAAGTTATTAGAATATTTCTTTGGCCCTTTCTGCTTTGGAATCCCAAGCACTTCAATCCATCATTACAATAGCTGCTCAGCCTTTTGAGGTCCTTTCTTTAGACATGGGTCTAGCCCCAAAGAGACAAAAGACAAAGAATATCTTTTTTCAGTATTGCTGCCCAGAATGCATTCCAAGTCATCGTTGCCCTACCCTCTGAAGCTCAATGAGAATCAGAGATTACTTTGTTGAAGTTCCTCAAGGAGCCAAATCTGATGTGAGGAAGAAGTTTGGCTCTCCAATCCACGTTAGAGGACGGAAAGTCTGTGATTCTAAAGGCTGATGGTTTGGCGTAGAGTATGCCGCCGTTCTCCGACAGTCCCCAAAGGGACAGACTGGTGGACTATCACAGGGATCGCAGCATACATGTTTCCGGTGATGCTAAAAGCGATTGGCTCCTGCAGGAATGAGAAATACTGGACATAAAGGTCTATTACTTTTGCTCAGCAAGTATGCCAAACACCAGCCTGGAATCACTAACTCTTTTCCACCCACTGAGCACCTGAGCTTTGAAAGCTATAAGCGTATTGATTGCATTCTAATTTGTCAGGGAGCCTGGACAAGCACAGTATCTTAATTGCTGTGGGGAATCATGGTACATACAGCAGGCTAGGTAGACTCTTGTCTGATATACCTCAAATTCTCGTGAAAATCATACACTTGGTGCCTAGCTTTGGTACTATGCAATTTAACTAGCTATTCTCAGATTATTTTGTATACATTAATCTAATCCTCTCAGTCAAATTTGAAACACCATGAAGGCAAGAAACTTGTCTCTCAGTTTTTCTAGATTGCTCAAAAATGGCTCATATATCAATGACAAAGGAGCACGAGCCTTAAACCATGACAAAACCCAAAGAGTTCCTTTGTTTAAAGGCTTCTTGTCTTCCCACCAGTTGAAAGCGTGGAGCATTTTAAGAGGGACACTGGCAAGCCGGAGTTCATCAGGAGGAGGGTGCCATACTAGTGAGGGGTCTGAAAATCATGTCACAGGTGAAGGGACTTGCAATGTTTCATTTATAGGTAAATCTGACAGTGATTCCAAGATGGGTTGGTGTAAAGACTGGTGCCAAGGAAGATCAGTTAGGAGGTAACTCTAGTAGTCCAGGCTTGATGTGAGGACGGCCCATGTTAAGGAGCACTCACAACCACCTGTCACGCTCATTACATTTTCCCATAATGCCACATTCTGTAATCACTGATATATGTGCCTCATTCCCTGAGGATACGAATCATATTTTATTTATGCCTATAATACCCACAGCATCTAGCATAGTACCTTGCACAGAGTTGGTACTTGAGGCATTCAGAGATGGATTGAACAAAGAACCACTGGTCTAGGGGTCTTGCCCTTAGAGTTCTTTTTTCCACTTTTTATTTATTTTTTTATTATTATAACTTTTTATTGACAGTACAAAGGCATGGGTAATTGTTTACAACATTATCCCTTGTACTCACTTCTGTTCCTATTTTTCCCTTCCCTCCCTCCACCCCCTCCCCTAGATGGCAGGCAGTCTTATACATGTTAAATATGTTATAATATATCCTAGATACAATATATGTGTGCCAAACCGAACAGTACTCTTGTTGCACAGGGAGAATTGGATTGAGAGCCCTTAGTGTTCTAATACCTGTTCTACAGCAATAGTCTCAAGAGGAGAGAGATTCCAATGAGGAGAGACCTCAGGATCCCAGGATGTAGAGGGCAGAACTTTAGAGAAGTATACTTGAAACAAGGTGTTAACTCAGCGGAACTGATGAGACAATGGTTATCTAATTTACATATATTTAGTACTTAGCATAGGGATGTAATAGTTCTACAGTTGATGTAATTGCAATAGGGTATTTAAATTGGGGACAAAGTCAGACTAAGAAGTCAGGCTGGCAGAGGAGACTGGGTCAGACTATGACAGACACAGACTGTGAAGGGGGCAATAAAGACTTTGGAATTTATTCCTGACTATTCTCATGGTGATTATTCTGCTGAGACCAAGGCTGGTCCCAAGGCCCTCCAGAAAACTAGCCCAGATATTACACCAGGAAGGCAGGCTTTGGAGCTATGAGATCCAAATCGATCTCAATACAACATTTCTCACTGACACAGAGAACCAGGTGAGAATTTAGTCTGACTGGAAAATGGCACCTAGTTTTATGGATACTGGCTCTTTAAGACGGAAAAGTTTCTGTCTCTAAGAGAGAATAAATTCTTGGTCTATTCCCAGATAAAAGAGTCCCATTTACTTAAGCTCCTTGACCCAATAGTAGCTACCTTTGGAACTATCCATGGTGCTTGCCTCTCACCTTAGCTTTCCATCTGCCAGGCCGCTCAAGCCTGCCACTCTACTGAGCCCATTTAGAAAGTGCTTCTTGACTGCCTCCTGACTTATCTCTGCTAAGCTCCTTCCCTAGGTTGATCATCACCTACATATTCATGTCTGCCATTACTCACGCAAGATTCTGACCTCTGTTTACCTAACTGCATTTCCCCCTAAGTACCATCTCTGTTATGACCATGCCTAGCCCCAGGACTTCCTGATTTCATTCTTGGCTTATAGGCCCCACCAATTCTGTCCCACTCTCCTTCCTAAAATTAGCAGCCATGTACCAGGAACTGGTGGAAATCACGAGATGGTGCGGTCTATATTCAAAGGAAGCTTCTACTCAAATTCATTATAATGCTCCCCTCAGAGCCCATGTTCTGAAACTGTTGTTGGTGAGATAGTACTGCGATGACATCCCGTTACATCAGTAATGAAGCCCCCTTGGATGAGTCAAACTGATGCTGTTGCAGTTTTTGTGTAGTTGGTAACAGCCTAAAATCTTGGGGGATTAACCTGAACTCTCCAATTATTGTTTCAGAATCAAAGAATTTCAGTAAGAAGGAACCCCAATCTGTGAACAAGAATCTCCTCCAGAAATGGTCATGCAGATTGCGCTTGATGAGCTCCAGTGAATGTTAACCTACTACATCCTAGACTCTCCATTCCACTCTGGGATAGCTCCAAATGTCAGGAAATTTTTCCTTCAGATAGAAAATCCACTTCAGGATGACTTCCAACCATTGTACTTCATTCTGTCCTCTGAAGTCAAAGAGAACAATCCCTCTTCCATTTAATACAGTCAATGAAAATTAATGAAAAGAAATTTACTAAGTGCTTATGTGCCAGGAACTGTGCTAAGTGCTAGGGATGCAAATTCATGCAAACAAGACAGTCTCTGCCCCTCAAAGAGCTGACATTCTAAGAGAGGAAGACAGCATATGTAGGGGACTGGTGGCCAGGGAGGGCTGTTTGGCTTGGAAAGTCACAAGGATGGTGATTAGAGCAACAGAGCAATACACTGACTTGCCCTTTCCAAGATGGGTAGTGTTGGCTTGATATTGCACCAAGAGCAAGAGGTGGAAAACGGGAGGAGAGGGATAGTGGGGAGGCCAGAAGAATATAAGCAGCAGTATAGGATGCAGGGGGCCAGAACAGTGTGGAAGGTCTGGGTTTGGGTTAAATATAGAGAACTCTCACCAATCACAAGCCCAAATCCCTGTGTGAGCTGCCTTGGAGGTGGGGGGGGGGTCTCTGGCTTAGCAATGTCCTTCATTAACATCATGTTCCTAATGTCGTCTGACCAGGTCAAAACACAGATGGACTGGGACTTCCCTAGTCTTGGAAATTTTTGTCTCTCTTAATTTTTATCACATGACACTGGAAGAGGCAATATGACATAGGGGAGGGAAAAAAGAGGGGAGCTAGGAAAACTGGGTTCAAGCCCAGCTTGTGGCCCCTACCGACTGCACAATCTTGGGCATATGAACAACTTCTCTGTGTTCTGGGCCACCCTAGACCTAACAGGGCCCTGAATCCAAGTCCCGTTGGAGTAGCAATGCTTCCAATCTCCCAGGACTCAGCCATTTTCCTGAAAAGCACCCTTGGGAGGGATGCAGCCTGGCAGCTGCTTCTGCAGGTGTGCCACCAGGCAGCCACAGCTACTAAAGGCTCAGAAAAAGATTCTTGCCACTAAAGTCCTTGGCACTCTCAGTCAGTTGATGGCAAAAACGAATGTATTCTTATGCATAGAAAGGACACTAAAGAAGAGGCATTTTCTGCTCTATGCTGAGGACCATGGGACCGCCCCATCTGACTTGCAGCTTATTTGCCTTCCCTTTCCTCTTTTTTTCTATGTGTATCCCCGGACCTCAGCACAGTGCTTTGCATAAAGTCAACACTTAACAAATAATTCACTCATTCGAAGACTCAAAAGTTGCAGACAAAGTGCCAACTTTGCTTTAGTGCAGAGAATTTCCTTCCCTAGGAGCTCTCTACACCAAAGCCTCTTACGCTGTGGGTCGCAACCCCATATGGGGTCACAAAAAATTTGGCAACAGTAAAAGGTATCAAATATTCCTCTTAGATTTAATATTTTATGTAAAAGTAAACAAGCACATCCAACTCGTCAGTAGGCAATTTGCTTTTGTCTTTAATACATTGTAAAATTATATGTATACCAACGAATTGTTTGAAAATAAATTTCTTTATGATTTATTATCAGTAAATTTGGATTTGAACACCAGTTTGATATACTTATATACCTGGGATTACATAAAAATTTCTTGGGAGAAAAGGGATAGTATGTGGAAAAAATTGAAGAAATCCTGCCCTACACCAATGAGAACACAGAGCCAGGCCTTGTTGCCACTCATACCACTCTGCTGACCCATGTTGAGTTTTTTAGTCCACTGAAACCCCAAGATTTTTTCAGAATCTCTGCCATCTAGCTATACCTTTCTTACCTTATGCTTTTGAACTTAATTTTTGAACACAAAGAGATTTTCATTTATCCCTGGTTCAGTCTACCACTCTAACCCTTAAAAACTTTGCTCTGCAACCAACATGCAAGCCATCCTTGATAGTTTTACACTATATCCAAATCTGATAAGGATGCCATCTATCCCTCTAGCCACATTATTGACAAAAATGTCAAACAGAACCCTAAAGCACTCCACTAGAGATTTTTCTTCACGTTGCTACTCAACCATTTTGGCAACTCTTTGAGTCTAATGTAGCCATTTCTGAATCCACCTAACTGGACTATGATTTAACCCATTTCTTGTTATCTTGTCTATAAAAGCATGAGAAACTCCATTAAACATTCTGTTCAAATCTAAGTCACTGCCAAGCATTTGCTGGGCTTTCGAGCAAGACCTCAGATACTAGCTTGGATTCAAATGCTAAGAATCAGCAACGAGCACTAATATCTACCCGGCTTCAAGGCAGTTCCTGTTCACTTAGATAAATCTGGTTTGTTGACCCTTCTACTCTTCTAGTCACAGATAATCTTGATTGTGCTACAGGGGAAATGGAAGGACTTGATTCTATTGATCACCATGTGGTTTTAGGAGGCTTTTCTTTTTCTTTTGTTTTTTAACGATGGAGTGTTCTAACTGTAATCATTTCATTTGTCTCCTTTTGAAAAAACTAGAAAATTCACATAAACAATGTCAAAAAACATTCCGCTCTTCCCCTGCTCCTTTTCCATTTCCCAACTCCTCCGGGTGTTAATATGTGGCTAAAGGTATTTTAACAGTGACAAGCAAATGAAACTCCACAGATCATGAGTAAAAGAAACACTTCCCTTAGGATAATGTTGTCTTCTGAAATATAGTGGCGGGGGGGGGGGGGGAGAGTATTTGTGGATCACCACTTTAAGGACCAA
Source organism: Sarcophilus harrisii (assembly GCF_902635505.1). Lineage (NCBI taxonomy): Eukaryota > Metazoa > Chordata > Mammalia > Dasyuromorphia > Dasyuridae > Sarcophilus > Sarcophilus harrisii. The sequence continues at coordinate 50,955,313 of NC_045432.1, read as the reverse complement.
CCTTCCCCATCCCTACCCCAGCTTCCACCCTTTCCAACCAATGTGAGAAATATTTAACGTCATATACTTCAAACACCCACATCCGGTGGAACGATATGAGAAACTCAGAACTAATAAATATTAGCAAATCTCAGTGGCGAGACCTGGATATCCCAGCAAATGATGACAATCGCACAGCCAGTGTTGCTGGGGATGATGCATATTTCCCCCATCCATTTGAACTCATTGTTTTGCAGCTTGGTAAAAACTGACCTTTCAAAGGCTTCTTGGGGAGAGCTAGTCAACAAATTCTCTTCTGCCCTTTCATCTGGACTCCAGTAGTTTTTCATGTAGTCCAGGCTGCCTTAAAGGAAACCAGAAAACTTTTCTTTTAAAGGTACCACCGTGGATTTAAGGCTTGTAAATTAGTAATAGGCTATACTCAAATCTGTAGGCTCTTGGCCATGTGAAAAGTTTCATGAGGCAGACAGGATTTCAGGATGTCTCTTGGCCAGATCCAGACCTGCTGGTACTTCTTCTATTTACTAAGATCTCGGAAAGAGTTGGAGGTTCTAGTTTGAAGATGGGCATTCCCCTACCCTCTAAACAAACACTGAGGAGGTTGCCCCTAGGGTTCTAGAGGGAAGGAAGTTCTAGGTGGCGTATCAGCCATCAATGTTTTCAGTAGCCACATTAATAGGTAAGGATGAAAAACTTCAATGAGCTGGGCCTCTGTGCAGTATGTGACTGAACCAGGTGCCATCTCCCACAGATCTCACAAATAACCAGAATGTGTGAAAGGTCCCCCGGGAAAGGAGAGGATGAGATCATTTTGTCCTCAGTGGACTGGGCGTATCCTTTTTTTAAAGAGAAATTTCTCCTCTTATCTAAATTCCAGTATACCTATCATGTCAAAGAAAAGCTTTAAGAACTATAAACTTCGTCTCTGAATCTGCGTGTATAGATGTACACATTAGGGCTTCTTATTGAGTGACCTGGGCTGTCCTCATGCAGCAGGTGTGTGCAGTTGCATCTAGTAATAAGGAAAAGGGAGAGGGGGGAGCCTGAAGCTGGACCATCTCTGCCACTCAAGAGTCTGTCCGTGTCTTTTCTTTGTTTTCAATAGTGTCATCTCCAGTCTCTTCCTTCCTCCCCACCCTGAACACACATACACACGCACACACAAGGCACACACATATGTACACTCAGAATGCACATGTGTACGATGTGTGTCCACATGCACGCATGTGCACTTGTGTGAGCATGCACATGCACATACACACAGGCCTTCCTTCCCACTGTCAAGAACTCCCAGGATTTATATTGAGAAACTGGTCCTATGACAGCCATCTATTTTTCACTCACTGGGCTGGCCAGAATTGGAACAGCGGCCCCTTTGGTGACAATCGATGCAGGAGGGAGTCATTTCACATTCACTTCTCCCTTAGATTCCCTTGGAATCGAATAACTACATTTCTAACTCGTTTCATAAAACGACATGCCATCTTTAGTGTCTGAGTCTGCGATTTTGCATGACTGTTTCATATTCGCTTGGGGAAAAAAGCCAGGACAAGAGAGAGGGAGAAGCATCCGAGTACAGGAAAAAGGACTCTGGGTGTGAATTTGACAGCCCCAGCTATGAAGAACACTTTTGCTTCTTGTGTCGTGTGTGACCTTGACCAAGTCCCTTCTCCTCTCCAGGTCTCAGTGTCCTCCTCTGTAAAACAAAAGGGCTGGATTTCCCGGTCTCTAAGGGCCCTTCCAGATGTAAATGCTCCGACCTTATGTTAGCGGCGAAACTGCTAGCCCGGTGGAAAATCAACAGTCATAGTAGCGTCTTTGTTTTTTCAAGAAATCTGTCTGTAAAAGGAGGAGTGAGGGTTGCTGGCTCTTTATCTTTCACTAAAGAGCTAAAAATACATTCGCTGCCAGTTCAGATAGAAAGTACCATGTTTAATATATTCTGGGTTATGGTTTTTCTAGATAAATCAATATTGGGAGCTCCCCAAGGTGAAAATATACATTAGAAGGGAGAGACACCAGACAAGACAAGCTTTTGTTTAAAAAAGAAGAAATCCAGCAGCACGCAGATCGGCTTTTGTGTTTGCTTGTAGTCTGCGGAGGTGGCTTATATCTCTGGTGACACATCAGCACACTGTGCGACAGTGTTACCGCAGCCAAATGACAGTCTTCCCAGTTTGATAACACAATGCTTACATTCCCATTATTGATTCTTCCACATAGATGGCCTGTATAGAACAGAACATTCTATTTGGATTATGCTCTGCTGTGCTAGAGATGGAAGGAACCCAAAAAGCCAGAGGTTCCCAGTTCCATAAACACAGTCCCTGCTCACTCCCCGGTGTCATTCAAGGAGCAGAGGTCCGGATCGGCCCCGACCAAAAACCGTTTCAGTCACGACGAGACTTGATTCGTGTAACGGGGTCTGGAAACATAAATTTGCTCTGACTTTCCGGAGGCATGAAGCCAGAGCCAGGCTAATAGGTGGTACACTGCAAAACCCCCTTGACTGGAGGTTTTCCCTGGGTGCTGGCTCTAGTAGCTTCACTTATGATATAGCAGGCATTCTTTCCACTTCCTGGATCTAGGATGTAGGGCACGCTAAATCTGTTTCCAATAAGACTGGGGCCTAAGGGACTTTCAGCTTCTGAAAGTTACAAACCAGTGAAGTGAAAGTCATCACTATGGTTTTATTTAGACCCAGGCATATTTGTGGGGAGCTTTCTTCTCCCCCAGGCTCCTCCTCACTCCAAGCCATTATCAGTCTGGTTCTAACAGCATTTCATTCTCCTCCATGCCTCCCTCCCGCACAGCCTCACTACCACCTGATTCCCATCACCTGCCTCATACCTACATCCATCAATGGCTTCCTCCTTCAGGTTCACATCCCATCCAGCTAACCACTCTGGCTGGCTCATCAAATGCCTGCTCTGCTGCTGCTGCTGCTGCTGCTGCTGCTCTGTTCCTCCACATCTGGACCGGAACCCTCCACACTAGACTTGACACACCTGGACCTTCGTTCCCAGGTTTTCTTGAATACCTGCCCCAGTATGTGGGCAAGTTAATCCACATATTTCTGAGGCTTCTGATCTGGGGCACTATCCAGTTGATGGTTGCCTTGGTGCTAACAAACAAGCCTACTTAGCCCACGGTAGCTACTGGCTGGCCCCGAACGGCAGATTATGCTTCAGCTCCATATCCTGTTCAATAATCCACCCTCTCATCTTTCTATCTCCCTAGAACAACTCTCTTCTCTGGCTGCCTCTCTCTTTTAGGTACTGTCTTCCTCTATTTGAATGTAAGCTCCTTGAGCAAGAACTGTTTTTGCCCTTCTTTGTATTACTAAAATGTAAAACAGTGGGCCCGGCACACAGCAAGTACTTAATAAATGCCTTTTTAGGAGGCAGCTAGGTGGCATTGCAGTAGATAAAGTAATCACTGGGCCCAGAGTCAGAAAGACCTGAGTTCAAATGTGACCCCAGACACTTACTAGCTATGCTGTGCCATCCCGGGCAAGTCAATTAACCTCTTTTTGCCTTAATCCACTGAAGAAGCAAAGGGAAATCCAGTATAGTATTTTTGCCCCCAAAACCCCAAACCTATGGATAGCAGGATCCACAGCATCACAGAGAGTCAGACCTGCCTGAACAATGACAACAAATACTTTCTTTTATCCCTCCCTCCCTCCCTTCCTTCCAATATATTAATGGACCCATGCTTTTACCAACTAGTTGATGCAAAATGGCTAAACCAACCCCTTCCTTGCCTTCTTGTCCTGGGAAATTCTCATCAGTGTATATCTATAAATAGCCAGAGAAAATTTGCATAATGCACCAGAAATCTTCCTTCGGTGCATTTAATGTCTAGAAAGTATCAATGAAGTACTCAGATTGTCCATCAGTTTTCTTACAATCTGAAAACATGACCAGCTTGCCTCCCTGAAGAAGTCTTTTATTCAATTCAATAAACTTTTATTTTTTTATTTTTGAGGGAGGGAGCAAGGCCATCAGAGTTGAATGACTTGCCCAGGGTCACACAGCTAGTAAGTACTAAGTGTCTGAGACCACATTCGAATTCAGGTCCTCCTGCCTCCAGGGCCAGTGCTCTATCCACTACCCCACTTAACTACCCCAAAAAGCTTCTATTAAACATCTACTAAGTACCAGACATAGTGATATTTTCTCCTTCCATTGTTCTTATGGTCCTGAAAATTTTTATGGGGTTTCATTGCTAGTTTGATACTCAACCACTGCTCTTTTACGGGCCTCGTTCTTTCTCATCTGTTGATAACTAACTGGATTTTGGCCCAGATGTTTTTCATCCACTTTATTTTTCTGGTGCAAGCAAATGAATCGATCTATTTTAAATATTGTGAAATTCACTGAGGAAACGTATGGCATTCTGGACCTTGAAAACATATCATCTACCAATTAGAGCATTTGGAGAAACTTGCCGTGAACAGGGACTCCTTCTATCAGTTGGAGTTTTCGCAAGACATACTCTATGATACTGGGGAATACCTCCCGAAAGCATTTATCTCCACGTTTCCCATTTCATTTATTGCTCATCATGTCACCAAAGAAAACTTTAGCTATTAAAGAAAATGATGGTCCCTTTTCTCACCGAATCTTAAAACAACAGAACATGTAGGAGAGTCCTTGTTTGACAAAAGCCCATCGAGCTGCATTTTATTTCACCGAGTCAAATACTTTAAAAAAAAAAATGGACAAACAATCAACACAGTGGAATAGTATATTATTTCCACTTCAGTCATCTGTGTGACTCTAAAGATATAATCTTCTACAGAAAATAATCCATGAAAAAACTATAACTCTATTCTCATATTTTCATCAAGGATACCCTCAATACCCATTTAAACCAGTCTCAAAGATGTTTTATAAAGATGAGAAAGCAGACCTAGGATTGAAAAGCTGCTAGTACTTTCTAGGTTATCTTTTTATGAGTGATCTTTCCAATTCTTTTCAAATTTTCTCCTCTTTGAGATATACTGAAAATGTATCCCTGTGGTGGGAAGAAGACTGCATAGGAAAATGCTGGTGATGTAAAAAATAAAAAAGTCATAACAGCTAATTTTAAAATATTGTCCCTGAGGGCATTAAAATAGTGTTACTCTCAGCACACATTCCATCTGCATGTTTTTTTCTTGTTAGCCAAGAGCTGGGCTTGGGTTCTAGCATGCTGAGATTACATAAGTCATTTCACTCTTCTGGGCCTCAGTTTCCCCAGCTGTAAGGGTGTTGGTCTAGCTGAGCTCAACGACCCCTTCCTGTGAGGTCCAGGTGCTTTTCTCAATTTTGTCTTAAGTGCCACTGAAACCTTCTCACATAGTACATCAGCTATTAGAAAGCTTGTTGTTTTTATAAAGTTAAACTTATTCAATGTGATAGAATCTCTATATGTGATGGGCATAATCCAGGAGCCCCCGATCAGGCTGGGGTACTTTCCATGGAGCTGAATCTCCATCCTGGCCCATTCTGCTTAGCCTCATATCGCCACCCCTTACTACAGGACACATCTGACCAGATGCTCCCAGTTGGTCCCCGTGAGCTCCAGGACTAGCATTTATGTTGATTAAGCAGAGACATCTATTTTGCTAACTTTAAGGAAGAAACGCTTCCTTCTTATGAGAGCTCAGTGGACTCAGAGAAGGCCATAGATACAGAAACCCACGTTAGCTGTTACCTCCATTGTACTCTCCCACACAGATTCTCAGGAGGCTTGCACTTCGATCTCAGCAGTGATTCCGGGGCCAGGTCTTCTGGACGGTCAAGTCATGGCTTGGGCTTTCGGGTTTTAAGACGATCCCACGAGCGATCCTCCCTCAAAAGTGGCCCACTTGCTTCAGGTCGGCGCTGAGATTCCCAAACATCCAAAGCTCAGATGTCCATCTCCGAATTGCTATTTGGTCACATGCTCAGGGAAAGAAATACAAATAGAAGAGGAAGCTAGGCACTGGAGATCCAGCTGTAGGCTCACCTAAGCAAACACATATACTTAATGCCTTGTGTGTATAGTCAGCATAGCTAGTTCTGGGGAGGGAGAGGGGAAAAAAAAATCTCTCTCTCCCACCCCACCCCCACCATCAGGAAGTTCAGCAGAGAGCTGTTAGAGTGACAAGTCATACATTTGAAATAGTAGAAGAAACAGCAATAGTGGAAGTCATTTGTCCTTTTAAAGCCCACTGAGCTGGTGGTTATTCTCACTCACTCAGTGGTCGTCTCCAACGTAGATGCCAGTAATGTGGGATTGGTCGTGGAGGTCCTTGAGCCAGAGCCCAAGTATGGGGTGAGGGGGCTCCACGAGAAGTACCCCAGTCTAGTACCTCAAGGAGTTCCTGATAATTACTCCATTACATTTAATATATACAAAGAAATAGGTCTAGAGATTCCATTTCCTCAACTATAAAATGGAGATAATAATAGCACCTCCTTCACAAGAGGTATCAAATTAGATACTATTTGTAAAGGGCTTAGCCCAGTTGCTGGCACACAGGGGGGTACTGTAGAAAAGCTTGCTAGTATTGCTATTATTATGATTACATAGACATAGATCAGAAAGCTGCCATTTTAGTAGCAAAAGTTGTTCTTTTCTACCATAACCCCCACCGTTGAGGTAAATGATTACTCTTCCAGGGCTTAATAGACAATCTTCACAAGCTGCTTCTTTAGGGGGAAAAAAGTCCGTCGTCCCCTCGTGGCCATTGACGATGACCGACCGGGTGATGAGCCTCTGTGCCCTTAGCAAGGCTGGCTCCTTGCACGGCAGACACACAGTGTGCTTCTGGATCTCTGTGAAGCCTTTTCAGCTTCTTAGGCCCTGTCAGAGTTTGAGGGCCATTGGCACGGCCTTCCAGAGCCTGGGGGTCACCACCACACCAAGATGAGGCATCACAGAAGGACTTTTGCATAGGATTTCTATAATTTGATTTCTGAGCCAAGTCTCTAATCCTCTCTCTGGTTAGTTTTCCTCCAGATCCCCCTTTCCCCCAAGAATGAGAAAGGAAAGAAAAGGGATGCTAATAAAAGCCGTAGTATAGTCTTCAGGTACACAAAACCCGGCCATTTACAAACGACAAAACCCCTGCCAGAAAGGAAAGCAAAGTGCCGTACAGTGGGCAAAGCAATCCATTTGGATAAAGCACACGCCTTTGTGAATCATACTCTGACTTGCTACCAAAAACAGTCTCTCTCTCCTCTCCTCTCCCAGCTCCCTGAAGGGGGAAGGGGGGGAGCCAATTTTCACTGCCTGTCAGTTTATCAGAAAGACCAAAGTATCAAATTTCAGCTCTCAACTGTCAGGTCTGATCTTTATTTTCTTTCAAATTCCAAAATACTTACATGTTGATTGGAGCTCATGATATCAGACAGTAGCATTTAAGAGACATTCTGGCTAAAATATAGTTTCTGATCTGTCGGAGGGGGGAGAGGGGGCCCTATTGTTGCTGCCTGAGTATTGATCTGGGACTCATTTCTCTATGAGTTTCACAAAGTAGTGGGAAATTCACTCAAATGAAACAGTTCTTTTGTGTCTCTTCTTTTAAAAGGGACCCTTTACAGGAGGCCCAGGGAGCTTAATTTGCAGAGCAGTCCCCTAAAGCTTCCCAGAATTGAGTATTTCTCTGACTTCCCAACTGGAAGTAAGAAGCAAAAACAAACTGCAAAGAAAAACAAAACACACAAAAAGGCCAGGAAAACCCCCTTCATAATAATAACAACTCTGATTTCTCAAACACTTTAAGATTTTGAAGTCCGACTCCACCCTGAAGCTGACTTGATGTCTGGGAAGTCCTTGTCCGGATCCACCATCTCATCCCCAGTCCCAGCCACAGGGTTTACTTCCTCTGCTTGACTTACTCTGCTCCAACTCCATACTGAGCTGCCTTGTACCATGTAGGCTCCCCCCACCCCTTTTATGTGTTGTTTTCTTTTCTCCTATTGGAATGAAAACTCCTTGTCAATAGAGGCCATCTTGCTTTTTTTTTTTTTTTTTTCTGTTCCTGGAGTTTAGCACAGTCCCTGGCATATAATTAGTGCTCAAGAAATGCTTTTTCTCATTTTAACCTTCAGGTTTCCAAAATGTTTTTCACACAACGTTCCTGAGAGGTAGAGACTACAAATATTATTGTCCCCATTTTTAGTATCGAGGGAAAAAACCGACACCCAAAAGTTAACTGGTTCAGAGACACAGATCGAGTAAATGGCCAAATCAGGATGGGAGCCCAAGGCTCTCTCATTTCAAAACCTGATGTTCATATAGCATAACTACAGCAAACTACTCCGGAGGGGACTCAGACTGAAGTTTGAGCCACACTGGTTGGTCTGAAGTGAAAGAAAGATGCCAACAGTAGTGTATGTGCACTGTCAACTGGATTAGAGAAAAGCTCCGGCATCATTGAGATGATAATAATAATACCGGCTGCCATTGGTATAACCCCACACTCTTTCCATTTGCTATTACCACTTTTGTTATCATCCTCATTGCACGAAGCAGGACTCTAAGGCTCAGAGAGTCTGAATCGCTTATCTGCCAAAGGGTCATATAATTAATGATATCTAATGTGGGATCTAAACTCGAATATTTCTAGCATCAAATCCGCCACTCAAATTCTACTCACACTTGCCTCTTGACCTCTCCATGGCGCCTTGGACTTCACAGGACTTAGACATGGAAGATATTTTAAAGATCATCGCCCCTTCCCATTTTACAGATAAGAAAACTGAGGCTCACAGAAGTCAGATGACTTACCTGGAGCAAAGACTGGACAAGGGAGGCCCAAAACTGAGATCCTCAGACTCCTAGCGTAGTGTTCTTTCCAGAATGCTGCAAAACCTCTCTCTGTGGTGTTTTTTTCATTGTCTGTCTACTCTATGTAAAATAATATTCTTGATGAAGATGAATTTCAATGTTATTGATAGCATAATCTTCAACTCCGTTCCAAGTCATTCAAAACATAGAAAAATAATCTTTGAATCTGGAGAAATATAACCTTATCTCTCCAGCAACAGATGCAACCCTGCATCTGCCTTTCTGAAAATGCCACTATTGTGTTTGTTCTTATTAGACATGTAAGGATTTGGTTGAGACCCAAATGTAGCTTCATTTTCACAGGTTGTACGCTGCTCAACGGAGAGCCTGGCACCCCTAAAACTTCATGAACTATTCACAGCAATGATTTGGGGGGCTTTGGAGTGTTTGAGGATGCACACTGAAAATACAGAATATAAATCTGAACCCGGGGCTGGAAGCCAAAGGAGTCTTTCCCTTTAAAAGTCCATTCACCTATGGCCCTTATTGATTAAGAAAAAAATTCATTGCAAACACGGTTGCAGACATTCTGAAGGCTAGAGGAAAAGTGAGCCCTGAATATTAACAATGAAAAGGGAAGAAGGGGAGGAAGTGAGGTTAAGAGATTTGAAGCCCACTGTTGTAACCAAACCCCGAGTGATAAGAAGGCAGAGAATTCCAGTTTGACTTTAATAGGCTAACTGGAGGTGCCAGACAATAAGGTCACGGAGAGAGTCACAAGGAGTGTTTTTCTCCTCTCCTCTCAAATTCCAGCATCTCTGGGGGGCACCTTTATTGTCATCACACGGCACTGATGAAATGCCTGCGTGTACCCTGCCCGATTACACAGCTGCCCATGAGACATTAACATTTACCAAAGGGAATTTTGGAATGAAAGCACAAAGCCCCCCACCCCCAATTCACAGCCTAGGACTGAAGGCCCTGTAGAAGCTGACCTCTCCAGCTCAATCCCTCGGCTTCCCCTAATTTCGGGCAAGGCTCCTGAGCCAGGTACTGTTAGACACATGTGACCTGCTGGAAGATTCTTCCTCTTTGCTCACACCTGTAATGGTCCTTTTCTTGTACCTCGGGAAACCATGGCCCTTGGTGCTGGGTCTTTCATGAGGCCCGAGGGCTCCTATGGCTATCACCTCTCCTCAGTGACAGGTGAAAAGCAGAGGACATCAGGGCTAATGGGAGCGACACTATCTGAAGAACCCTAAAATCTGACAAAAAATCGAAATGGTTCGGAACTGACGATCTGAATCATGGGGGGATAATTGAGTGTTGTGCATGGGTTTACCTCTTCCCATTTTTCTGAACCTCACAAAGTATAAAAAGGAAAGTCCTAGCCTAGTCTCAGTTCTACTCCTGGGTTGGCTTATATTTTGGCTTTACTTGAATTCATGGCAACATAGGCAACAGCTACCATAGTATTTCAAGTAGAGTGGGACAGATACTGAACTGGGAGTCAGGAGACCCATATTTGAATGCTGCTGACACCTTGGAGGTGTGTGATCTTACACAAGTCATTTCACTTTCAAGGCCCTCCCCACCTTTCCAATCTATAAAATGAGGATAATGACGTTTGTACTCCCGACTTCACTATCTTAACATAAATATATAATTCCCAAAGCAGAGATATCAAAGTAGGGATTGATATTCTCATCTAGGCTTTGGCAAACTGTGGCCTGAAGACCAGCTCTAGCCTGCCATCTGTTTTTGGACACCCAGACCTAAGAATTTACATTTTTATAAACAATGTTTATAATTTTAAATATGATAAAACTTTACATTTTAAAATGTAAAGTGTTTATATTTTTCAATATAACCAAACTTTATTTAAAATGTGAAAAACCTGCTTAGCTCTGTGGGCTAACTGTAGTTTGCTGATGTCGGTCTAATCTCTGAGCAAATGTTTGTCCCTGTGCCTCGTCTATATACATGTGATCCAGTACCTGTGGATAAGAATCCTATGAATTGTATTCATTGATGGGGAAGAAGGGATCTATGGTCTACTCAATGCTGGTCCCACTTGGTTTTTCTCGCTCATTCTACATACATTTGAATACTGGACTCCATTTCCTTCATGAGGAATGGGAAGAGAAAGACCTATCAGAATATCAACTGTAACACTGACAAGCCACCACTAAGAATGGACTGGGTTCTCAGATTAGACTGCAAAAGTCAGCAGGCTTGGATACCCAGCAATGACATCGCAAGTGTCTTTGATTCAGGGTTGAGGAACAACACTGTTCTCTGTTCACCATATTGCTGAGTTTCATCTCTACATGGGTAACTTGATGGCAAAGTAGATAGAATGCATGCAGGAAATCCTGCATCAGACACTGAATTAGTCATGTGACTCTGAGTGAATAACTTTAATCTCTCGGTGCCTTACAGTCCCCACTGGAAACTGGAAACACATGTAATACAACTATATAGGTCAACGTGCAGGTATATGTTTATAATATGACTGAAAAACAACAATAAAAGGGTAGAATTCTGGGCCCGGAATCAGAAAGACCTGAATTCACATCTGGCCTCAGACACTTCCTAGCTATGTGACCCCACGCAGATCACTTCACCCTGTTTGCCTCAGTTTCCTCATTGAAAAAATGATCTGGCGAAGGAAAGGGCAAACCACTTCAGGATCTCTGCCAAGAAAACCACAAATAGGGTCATGGAGATTCAGACACAGCTGATCTATCAGCATAAAACAGTACCCACCTCATAGGGCTGTTGTGAGGATTGAATGAGTGCTCTACGAAAGTTAGCTATTATCTTCATTAGCCAGGCCCCCCCCCCAAGAGCAGAGACCATCTTTTTCCTTTCTTCATATCCTCAGTGTTTAGCACAATAGCCCAGCACACAATAGGGACTAAAGAAATGCTTACCGAAGGCCTTAATTATCCTTAAGTAGCAGTGGAAGAAGAAACCTGATGAACAGTTCCCAAGCTTCCATCACTGTGACTGAGGAAGATACCACACAGAGCTCCACAGGTCTGTTTGACCTTGGTCTTTTCCTGGCCCACTCCGGTAGCCGAGAGACTATTGGAGTCTGGCAGACCATAAACTCTGACGGACCAGCTATTGCCAGAGAGGTGATGAGCTTAAAAAGCAGAAGGAGATGAACATTTTCAGGCACGGTCAATGTGGGAATTTGCTTTGTTAGACTCTTCCTGTTTATAACGAGGGCTTTAGTTTTCATTTTTTATTTCCTCAAAGAGGAGAGGGCAGTGGGATAGATTAAAATGCTTGCAAAAATATTTTTTAAAAAAAGAGATCATTGGTAACTTTGGAGAGAGCACTTTCACTTGAATGATGAAGCTGTTCGTTCCATCCCACTGACCCCAGCCTGTATGAAATAACAACAGCAATGATGATGATGATGATGATGATATTTCTGTTGATGTATATAGAGGGATTTGTAAATGCTGAAGTGATATATGAATTTAAACTCTCAGTTATTATGTAAGTTCCCCTTCAATGCCTCATGGTGTCCGGAAAGTGACCTTGGCATCTCAAAAACTATGGAAGCATAGAATGTGGCAGATCCTACCAACCTAGAAGGGCATTGAGTACAGTCCTAGGAACGAATTGTGTCTGCTGTCCAAAGATCGGTCATGTAAAAGACAGAAAGGCTCATTACCAGTAGATTGGCCCTATTTACCCATTTATTAGTATATTGCACACTATGGATTTCCATATGAAACCAATAAGACCCCCAAAGTTCTCAGGCTACAATTTTGGAAATACTAGGGATGAGTCAGAGAGCCATTAGCTCTCTCCTAAAAGGCCACATTTTCTGAAATGTAGTTAACAGTAATTTGGCCTAAAGGAAGGGGCCCACCTGGCATCGATGTTTCTAATGGCCAGCTCCATCTCACAGGGCAGCTGGAAACAGGAAATCATATTATGGAGCTGAATAGGTGATTAACCTCTGCATCTGTGTATTCCTGTATGCCTTTGTGTTTGTAGAGGATGTTCAGAGGTCAAAATGGTCCTCCTTGAGCAAGCCCTGACTGGCTGATATTTGCAGGAAGTCTCTAGTTCTGGATCCCAAGATGGGTGGATGTCCCATTCCCCAGTAGCAACAAAATGCTGGCCTTTTAAAAGGAAAGGGCGATCGAGTCTTCGGCTGAATTAAAGGGAAAATGTGCCTCTAACACACCTAGAGTGCTTTAGCTTGTGCCAAGATACTGTGCAATTTGTCTTGTGACCAAAGTATGCAGCCAAGACTAGAAACAAAATGCCAACTTTTTAACACATGCATCATTTCATTCTTGTAAAAATATGTTAATTTAAGAAGACAGATAATAACATGGTTTGGATTTAGTTTTGTATATTCTACACTACAAGTAGAGTGGGGAACCTTGGTAAAATAGGTTTTTTTTTAAAATATCAGAAAGATAGAATTAGAGTTGGAACTTTAGAACTCATCTAATCCAAAAAGCCATTTTGTTCAGATGGGGAACTGTGACCAGAAAGGTAAAGCTGTGTTTTCTCTAAGTTCTTGCACAGAAATAAATGAAAATAAAGAATGTTTCCCATTTGTAGAATTTATTCAATTTAACAAACATTTACTAAGCATCTGTGTACAAGGTCTTTGCATACAGAAGACATCTAACAAACATTTAGGATGTTTGTTGAATACTAGGCTCTAGGAATGCAAAGACAGATAAAATATACCCTTCTCTCGAGAGGTATACATGAGTATAGATGAATGCAGACGAATAACTATTATTACATAAGCAATGACTCAATGTAATAAAAACTATCTAACAACAAAGTGGGGTGGCCTGCTGTGGGAGGTACCCGATTTCTCTTTCACTACGGGCCTTAAAGTTAAAGCTGAATGACTACACCTCAGGTATACTGTAGAGTGAATTATTGATTATGGATGGGTGGGGCTAGATGAACTCTAAGATCATAGGACATCCTGTGCCAAGAACAAGCCTAGGCAAGGTGCCTTGAGAAACATGGAGAGTGATTACTTTCCTCAGGAGGTGAGAAAGTAGGGAGATGGTATTAAGTGGATGTTTTCTTGGAGAAGATAACACTTACACTTTCCCTTGAAGGTGGAAAGAGACTTCAATAGGCAGAGACTCTGGTGGGGAATCCAAACCACAGATGGGAGAGAGTAGAACATTATGAACAAAGGCAATGAAATGGGTTATAGATTCCGAGCTGAGGAGTATTTTATAGTCAAGGTAATACAATTTTACAAATGAGGAAATTTATTCCCAGAGTAGTTAAGAGACATAAGATAAAAACAACTATTATAAAGTGAGCTAGGTTTGGGCTAGGGGAAGAGAAGTGCAGAAAAGGAGAATTAAGAACATCCCAATTACTGATTACTAGTGTGGACCTCCTTCCTTTTCTTTTCACATCTTTCTTTTTCTCGGAAAAGGAGGGAGGTACAAAGAGCAGACACATCCAAATAGAATAATATAGTAGGGGAAATAAATGTGATTGCTAGGTAATCACAACCATGAATGTGAAAGGGTTCATAACCCATAAAACAAAAGAGGGTAATCAACTGGATTAGAAAACAGGCTTGCAAGCAGTAGACTTTACTTTTAAACTAGCTTTTCTTTTTAATTAGGAAATTACAAATAACAAAAATGACTGTTTTGTTAGAAAAAGAACATAACATGAGAAACATATATGTCACTGATTCTCTACTACTTATTACTTAATTTTTAGATTGTAACATAGCTCCAACACTTCCGAGTTTGTCTGTGTTCTGTTCTGACCTCCTTTCTTTTCTCACCTGTTTATTTTCACTGATGCTTTTTGGTATACCCCTTGATTATCACCCCTACAGTGTTATCCTTCACCAAACCCCCCCAAACCCAAAACCAGTCCTCTTTTGTAACAATTATAATTAAGTAATATGAATCCATCCAATGGCTATGTTTGAAAGTGTCCCAATCTGTACCTCTAGTCTAACACTTTACTGCTAAGAAGCAGAAAGCATAATTCATCATCGGTCTTCAGTAGTTGTGACTGCTCATTCCATTGATCAGAGTTCTTAAATCTTTCATATTTGCTTCCATTTACAGTGTTGTAGTCACTTTACAAGTCATTCTTCCACTACTATTCATTTCACTCCATATCTATTCATAGAAGCCCCCGCAGGTTTTTCTGAAAGTTTTTTGTGGTTTCTTAAAGGACAATAATATTATGTTATATTAATAGATCATGATTATTTATAATATGACCTTTTGTATGTAAGCCATGTATCCATTTGGAATTTTTATGGTGTATAATGTGAGATGTTAGTCTAAATCTAATTTCTACTAAACTTCTTTTCAGTTTTCCAGCAGTATTTTTTAATTCAATTTTATTTTAAGTTCCAAATTCTCTCCCTCTCTCATCCCCAACCAGCCACTGGGAAGACAAGAAATATAAAGCCCATTACAAATAGAAAGTCACACAAATCAAATTTCTACATTGGCCATAAGCAGTTCTTGTTAAACAGTGAGTCTTCACCTAAACCGGTGGGTTTATTGAACTATATGCCACTATTCTGGATTGCAACTAATTTGTTTCACAGATCAACTTTCCTATTTTTTAACCAATGCAATATAGTTTTGATGACTAATGCTTCCTGGTATAATTTAAGATCTAGTTCCTCAAAGTCTACTTCTTTCTCACTTTCCCCCCCATTGTTTCCCTTGAGGTTCTTGGAAATATTTTTGTTCTTCCAAATTAATTATTATTAATTTTGTTTAGACCTATAAAATAAGCGCTAGGTAGTTTGATTACTATGATATTATTTTTATAAATTAATTTAATTATTTGTCTTACAGAAGGAATTTGGTAGGAGCTCCTCTTATTCTAGCTTTGCAAAAAAAATTATATAATATTAGAATTAATTGTTCTTTATTTTAAAAAATTCACTTTGTACATCAGCATGGTCCTGGGATTTATCTCCCCCCCCCACCCCCGGCTCTTTGGAATTTTATGGCTTGCTCAATTTCTTTTTCTAAAGTTAGTTTACTTTTAGTGATCTAATATTTTTCTTTTCCCCAATTATATGTAAAATTTGTTTTTACATATAATTGGGGGAAAGGAAAATATTCATTTTTTAAAAAAATTCTGAGTTTCAAATTCTCTCCTTCCCTCACTCTTATTGAAAAGGCAAACAATTTAATATAAGTTATACATGCACAGTCATGCAAAAGAGGTTAGTTTATTTAAATTCTCTATTTCTCATTCTGTTAATCTGAGTATTTTTTGCTTTAGTAAATATTCATCCATTTTTCAGGTTTGTTGGCATATTATATTTGAACAAAATTGTATCTAATGATTTCCTTCTCACTTGTTGTGAATTCTTTTTCTCATTTCTGAAATTGGCAATTTGGTGTTCCTCTCTTTTTAAAAATCAAATTAACTAGTAGTTTATATATTTCATTTGTTTACAAAACAGATCTTAGTTTTACTTATACATTCTATGAATTTGTATTATGAATTCTATTTATCTCTAATTTTCTGAATTTCCATTTGGTGGGAGTGTTCAGTCATTTATTTGGGGTTGTTTGTTGCTTTTCTAGGCTTTTTTAAAGTTCTATGCCCAATTGGTTCTTTTTTTTCCTTTGTTAATGAAAATATTTAGAGATATAATTTTTCCTCTGATTTTTGGCTTTGGCATATTGCATCATTGATATAATTTAATTTGATGAAATGATCTATCACTTCTATGATTGTTCTTAAGATTAAATGATTGAGTATCCGTTTAAGTTGGAATCTTCTCTTTAAAG